>NW_026294436.1:67057726-67545226 GCF_007827085.1 Peromyscus californicus insignis | reverse complement strand
CAGTGTACGTATGCAAGACACACTCAGGCGAGACCTTGGCTGGGAGACAGGTACCCAGATATTAGTCCCTGGGTACAGGGACTGCTGTGTCACTCTTCTGGGTGGGATCAACCTGAGACTCTGGAGACCAAGCAGAATGGCTTACCCTCTCAGAGTGGGTGGCCTCTTTCAGTGTTAGAGGCCTGGACAGAGCAGAAAGAGGAATGGGAAAGTGTTTGTTCTCTACAGCTGCTAGTCTTGACGCTGGAACACTGGTCTTCTGCTTTTGGACCAGGACTCAGCTCAGGACTCGCACCCCTGGCTCTCCTGGGCCTCAAACTTTTGCACTTTGACTAGAACTGAACCACTGATTCTCCTGGGTCTCTAGGAGATACAGGTGACGGACGGGTGGGTAGATGAATGGATGGATGATTGCTGGGTGGGTAGGTGAATGGATGGATAAATGGATAGGTGGGTGAATGGACATACAGATTAATGCTTTCTATTAGCTCTGTTTTCTTGCAGAACCCAGACTCATACAGGCTTTCAAAATGCTTAGGTACTTTCAACTTGTGCATAACAGGGATGCCGACCACCCTGCTTCCAGAGGCCACTTCTTACGAGATCCTTGAGTTCACCTATACGGTTGACTCACTGAATGGGGTTAATGCCTGAACCCTGGGGTCTGGACAACACAGCTGGACAGCCCTAGCCTGTGGTCCCTGCCCTCCCTGGCAGTCCCCTCTGATGCCTACAGCACTGGCTGTTCTGAGCCTACACCTCCCTCCTGGGTATCAGCATCATCATCTCTGATGCTGTGTTTCCTCTTGTGAACCGAGATCAAGTCAAAGAGACAGTTGTGATTTGGACTCTGGTCCCAGTGGAAGCCAGGGTTCCTTAGGTTTCTTTTCTCCGAACCAAAATCCCCCTGCATAACAGGGACTGGGAGGCCCTTATCTTCCCATACAAAGAAATGCATCGGGCCTTCCGTCTGATGATGAGGTCTTGACATTTCTGCCTTGGTTACTTCTGAGACTGCACAAACCTGGCTGCCGGTTCTACTGTGAACAACGTAAGAAGTCTTTGAAAAGGATCATAAAAATGAAAGAGGTGTGAAAAGCAATCTTTTGGGCTATTACAGCTGAAAAGTCATATTCTAGAAAGGAAGAGTGTATCAAATGTAGCCAAATCAATTTAGAGCCGGGGCTGGGTTTCCATTTCTTTGTAAACTGCTCTATGGGTCTATAGGGGAAGAAACAGGATATAGACACAAAAATTGATTTTGTATGCATTTCTTTAGTGAGAGGGTAGTGGGCAAGTGAGAAGGAACCATCCCTGTAAATGTTTAGACAGATATTTCTTCAGGTATTAAATAAAACTAAGAGTGATTCCCAAGCCTTGCTCCCACCCAGAGCACTTACTGTTAACCTTCAAATCACCTTCAAGGTCACTGATCTGACTCTGTGGATAAGGGGTGTGAGGCTAAGGGATCAGTGGAGTCACAAACTCAAACCCGAGGCCTCTGACTCTGTCCGGTCCAGTTCTCCTGACACTAACAGTGCCATCTCTGCTCGGCTTCTTCTCAGCAAATTTTAGTTTGCAAATGGCTCAAATCTTTGTGACAATCTCAACTCTTAAATGTTCAAGAATCTTGGGCTATGTGATGGATGTGTACCACATACTCCTCACGGTTTCCCCAAAGTTGACCCTTCATCACACACAGGGAACCTGGCTTGTCACCTAAGACATCTAAGAATCCAGAAAATCAAACATCTCCTGGCCATTGCAGGGGTGGGGGGGGGGGTCCATAGTCTACTTCTGATGATGAAGATATCCTTGGGGAGAACAGAGCCTAGTCCTGGATGATGGCTGCATGAGACGGAGGAAGTCCCATAGACTGAACTGCATATTACCTTCAAGAACCAGAGAGCAAAGAGGACCATGTGGTGGGTTTGCAGGGGTCTCCTGAGTACCCAGGCTCTTCCTTCCACATCTTCCCGTAGGCGAAAGCTTGGCTTTCCCCCAGTACCAAATCCTTTTAATCAGTAGCAATGCATGGACAAAACTGCTTATAAACACACTCAACAGCACACTGTCTTCTGTGCTTTGAGAAAAATTGACAGCAGGTTGGGTACCCTGTGTCCCACAGAGTAAAACCTTCTGAAGGCCTTTTGGGGTTTAAAGCTCTGCAAGTTTATTCACACACTGACACAAAATCACACTGTCCTGGGACCTGTGCGTGGGGGCCACTGCACACTCCTCCCCTCAGACCACACCCTCAGTTTCCCCTACCTCAAAACTCCCACACCCTCAGAAGAGCCTGGACTTATTTTTCTAAATGAGCGCAGGTATTGACATCCTGTCTTATCCGGGATAAGATCAATGTCCAGAAACCACCTGAGCTGGTGTGTGTCCACACCACGGACGCCACAGTGGAAAAAGGGAGCAAGGCAACACAGAAGAGACAACATTATGCTACAGCCACAAAGCACATGCAGCCGAGTCTCTCACACCAATATTTAGAGATCCAAATGCTCCTGCACAGGGGTGGTGGTCTGCTAACACAGGAGCACCTGGCATGCCCAGTTTCTAGCCACCCTGCAATGGATGATACTCAAGGCTAGCCCTGCCCAGCCCTCCCTGCCAGCCCATTACAGTTCCTGGCTGCACTTGAAGGCGTGAGTCCACACACACAGGGCTGGAGGTTTCCCCCGAGTCAGGCTCCGGAGAGGCACTCCAGGACCAGGAAGTCTGTCCCAAGCCAAGGCCAGGTTCTAACATCTGGGGGTCTGCCTTCCCTAGCATCAACTAGGCCCGAATCTGAATCCATTCCATCGAGAAGGAGCTGGGCCCAAGTCAGTCTACTGCAGAGACCTGGGAAGACCTCACCAGGAAGAGAAGTCCCCAGGAGCAGCTCCTGACAGACAGGGCAGGAGACCCCACACAGTTAGAGAGACAAGGAAAATCATGTGGCTTGCTTTATAAAGAGGCTTTTGAACACATTTCCATGATAAGAGTATGAAGTGCTTCTTGGCTCCTGTGTTCTGGGACAAACAATTTCCATGTTTGGCAAAATTTCAATTTTGTTTTCAAAAAGGAAAAGGAAGAAGGGAGAAAGGCATTTAAAAAAAACAGAGAGACATAAAGAAGGAAAAGTTATATTATTATAATCTGTTTATAATATTATTTATTCTGTCAGCAAACAGTGCTGGGTGAAGGAGAGGTGGGTGCTTAGGGGCAGTCATTCAACAAACCACAGGAAGCAGGAGTTTGGATGTGGTTTTTCTCTCTCTTTTTCTCCGATTTGTGTTTTGTTTGTTTTTCTTCTGTTTTTTGGGGGGTGGGGGTGGGTGGGGAGTCTATCTATACAATGCTGCCAATCCATACTAGGCAAGGAGATCTTTCATTGAGAAGTATCCCCAGGCTCATTGTTACTTTTCATCTGAGACGAGATCCCACTGAGTGACCCAGGTTGGTCTTAAACTCACTTGGCAGCCCAGGCAGACCTTGAATATGTGATCCTCCTGCCTCAGCCTCCCTAGAAGGGATCAAAGACCTTCACTCCAGGCTTGGCTGCAACCAGTACTCTTCAGAAAGAAAGAAAAACGGACAGGAGAGGACAGAGGTCCTCCTGCAGGGGAGTGAAGGTGGCTTTGTGTGGCTCTTTGATGCATCTGTACAAGCGTGCTTCCTTATGATGCCATCTATATTGCTTTCAGAGATGGCAGCCAGAAAGGTTTCGATACCACAGCTACGGCAGGGTATCGACAGCATACTTGAAATGATGTAGCTTGTACGACATAAGGGTGAAGGTTGTAGAGAGAGAAGACATGCTTTGGACACTAGCTCTGCTGGGTTTGTGGCTGTGTAAACTTGGGTAAGTTTCTTAACGTCTCTGTGTCTTTAGTTTCTTCCTATATAAAGGAAGTGTTGTAAGGAAAGTCTCTACTTCCCTACTCCTGTGAACTTTTAGTGAGATGAAAATGCATATAAACAGTGAGAGGCAGCTGACAGGGTCACAGTGCAAGCTGCCATGCTGTTAATACTCAGCAAGTTCCTTAAGAAAAGAACTCACAGCTTCGTACAGAGGAAATTGTGCCTTCACCTCAAGATACTCAAGCCTATCCTTCCTCTTAACTAACTCTGGTGAACATGACTGTCGCACTGAACAACAGAAACGAACAAGTAGAGTCCTTCCCTTGGCCAAAGTTTTAAGCCATGGAAATTTTCAAGGTGACACACAGACCTCCCGGGGAGCTAAACTCAGGGTTCTTTACAGCTTGGGAGGGGCCACCAGGGCCAGCAGCATTCAAGGCACAGAGAGTCGTCACGGCCTTTTTTGTAGAGACAGTAGCCAGGTCCTGTAGAAGATGGCCATGGTCCCTCTAGGGTGAGCAGTCAGCCCCCACAACAATTCCTGATTTGGGCACAAGACACCACCAATGAGGGAAACAGAATCCCAAACCAAACCAAGTACATAAACACCAAGATCCTGGGATGTAAGCAACAAGAGCTTGGAGCTCAAGAAGAGAGGGGCTGGGGACAGTTTCCACTGGATGATAACACAGTGACCAAACCACAGTGACAAAGAAACTCAAGCTTCAACAAAGGAGACGGAAGGCTCCTACACTCGTTTTCCTGCCTGTGGACCTGGCTTGGCCATTCCATCATTCAGCATACCCTCAGTTACACACTTAAAGAGTACTGGGGTTGGGTTGGGGGTGGGGGGCAGTGACTGCCGCCATCTGTTGGTCTAAACAGTTTTTTTTTTTCCTGAAAAAGCAGTACCCCTTGGGAAACACTGCAAAGGAACTGGAGAAACCCTGGCTAGTTACTATAGGAATATTTCTGCCACCCGGGAGCATGATATGGCTATTTATTTTAGTAGACTTTCATTAACCAGACACACTTAAACCTGGTTTCTTGAAGGCAGCAATGAGTATTGGGATGGAGGATTCATCTTCATGGGTCGAAAGCTCAACATCTGGATTGCATTTCTCAGAAACTACATGTAATGCCCCACAAGCGAGCACGTGTGCTGAATATCTGGATGCTAATCAAGTTATGTAACATTTCCCCAGAAACAGTGGTGAGGTTTTAATGTTTCAAGAAATATCCAGAGATGAATAGAAAGTCTGCTGTGTCTGAGCAAGTGTAAACATCGCAAAAATAAGTCTTAATGGCATAATTTAGACTTGATTAAAATGGATAAAGACCACAGATGTGGGTGTCAGAGCCATCCCCGTTTGATGCCAGAACTGATATTTTCCCCCTCTTGATTTAATTCGCTTTGATTACCCAATTATTCCTAAGTCTTTTCACTCAGTTTCGGTTCCAATAAAACCGATCACAAAGCTAACTCATAATGCGATTTTCACTGCAGTCTCCTGATACCGCTCTGTGAGAGCTCGGCCAGCAATGCTACAAACTCATCCCAGACCGTGCGATCCCAGCACAAAACAGCAGCATCCACCGGCATCCATGCACCGAGTACCAGACGACAGGCCAGTCAGGAGCTCTGTCTGTGGGGGACGGCAGGGGCATTCTGCAGTTGACATGAACTGTAGAACCAGTGGTGTAGAATGACACGTGATAGAGTTTTAGAGAATGAGTTGCTATGGTTAAAGATACATCTTTTTTTTATTTCCTAAATAAATGCTTACTGAGAAAAATGCAGTTTGCCTGTCTAGCAAGCTCTTGACCTTGGATGTGTGACTTGGTAATTTCTAGTTTTAATATTGTATTGAAAATGGTTTCGTGAGTTCATTCCGTTTCTCAATACCTCTCCCTCCTCCTTGGAGACAAGGTCTCATGTGGCCCAGACTGGCCTTCAACCGCCTGTGCAGTGTAGGATGACCTTGAACATCTGGCCCTCTTGTCCCTGTCTCCCAAGTGCGAGGATGACAGGTGTGTACCACTAAGCCTGACTTAGGAGGTACTGCGGATCACATCTCACCTCCTATTTGCTAAGTGAACACTCTACCAGAGGTGCCACAGCCTTCTAGTCTCTTCTTGATAAGAACAGGTAACAATCTCCCAGAATATAAATGCTTAGACCAGTGGTTTGCAATCCCTTTGGGGGGGGTGTCAAATGACCTTTTCACAGGGGTTACCTAAGGCCATCAGAAAACACAGATATTTACATTACGATCATAATAGTAGCAAAATTATAGTTATGAAGTAGCAACAAAAATAATTCTATGCTTGAAGGATTGCCACAACATGAGGAACTGTATTAAAGGGTCTCAGTATTAGGGAGGTTGAGAATCACTGGCTTAGACCCACATAGCCCAGAAGACAATTCATGAGAGGTAAAAGAAGAAGAAGAGGAGGAGGAGGAGGAGGAGGAGGAGGAGGAGGAGGAGGAGGAGGAGGAGGAGGAGGAGGAAAAGAACAGAAAAGAGAAAGAAAAGCTAGAATGTAATCTTTGGATGCCTGTGGCTGTTTTTCCTTGTTTGTAAAATTAAAATTTTCCTTCTTTTTTGCATGCAGCAGCTTTCATAGACAACACTAAAACACATTTCCCACATGTACACAGCCTCACAGTTTACGGAGCGTTTTACACACACGGTCTTGTTTCATCCCGCAGCATCCCCAAGAGATCACTCCAACAGTTTGATACCATTAGCTCAACACAATCACTGTAGAAACCCAACTGTTAACGGCAACAACTTTCAAGCAGTCTGGTTTTGCAGAACTGCACTCCACCCGCCTCAGTAGGTCATTCGCAAGGTGCTGTCTAAGCCAGTATGTGAGCTTTTTAATCTCTCTACACCCTTAAGTGCCTTTGGGATATGTGTGTGTGTGTTGGAGGGAGGAGGAGTTAGGCGTTAGTAAGCTTACCTTTACTATGATAAAATTCCTGAGACAGTCAGATTATAAACAGGAAAAGACTTATGCTCTCCAAACTCCCCCAAGTTCCCACCCATGAGAGGCCTGGATGCTTTGGGGCAGCACTTTATGTGTATATGGGGGGGGGGGGCAGTAAAAAGCTGCTCACCTCATGGCAATAAGAAATGAGATGGGGTGTGGGGACCAGGAGCTCAATATCCCCTTCCAGGGCACACTCCAGTGACCTAACTGCATCCTACCAGGTCCTGCTGTTCAGGATCCAGCCCATCACCCCAGCAGCACCAGGAGCTGGGCGCTGAACACATGTGCCCTCGAGAGACAGTCGACATCCAGACTGCAGCAGCGTGTGAGATGAAAGATGCAAAAGAAAGCACCTAGCGCAGCCTGTGGAGGACAACCGCCCTCTCTCAGCACCAGGTCACACGGACAGGGAACCTCAGCACGTGAGGCCCCAGCATGAGGAGAGGGGTCATTTTTATTTTTACTTTCTCTTCTTTCTCGTGTGTGTGTGAATATTCTGCCTGCATGTGTATCTGTGTACCATGTGCATGCCTGGTGTCTGAGGAGGCCAGAAGAAGGTGTCGGCGTTGGGTCCCCTGAAAGTGGAGCTTCAGACAGCTGTGAGATGCCACGTGGGTGCTGAGAATTGAACCCGGGTCCACTAGGAGAGCAACAAGTACTCTTAACTGCTGAGCCGTCTCTCCCCTTGCTTTCTTTGCTCTCGGGATGATAAGTCAGAGGAAATTCTTCCACCACCTACACAAATTTAACATCACAGCTTACGGAGACCTCCGGATCACCACCACGCTCTTCGATGCGGCGGTTCTGGGTTGCGGCGGCAATCCTTAGGATGCTGCTCCTTTATCAGCTACTGGGAGGCGATGCAAGCAGCTCTTTTATTGGAACATGGAGCGGTAATTTATTTAAATAATGTACTCAAGTAACAGGTTTTATCGCCTATCTCCCTTTTAGGCTATTTAAGTCTTTATAAAAAATATTCTGAAAACTGCACAATAGGCAAGTAGATATAAACAGAAACTGGGTAGGAAGTCATCTTAGAATTCATCCGAGGAACTTTCTTTATCAAACAAGACAAAACAAACAAACAAGACGTACAGATGACCGTGTGAGCTCACACAGCTCTGGGGAAGAAAGGACAACATGGGGACAAATCCTACATCCACAGCTCTTCACACTTCAAGGACATCAGAACAAGCATCCAAGAGACAAGGCCACACTCTGCCCGCTGCTGCTGCTGCTGCTGCTGCTGCTGCTGCTGCGGTGGCGGCGGCGGCGCAGGTCCCAACCGGAAGCCACCACCCCCTTAGCTACTGCCAGGGAGACAGCAGTCATGAACTCCAAAGAGTAACATGGAAATAAGGGAGACATGTAAGGACATCCAGCTAGAAGGGTTCATTCAGAGACTTGTTGAGAATGTGGCTCTTTTTTGACTATTAAAAAAAATGAATATTATTCTTCTGATGCATAAAATAAATTGTGTGTCTTCCTCTCGTGACAAATTATGCCAAAGTATCACAGGATAAAACGTTAAAAAACAAAACAAAGAAAAACGAAACAGACTTTGTTGAAAGGTAAAAATCAAAATAAAGCGAGATGCAGCACACAGGCCATCCCCGGCTGTTTCGAAAATGCCTGCACCACCCTTTGTACCGTGAGCAGTCTGTCTGGCAGATGCCAGTGGTTCTGTCCGTAGAAGCAAGCTGGGAAGCGGCAAGTAGCCAGTACAGTGGGAACGGGGGAAATTAGAACTGTAGGGTTTGTGTGGAGTCAATTCAGGGGCCACAGCCTGGCCCTGAAGCATGCCTAGAACTGGGAAGGGGCTACAGGAAGGAGAAACATAAGCGTGGCCTGAGACTCCCCAGAAGAGCACAGCCAACTTGCTGGCTGGACTGGGTGTGATTCAGAGAAATACGTAATGTCAAGTTTCTAACGGTCTTTACCTGAAGCCTCGTTTTTTTATATGGATATTTGCTGTTAATAGGGAGAAGCAAATGTAGATCCTAGAATGCTTGGGTCTGGATTGAAGGCATTCTCCAGGAAGGAGGTAGTCAGTTAAGGGACTAGTCCTTTGGGACAAGCTTCACTGTATCAAGTGCAGAACTGACTAATCCTATTCTGGCTTTTACAAAACTTGGGTAACTGGTTTATTGCATGTGACCCCTACGCCTTACAGAATGCCACATCGACTTCATCAGAGCTCTGTCACTGGATCTGGCTCCTGGGATGGCTCTGGGGCATGCCTAGGTCTGACAAGTAGGCCTCACTTATGACCCACAGGTGATTAACTGGAGGTCATTCTCAAGTGTTGCCCATTTTACCTTTCACTGAGTCCCATGACCTGCAAGGCGATCCCATTCCTTAGGCTAGACTGCTCTGGGCAGTGCTTTTAACCACACAGGCCAGTGACCATAGACCGTGGAGGAGTCAGCCTTGGGAGCTGGTACTGACTGCTCTTCTTACATAAGACTAGGTATTTATGCAGGATTGAGCTGCAGCCCATGGTGGCCGTCCTGCTATTGTTTTTAAAACTGGAAATCCTTGTATGAAACTTCTTACCACCTCAGTTCCTAAACTGAGGGCTTGACAGAAGTTCCCCAGGAGCAATTACCTGTACAAGAGGCACCGAGCTGATGTAATAGCTAATGAGCTATTCATGGTATACAATTCAATGTAGAGTTTCTGAGCACTAAATGTTAATGGCTACAGGGAGATTTCCTGTATTTGTATTAACTACCCCAAACAAATACATAGCAGGATTTTTAGATTTTACATTTGTTCATTTTATATAAATATTTTATGTTGATATTTATTTATTTAATTTTGCACGCTTGAGGGAGTACATGCGTGCACACACACACACACACACACACATACACCATGGCACACAAGTGGAGGTAAGAGGACAACTTGTAGAAATCAGTTCTTTCCTTCCATCATGTGGGTCTTGGGGATTGAACTCATGTCTGGGCTTGGTAGAAAGCCTTTACCCATCCAGCCATCTTCCTGGCCTAGGATCTTTTTTAAAAAAAAAATATGGAAAAAAGATGCAACATATATGAAAAATAAAGTGAATGCTGACTGGTGATTTTCCTATTCTTTATCCAGCTCTGAGTTATTCACACCATCTACAATGAACAGTTATAATCAAGAGGCAAATGCTATTTTTCAGTGAACTCCACAGCACAAGACTGTTCAGTTGGGGGTAGATAAGAAATGTGGGAGTCAAAAGACACACACAGTCCTCAGGACCCCAAACATGACAAAGCAGTCCGTTCCTCCAGAGGTGAATAGCAGAGGCCTAGTGCCACTCTGGAGGGTATTAAATTCTACAGAGGCACCAGCAAATAACATAATGTCCCTTTAGTGGCTCCCCTAAATCACCTCCCTGCCTCAGAGCAATGCTGTCTCTGAGCCGCCCAGGGCTCTGAAGGGCTGCAGCTATGGGAGAAAGACTGTGGCATCCGGAATGCAGCTGGGTGCTTTATGACCCTCCTCCCCACAAGGGTCGCCTGCATGCTGAGAATAAATAGTGCTGGGTGGGGACCAGGGGACGCAGTGAGGAGCCGCACAGATGGATGTGAGGAAAGAGTAGTCTGGTGGGGATTGATAATGAACCGTTGCATGCTATCTGAAGCCACTTAATTCCCTAAACACCGTGTTATAAATATGCTGTCCGTGGAGTTTGCGGAGAATGGAGATAAATCAGAAACGGGGAGATGAAATACCTCTAGTTTCCCCCAAACAAATATCCTTTGCCATGGTCTTAGCTGAAATACTACCTGGGTTTCTGATAAAGGGCAAGGATGCTGCAAATGACATCAGGTGTTCTTTTGGGTAGCCTGTGCTGCTGGGAGAGCAGCTTTGCTTCGAATGAATGAATGCATGCATGCATGCATGCATGCATACATACATATATACATGCATGCATACATACATACATAGATACATATGTAAATGGGCACGGAACCATCCGTCCTTTTTACTTGCGAATTTTGGTCCTGATTCATGGTTGAAATGGTGTGTTTCCACTGTGATGGAGGTAGAGAGTGTTTGTGAGTCGTCAAATGCCAGAATAAATTAAGATGAATGCAAGGGGGGAACTGCAAACAGATTTTTGTTTGCTCAGAAATATACTCAACATTTTTTGTTATGTTTTTTTTCTTGTAAAATAGTTTTTTTAAAAAAAAAAAGAACAAGAAGAAGAAGAAAAAAGAAAGAAAGACATTCCCCAGACCTCTGACCCGGAACCAGATCAGCACAGAAAGCTGTGCACGGAAGGACCCAGGTAGAAAGACTTGCAGTGGTTTCTGTCTGTGTCGGCCTCTTGCTGGAAGGCAGCAGAATGTCACGCCCTGCGTTCAGCCGTATGCTAATTTGCTGGGAGCGCCATTCATTTTCTAATTTCATCTTGGATATTAGTCCTGGCACCTCCACCTGGATGGAATTATTAATTAGCAGCCAGCAGCGTGATCAGCAATCATGGGCTCTATTTGCACGGGCTAATGGTTCAGTTCATGAATGGTTGTTCAAAATATTTTAACCCAGCCAATGTGAAAAAACAAAAAAGCCATATGACTCTGGTTCCAGTGAAGGTTCCCTGGACCCTGCGGACCCCACATCCACACCTTGAGCTGCCATGCAGACGAGACCACTGCAATTTCAAAGTCCGACAGGAAGAAAATGAAGCAGCTGCTGGTTAATTTTTTATGGGGCCCACAATTTGTCTCATTAGCTGGCAAATAGGATAGACGGGGAACTGAATGCAGCCCAGGCCTCCGTTCTGCAGGGCACACAGAACTGGGCTGGATGAAATCACTCACTAGGGCTCTCTGGGGGAGAGGGTTTGACTCGCTGGTACTGGAGAAGGATCACCTAGCTTCCAATCCCAGTTGCTAGGCTGGCCCCAGCCCCCAGGGAGACATATCAACTAATTATAGAAGCTTCCAGAGACTTGTTAATCTAATCTACAAAAACCAGAGACTTGGAATTACTACTCCAGGGGGTGTGAGGCATGACCAGGACCCTTCTGTGCTTAGAAAATTCAGAAAGGCCATTCAAATACCATTGAAAATGAATTGCATTTGGTAAACTGAGGTCCGAGGACAACATGTCTGTCTGGACTCAAAGATATAACTGTGAGGCTGTGCTCCCTTGCTCAGAACTTCAAGGAAAATCACTCCATTTTCTCTGTCCCTACTCAGTGTTACTTGTGAGCCAGTGAAGGGACAGCTGAGAAAAGGGAAGAAAACCAAAAAGAAAAAAAAAAAGAGAGAGACAATTATTTCCAGGTCATTTTCACCTTAGGAACATGGTAATGTCGCCTCGTGATACACCACAGTGACCTCCTAAAGTGAACCTGCCACCTTTAGAGTAAGAAGAGTGGGGAGTGAGAGGGGCTAATTGCCAATGGCCTGGGCTGTATTATAAAGAAGCTGGGGGAACTGGGGGCTGGCTCTGGGGTAGGAGCACCGGCTCAAGCTTGAGGGTAGTGGGAACCCCCTAATTTGTAGCCATTTGGCTACAAGTACTGGTGGCCTGGACCCCCAGGGCTTTCCAGCTGGCGTCTGAAGTCGGGGACCTTGGCCTAGAGAATCCTCACTGACTGCTGGTGTCACAACTGCTCTGTAAGCCCCGGGGACCAACGGTGCGAGAAGACAGTGACAGATGGGACCGGTGATCCACATCAGGATTTGGATCAGAATCCAGGCTTGGATTCTGGTTTCACCATCACCTGGCTTGGCCACATCAGGCTGGCTACTGAACCTTTTTGTGTTTCCCTAAATCCAGTCTCCTGCCTGGCAAAATGGAGACCACAGGGCAATGGGACTGAATGAAATAGTTTAATTCCTAAACACTCTGGTGGGAAAATCTGGTTTTGGCAGAGCTGGAAGATGGGTGGATGTGTCCCTTGCTTTAAGCACGAGTCAATGTTGCTATGGTCCCCAGACAGGGGACAGGTGGATGGTAAATGACGTACACAGATCTCAAAGGCAGCTGGTTCACAAACGTTCCAGAAATCTCTTTCTGAGCGGAGTATCTGGCAAGTTCTCTACCAACTGAGAACTTTCTCTCCCAGAACACAGGGTAGTTCACATTCTCTACTCATATAAAAAAGAAGCCGAGGGAGTAGGGCCCTGATACCACAGTTATGTTTTCTTTTATGCAATTCCAGGTAAAAATTCATTTCACACATTTGTGTGTGTGTGTGTGTGTGTGTGTGTGTGTGTGTGTGTGTGCGTGTGTGTGTGCGCGTCTACTAGAAATGTCAACAAAAAGATCTGAGAGAATAGAGCTGATTATGAGGGCAGCTGAGCCTTAGGAAGTGATGCTGAGTTTCATGAACTAGGTATCAATTTAAAACGACCCACCCCAGGATTAGAAGTCCTGACTGCACAGGAAGGAAATGTCAGACTCAGAAAGCCTGGTGTGTAGCGGCAGGTTTTCCAACGGTCTCAGAACAATCAGGGATGACTCTACAGCAAGAGGAAGAGAGGGGGACTTGAAGGAGCTGAGAAGCTCTTTCCTACACTACAGCCTGGAGAAAGAGGCTTGAGGGGTTGAGTCCTGTGACCAAAGCCTGGATGGAAGGGCACAGAGGTGAGCAGGGAGGTGAGCAGGGACAGATCTGGCAGAACTTACCGGAAGAGCGACAGCTCAGAAGAGAGGAACCCAAACTGTCTTGCAAGTGTCTAAGCACCTAGAAGCAGTAAGGGAGGTGGGAAAGGACAGAGATTTTACTCTGTGTTTATCCAGTAACACGTCCCCTGCCGGCTGGCTGGGTGCTTCTAGGAGAAGGGACGGGGAGGACATGGCTCCTTCACACGGTTCTAGCTCCTTCCTTGAACATGGCTTAAAGGGTTTCCACCTGCTTTAGTTTTATCATCGCAGTGGTAAAGCACCTGCCACACCCAAATTTAAAAAGCGAGGGTTTATTTCGGCTCACCGTTCAAGAGTACAGTCCGCCACGGTCGGAAAGCCAATTGCATCCCACATCAGGAAACAGCTGAGAGGAATGCTACTGTCTGTCAGCGCCCTTTCTCCTTTTATGCTGCCCCAGACACCAGGCCATAATGACACTGCCCACATTTGGAGTGGATACTTCCATCTCAATTAACACAGGGCAGAAAATCACCCACAGATGTCCCCAGAGGCTTGTCTCCTCGGAGGAGTCTAGAGTAGGTGGTTCTCAACCTGTGGGTCATGATCCCTCCAGGGATCACATATCAGATAATCTGCATGTCAGAAATGTATATTACAATTCATCACAACAGCAAAATTACAGTTATGAAGTATCAACAAAATAATTTTATGGCTGGGGGTCACTACAGCACGAGGAACTATATTAAAGGGTAGCAGCGTGAGGAAGGTGGAGAACCACTATCTAGAGCCTGAGCAGTAGATAATATTACCATCCTACCACCCAAGAAGGGGGAATAAGAGAGGTACAGTGCTGCAGTGTAGTACTGGGACTCCTTGCATGCCCTGGAAGCCACCACTGACCAGTCAGCAACCTGCCCTCTCCTTGAAGGTGAGTCTGTCCCAGGGGCTCCTCACCCCTCCATTCAAACAGACTTGCACTGGGTCAATGTCAGACTCAGGGGAGGGCAAAACCAAGGCTTGGCTGGGACTCCACACACTCAGTTTTTAACAGTGGCACAAGAACTCACGTAAGGTCACAGGGCCAGGATCAGCATGCTGGCCCTTCTGACCACCTCCATCTCTCATCCCACTCATCTCCACCTCTTAAGGTCTTAAAGCATAGTTGCTGGCTGGTCAAAGAAGGAGGGAAAAGCATCGACAGCATGGAGGTGCTTCTGTGGGCAGGTGAGGGCTTGGTGGAGATGATCAGCCAGATCTTGTAGGGGACATGATTATCCAGGGGTGGGAAGAGTGAGGAAGAGTTCCTAAGAAACCCTGGGAAATGGCCTAACTAACAGCTCCTATCCCATCGCTAGACCCAGAAGTACTTGATTATTGTTGTAATTCTAAAAACCAGTGTTTCTCACAAGGCCAAGAGGCTAAGTGCACCAGATCAACATGGCTGAGGCTGCAGGGAGGTCTGGGTGTCATCCAGACCTCTTTCCACGTGGCCTTCCTAGTGCGAGATCAGAGTGCACAGCCAGCCACACACCCTGACACCCCACCAGGTGGGGCAGCGCCCCTCCACACACCCTCTATGGTTCCTTGTGCCCCCTTCCCCAGCACACTGGCAAAGTACCCAGCATGGGCAGCCCACGGAAGCCCAAGAGTGCTAGGGAGGATTAAAACTGCTCTTGCAACCAACTTCTTTCCTGGGGTGTTTCTTCTTGTTGAATTTTAACCCACCATTTCCTGTCTGTCAATGGACCAGGGAGTTTGATACTGGCATTTCCAACCTGCAAAGAAAGCCAAGATGCCGCACACTTGGAATTTTCGGGCCCTTTTCGCTGCTAAAGTGTTGCTGAAGGATGGACAGTGGGAAGAGCAAGGACCTGAAGGCAGCTAGGGCTGGGCTGGTACCTAGCTCTGCCACTTCTAAGTAAGGCTTCTGCCAGACAAGACACTTTCCTCCTATGCTGTTTTTTTCTTCAGCAAAGCCAGGTGAAGATGGACGTGTAGAACCCGCTGGAGCTATTGTGACTGCCTCTGTCTCTTAAGCATTCAGCCTGCTTCCCTTTGTCCCTCCTCAGCCCGGAGAGATTTTCCTTTTATGATTTATTCTAGGAACTCCATTTCTTTCACTAAATGTAATATCACATATCTAAAAGAGTCAGCAGATCCCATGTGGTGTCTGCCCTGTCCTGTTTGTGACGTCATCGTCAGAGGGGAGAAGTGGAAACTGGATGGCCCTTAAGCACTCCAATGCCTGCGAGCCAAAATGGGCTGTTCCCAGAATCAAACGGGGATGTGGGAGCTGCTCTTATACATTAATGCTTGTGTCCTTTGCTCCCTGGGTCTCCCTGGACATCTGGCTGGACACATCTGGTGGAGACATAAACATCTCCTGTGGGCTGGGGCAGTGGCTCAGTTAAGAAAGGGCTGGCCTGGTAAATACCGTGACCTGAGCTCAACCCCCAGATTCCACATTGAAAAAAAAAAAAAATCCAAGAGCAGTGGCGTGTGCATGTATTCCAGTGCATGGGGAGACAGGGAGAAACAGGTCCCTGGGGCTCAGGAGCCAGTCAGTCTGGCTACTTGGAGAGTTCCAGGCCAAGGAGAGACCTTGTCTCAAAAACAAAAGGTGGGGACTATGCCTGAGGAACAACACCCAAGGTCTTCCTCTGACCTCCAGCTCCAACATGCACACACACACACACACACACACACACATTTGCACACAGATGCATACACATACAGGCACACACATAAGCACTCACACATGCATATACACACACACACACACACTCACACACAGAGATATATATGCACACACACACAAAAAAACTTCTGTGAGTATCATAAACCATTAGAACACTACACACATGCACACATACACATATACATACATATATACACTCACACACACAGAGGTACACATACACAAGCACACACATACACTTCTGTGAGTGGCATAAACCATTAGAACACCACACACACAAACACACAGAGGTACACACAAGTACACACACACACTTCTGTGAGTGGTGTAAACCATTAGAACACACACACACACACACAGAAGCACACACACAGAGACACACATAAGTACACACACACAATTCTGTGAGTGGTGTAAACCATTAGAACACACACACACACAGAAGCACACACACAGAGACACACATAAGTACACACACACACACACACAGAACACACACAGAGACACACATACGTACACACACACACACTTCTGTGAGTAGTGTAAACCATTAGAACACACACACACAGAAGCACACACACAAAGGCACACACAAATATACACACACACACATACTGTGATGGTATAAACCATTAGAACACACACACACACAGAAGCACACACACAGAGGCACACATAAATACACACACACACACACACACACACACACACACACACACACACACACACACACATTCTGTGATGGCATAAACCATTAGAACACTGCACACACAGGGCGAGTCCTAACAGACAAAAGAGGAAGCTGATAAACCTGGCTGCTTGTTCCCTGCAGCTCACCCAGCTAAAGAGGGACACGTTCTCCTGCAGCTTGTGGGGCTGTAGCATACCCTGTGCTTAGGAACAGCTGTCTGGGGTGGTGCATCACCTCCGCAGATCGCAGACTACTGCCCTAAGTCCCAGACTTAGCTCCAATAACAGTGACATTCACAAATCCCGACTCCTCTGAAACCTCTTAAAACACAGAGGGCCTTCTGTGTGCAGGAGGATTCTAAATGCCAGTTTTAAGATTTTTCTAAACTTATTCCTCCCAGGTTTTTAAAGGGATGACTGTCACTCTCCATACGACATGGATTGGACCCAGAACTGTTGCGCCCCAACTTTCTGGGCCAAAGGAACCTAGTGTTCACAAATGCATTTCTGAAACAGCCTCTCCCCTCTGATCAGATCTTTGCCCCGCCTCACAGTCTTGCCCACCCTGTGAAGCAAACACTGTCATGCACGGCCATGGAAAAGCAGACACAGCTCTGCCGGGCCCAGGCACTAATCCGCAGTGCGCCTCCCTGCTGTGCCTCCATACTTGGGGAGGCAGAGAGAAACATCCTACTGAGTGCAATCCCACGTCAGTCAGTTTTTACCTGCATGACTTGGAGCAAGTCAATTCACCTCTCCAGGCCTTGGGGTCCTGATCTGTAAGGCGTGAGTGCTTACCTCCTGAGTCAGGCCTACCTCTCGAGGCTGTCAGAAGCTATAAGACATTGAACTTAAACCATTTAGATCCCTGCCAGGGACACAGACATCAACACCTACTGAGCATTGTCACTGGTCTGTGAAGACTTGGTTGAGCTTTCTGGACAGCAGGTGCATTTGTGGCTCAGTGGGTCCCGAACTCTGTTCCTATGACGAGGCCCAAGGCCTGGATCTCACCCCATTAATGGGATTATTCAAGCATGGGCCTTTTAATCCAACAAGACAAGATGTTCTCAACCTTTGGGGCAATCAATGGGTCCCTCTGGTTATATGTGAACCTGTAGATGTATCCAACCTTCTTATTAAATAATAAACACAGAACCAATGCAAAGAAGAAAGCCAAGAGGTCAGAGCTAAGAGCTAAAACCTTACCCTTCCTCCTGCGGTGGTCCTACCTCTCCGAACCAGAGCTACCCCTGTGTTAAAGTCTTTATATAGAGTTCCTGTCCTGCCTTCTCATTGGTTGTAAACCCAACCACATGACCGCCTCCTCACAGCCTGTCTGTATAGGCCTCCAGGTTTTCCATGATTGGTATTAAGATTAAAAGCATGTGTATCCAATAATGGCTGTATCCCTGAACACACAGAGACTTACCCAGCTCTGCCTACCAAGTGCTGGAATTACAAGCATATGCTACCACTGCCCTGCTTTCCTATGGCTTGCTAATAGCTCTGACCCCCGGGCAACTTTATTTATTAACATACAAATAATATTTTAATACAAATAAAATATCACCATATGAACCCTCATGTGAAACACTGTTTTCTAATACATAACAGAGTGGAGACTCGTCATGCTGAAAAACAGTTATCAAAACAGTCAAACAGATCTGTGATGTGGGATATATGTGCGTCTTTACTAACACGTCCAAAAAGACCTACTGTCGAATCTAAGAATCCCCCTAATTTGAAAGCACTGATTAATGAAGTGATTTTTGGAAATACAGACAACTGAGGGACACATGGAAGCAGGTGACAAGGTCCAGACACTGCTGGGATGACGTCGGTCAATACCCTAAAAAAAAATGCTGACTTTTGTCACAGATTCATGAGCAGAAAAAGGGAGCTTTTTGTCATAGCTCAGCTCGCAGACCTTTTAGGGTCCATCGAGGACTTTCCTCTAGAACGCAGTCTAAGATCTTCACAGGCCACTCATCCCTGTACCTTCAGGGTCGGGAAGGGCTAAGCACCTTGTTGTTGTTGTTTTTTAACTAATGAATTTAGAACACCGTGCCCCTCCTGCAAACCTGACAAGGCTCTTACATGCTAGAAGCTAAAAATCTGGGTACAAGTAACTGTGACACAGGGTCGAGGCCACAAGGCCATCGTGTGGGAGACTAGAAGAATAGATGACTTGAGGGTGTGTGGGCATGTGCGAGCATGTTCAGGAAAAGCAAGGAGCAGGGTGCTGCAGTGGAGCGGAGTGTTTACCGCCATTTGAAAATGTTGGTCATGAATCCATCTCCTTGACGAGAGGAAGTTTTTCATGGGCAGAGTCCATGTTTTATTTATGTTTATGCAACTGGAATGATATTTTGAAAATATTAAGCAGATGCATCTTTCACTCCCTTCTAATCATGTTCCCGGGAGCCTTCACATAATTACAGCTGGGCCCTTCCTCCGGGAGGAGGAGCATGGCGCAAGGGAGGTCACTGAGGGAGGCGGAGGTGACAGAGAAAGGCTGTCACCTGTCCCTAAGAGGCCAAGGAAAGAGCAATTGTCACTTTGTCACCTTTGGGAGGTGGCTGAGGGCAGCCCCGTGTACCTGCTCCCCCTTCCCAGGGACTGATCCTCAAAATGAGGTGGGAAAATGGAAGAGAGGGAAAGAAGGAGGAATGGAGGGAGAACAGAGGAGGCAGGAAAGAAGGGGGAGGGAAGGGGGAGAACAGGGAGGGAATAAGGGGGAGAGGGAAAGAATTGGGAGGGAAGGGAGATCTCGGGGAGATGGTTCAGTGGGGAAAAGGACTAGGCTAAGGGCACAAGCCTGACAACCCGAGCCCAGGCCCCAGAAGCCACACGAAAAGCTTGATGTAGTGGCATGTATCTGTAACCCCAGCCTTCCTTGGACGAGACCAGAGGCAGAGAGAGGAAAACCCACCGGAAGTTTAAGGGCCAGCTAGTTTAGGTATGCTGAGCAATAGCAGAAATGAGAGAGACCCTGCCTCAAACAAGGTAGAAGGTGGGAAGCAAGTCCCAAAGAGTTGTCCTGTGACTTCCTAACGTGTGTTCGGGCACACACACACACACACACACACACACACACACACACACACAAAATAACTGAGTAAAAAGAAAAAAATTAAAGTCTGAACTGGGAATTAATTTCCCAAATATTTACTAGAAAGGCTGAGCCTAAGGGAAATACATTTGGGGGTTCTTTCACCATCTGTGAGCATGCGGCTTCAGCATCACATGAAAATCTATGGGCAACAAAGAGCACCTTTGGCAAATCCCTCCACCCCTCTGTGCCCCATGTCTGGCTCACAATGGGCATGCGTCAGATACGTGTGAAGGTAAAGAGCTTGGGTGCACGGAGAACAAGTGGCAGCTAACAGCCGGTAAGGAAAACGGGATCAAAGTCACAAAGGCTGTAAAAGGCAGGAGGTTCTAGGGTGAGTTGATGTGCAGGCCGGGCTGCTGGGCTGTCACAGGCTTCTAGAATCACCATGACAGTGACTGTTCACAACGAAGACCCAAGTCAACAAGATTTTCCTTAAGAAAGTAGGAGCTGGGGCTGGGGAGGCAGTTGGGTAGGTCAAGTGCTCACTATGAAAGCATGAGAACCAGAGTTTGCATGTGGTAGCCATACAAAAGCCATATGTGGCCCCACACCCCTGTAACCCTGGCCCTGGAGGGACAGACGGAAGGATCCCTGAAGTTTACTGACTCATCAATCTAGCCAAAATGGTAAGTTTCAAGTTCAGTGAGGGAGCCTGTCTATAGAAAGGTAAGGTGGAGAGTAATAGAGAAGATAGGTGATGGTGATCTCTGGGTTCTGCACGTACATGCACAGAGGTGTGGACCCTCTATACAGGGGTACACAGTTGCACGCATGCGCGCGCGCACACACACACACACACACACACACACACACACACACACACACACACAAAGAGAGCAGGAGCTGGGGGTGGTAGCACATGCCTCCAGTCCGGCACATGGGAGGCTGAAGCGGGAGGCTCACGAGTTCGGGTTATACTAGGCTACACAGTGAGACCCCATCTCAAACCACAAAACAAACAACCCAGAAGAGAGGGAGGGAGGGAGAAGAGCAATGCATTTCTTTGAAGGACTCTCATCCAAAATGATTATTTTCGAAATGGATCTTTAGGATACACTAAAGCTCGGCTAATGAAGAACTGACATCCTCGGAAGCTGCCACTTCTCTAAAGCTGCAGGATCAATAAAGCACAGCTGTCTTTTGTCTCTCTCCCCTGCAGGCCTGCCCCAGTACAGACCTCTCTCTCTCTCTCTCTCTCTCTCTCTCTCTCTCTCTCTCTCTCTCTCTCTCTCTCTCCAGGACCTGCTTCACATCACCCTCCAGGACACCCAGCAAGGGGACCCCTTCTGCAGGGTCAGACGCCACCACTGGCATCAACGTGTTGATAAGAAGCTGAGGGCCCCCATGGGACAGCCAGCAAGTGTGACCCCAGCAGGGTCCCTGCTTGCAAACAGTTCCTCACCTGCTACCCCATAGTCCAGGACCAGTGCACTGAGCTCCAGTGTGACCCTCTTCTTGTGCGTCTCTACGACCCCTTCTCCACCATGCCGTGGCATGAGCCAGCAACTCTTCAGCCGTCCAACAGCCAAGAGTGAAAGGAACCCAGGCACCCAAACTATGAACAATTTCTGCAGCCTGCCAGACCTGGAGCGTCCATCACGTGACCCGGCTTTAGCACCCCTTCTTTATCTTCTCTCAAAGGCAAGAAAACCCTCTCATATGCCAAGGTCTTTACTTGAGTAAATGAGCAAATGAATTCCAAACATAACAATTCCCAAATAGCACCATCATTTAATTGAATTTTGTCATGAGGGAAAAAAGTTAGAAAACCACGACTTGGGCTGGGGATGTAGCTCATGGGTAGAATACTTGGCTAATGCAAAAGAATTTGGCTTCTATCCCCGGCACTGCTGCAGAGAGAGAAAAAGAGACAGAGACAGACAGACAGACAGAGACAGAGACACAGAGATGTCGGGGGAAGGGAGGGAGGGAGGCAGACAGGCAAACAGAGACAGAGACACACAGAGGAGCCATAGTCTAACAAAGATATACTGAAAGGACAAGAGTGATTACTTTGGGAAGTTATGATTAATCTACACAGTTCTGAGGCAAGACCACTAAATCACAGCAGGCTTCATCAATGCACGCTTCCTCTATACCCGATTCTCTGACTTCACACATCCCCCACAGAGAAGAAGCGAAAGTGACTTTCTTTTCATATCATTCCAACATGACTTTGTGACCTCACCACCTGGGGCCATGAGGCTGTAGGCGCTCGCAGAGTCTACTATGGGGTTTCTGTACTATGCTATCCTAGTCACGGTTCCCATAACTCAACCAGGGGATGACAGATGGGGTGAGCCCACTGTCAGTCCACAGACAGCCCCATGCATTTGGAAACAGGCATATCCATATCCAGCCACGCACACGGAGCAGAGCTTTCACCAGCCCAGTTCTCTTGGGTGGGGTGCCATCTACATGGGCCTGCCATACAGAGTTGCTGCCCAAAGATCCAATAGGATGTTGTGTTTATATGCAAGATCTCCTTTGTTAACACTGTTAACATCCTCAATATTTGAAAAGCACCAGTTAGATGAAATACATATCTTCTTATTTTTATATTTTATTTTTTGGAGATCCTAGGAATTGAACCTAGGTCCTCAAGCAAGTGCTCTTTACTAAACTATACCCCATAGCTGGTTTTACTTGTTATTTTGAGATAGGATCTTGCTAAAGTTGCCCAGGCTGGCCTTGAACTCACTCCATATCCCCGGTTAGGACTTGAATCTGCTATCTTCCCTTCTCAGCCTTCTGAGAAGCCGGGGTTGCAGGCCTGTACTGCCAGGGTTAGCTAAACTAAATCCCCTTGAGGGGACAGTACTGCCTGTGGCATTCAAGGACCCCTTGAACCTCTCCAGCTGATGAAAAAAAAAAAAAAAAACAATGAAAGCCACCGCCTCTGTGTTCACTGATCCTCTCCCAAGACTCACTATGTCCCCAGATCCTGACCTCAGGGACATCTGCAAGGCTCAACTGACTCACAAGCAGACTCGGCTGACTGCCAGGCCCAGGTGCTGGCAGCTGCACTTGGGGCTGTCTCCCTTTCCCTGGCCAGAGGCCAGCCGGCTCCTGAGGCTCCTCAGTGTGTCAGCCATTCAGGGGCAGATCTGGCTCCTGGGTGGAGAGCCTGACTCTCGAGACAGCACACCCACCGACTGCTGGTCCACAAAGTAATTTTGGCCTGGGGTTGGCTAACCCATCTCACCTTGGACAGCTTAGTGCCAAAAAAAGGGAAAAAAAAAAAAAAAGCAACCACCAGGCACCATGCTCCACCTTGAACACCACCAGGCACCATGCTCCACCTTGAACACCAGTCCTGAGCCGCCCACAGTTATTATCCTTTGCTAGTACCCAGCATACTCCCTTTCTAGCACTTTCCTTCATATCTAGCCCATTGCTCTTTGGGGTGAACACCTCAATTTCACAGCCTTATCAGTGGATATAAAGAAGAGTGAGAAAAGGATTTTGTGTGTGTTGATTGTGCGGTGCCAAGGCTCAAACCTAGGACCTTGTACAGGTCAGGCAAATCCTCCGCCATTGGGCTTCATCTCCAGTCCTTGACATAGCTCAGGCTGGCCTCGAACTCATAACCCTCCAGCTTAAGCCTCCCAAATACTGGGATTATAGGTATGTGTCCCCATGTCTGGCTCAGAAAAGGTGTTTTATTTAAACCAATTCTGTATTGAGACTCAGAGAGAAGGTAGAAACTCACATGTAGGTAAAAATTTCATATTATCGATGACCGTCATCACTTACCCATATGATCCTATGATGGATCATTAATGTGCAAGGATATAACTTTGAGATGTTTGCTCTGACTTCAAAGTCTATGAGCCCATTAAAAAAAAAAAAGAGTATCTCTGCCAGATATTGCCAGAGGCTTTGTACTCCAGGCTCCACATTCTCTGCCTTGAAGTTGTAACTTTCCCTGGTACTTCATCTATGTGTTATTATTATTATTATTATTATTGTTGTTGTTGTTGCTTCTGCTTTCTAGCCATCATGTTCTGTGCTCATCTTTTATGTTAGACTCTGGGATGGGGTTCACTTTCTGATTTAGACTTGCATCCCTAAAGTCCTTTCCTTCCTGACCTTTCACATGGGTGGAGCCCTGCAAGCCAATTCCCTGGATAGATGCATGCATGCATGGAGAGATGGACAGACAGATAGATGGCAGGCTGGCTGGACAGCAGGACAGATGAACCAAGGCCTGGGAGGAAGCAGGGAAGAGGCACTCTTCCTTCGTGTGTGCTACTACACGTTCCTCTCATTTCTTCGGGACAACAGCTCACATTCATCCTCATTATCACACTCATTTGATTCCTAAGCACGTTCTCAATGGGAGGCTCCACAATTTCTCTCCTGCCACTGTATGAAAATCTCACTGGTACACAGCAACAAGGGAAAGCTATAAAGGGTCCACAACGGGAGGGTCAGACGTCTGACTGAACCACATCCACATATCACTGCTCTCACTTCATAGTCAAGACACAGAAGTTTTCTGTTGGGAAAACTCCCCAGGCCTTCCTTCTTGCACCTGCTCCACGGACCTCTCCACGTCTACAGAAACGTCTTTCGTCTTTCCCAAGACCCTCATCACCTACTCTCATCAAACTTTAATTTCTTAACCCAGGAGGTTCAGAAAACAACAGACGAGGAAATAAAGGCCACAACACGAAAAATAAAACAGGTTCGTCGGCAGCCAAAGGAGAACCCGCCAATAAGAGCGCCGTTTGTCCTAGTTACTGCTTTTAACTTGCTCGCTCTCCTGGCATTAATAGAAATAAAGCTGCGTGTCTCCGGCCTCACGCTGCTAATGTACAGTTAGCACCCCAGGCAACAGGAGCCACGGAGTTCAAGTACAGTGGAGACAAATTCAAGTCAACAGATTGTAGACACAATTGATTGCAACACTTAGTCTCACGGTACCACTCACCACAGCTGTTGGGTTTCATGTAAAAACAGGGAGTCCTGTGGTGGGATAGCCCTGTAGAACCATCTAGGCTCTCCATGTCACAGAAGTACCTCTCTGTCATATATAAACGATGGAAGGATCACCAAAGAATGAATGAGAAGTGCTGCCCGGTGGGGAGTAGGAATTGTTGTTCCCAGACATGGTTGCCTGGTTCCATCAGACTCCTAGTCCCTACGTGCCTGTGCCTGTTTCCTTTCCCCACCTCCTACTGCCAGGACTCTGCCAGAGGTACAGCAGCTGTCCAGCCAGATGACTGCCTTCCAGCAAGGCTGTTCCTCTGCACTGGCCCATCTAAGCACTTTGATGGTCCACCCCAAGGTCACCTTATACCTCCACATCAGATGTGTCCTACTGTCCCTGGTGATGGCAGTGCTAACTGCTCAGAACAGTGACCGATGCCACTGATCCAAAGGGGCAAGAAGAAATGACTTAAGATCTGACATGGTGGCCCTCTGGCTCACCATGCGCATCCACCTTCCCGCATCATGGAGACGGTTCTTCACCACATGATCATCTCCCTGTGCCACAGAGGTCCCCATGGCAAGCGTTTCATTTTCCCTTTAGTCTTTCCATTCCAAGCCAGCTGGAGGACCCCGTGTGCCAACAAAACTCCATCACTTCCAGCAAAAACTTAAGCGAACCTGTGTCCTCGTGTGGCTGGAGCTGAGCATGGTTAAAGGCCTCTGAAAAGCAACTCTAAGCCTGGCTGGGAGATTCCACTCATACCACGTTACCTGCTCAACACCCTTCCAACATGTCCAGTGCCTCTGAGTCTACCCTCACCACATGGCAAACGTGGTTCTTGGGCCGTGAGATTCAAACTGGAATTCTCCCGATGAACTTATGTGTTGAATGAGGAACATCATGTTCCTCTCTAAGCAGTCTATCTGATAAAGCCCTCTTCTCCCACAAGAAGATTCATGCTGAGGAGCCCCAGGACTTTGTGCTTGCCAGAACCAACCAGAGATGCTAAAGAAGTGGTGAGATTGTCTTAACCCACTAAATCATCCCAAGGGCAACAACAAAATGTCCAGGCTTGTTGGAACAATACTCAGAAACACAAGACAATTGCTAAGGGGTGAGAATGCAAGCCAGTCTTTTGTTAGTCTTGAAGGACCGTTTTGACATTTCCGTTTCCCAACCCAGATCTCCCAACCTTTTGCCTGTGTTCTGTTTCATGGAATTGCAACATGGCTGTGGAACAGGGCCTCCCGTGTAGAGACAGCTAAGTGACAGGGGAAGGAGTCACCTCGGTGGCACTGGTTACAAGCCCTCTATTCTGTAGCTTCAGCATTCTAGTCCTCTTGGGGAAATGCCAATTGGTAAATGAAATAGCAGTAGGGGTGATGTGCCACGGATGCTCTATAAGGACATAAAACATATAAGATATGGTTCATAAAATATTGGCAGGGTGCTATTAGGAAGCATGGCGAGGTTACCTCAAAACAGGCTGTTTTACATGTGCTCATATACTTACACATCTACAGAAAATATTACAATACATGTAAAAATGGCATCTCTATATTCAGACATAGTATCTAAATTCCAACAAGCATCCATGTGATTAGATTACTCCAGTGAGCTCCCTTGCAAAAGTCAGGTATTCATTGCTGCTGGTGTCTGCAACCATTTCCCGACAGGAGCATGACCTAACACCAGCCTTACTAGTTCACTGCCTGGACACAGATGAAGCTCCTTAGCTCTGGCCACTTCCACTCAAGGTCATCAGTTAC
Source organism: Peromyscus californicus insignis (assembly GCF_007827085.1). Classification (NCBI taxonomy): domain Eukaryota; kingdom Metazoa; phylum Chordata; class Mammalia; order Rodentia; family Cricetidae; genus Peromyscus; species Peromyscus californicus. Next base: position 67,518,560 of record NW_026294436.1, on the reverse strand, counting down.
ATTTAATGCTGTAATTTGGATTCCAGACTTTTAAAAACATACAGCCTGGCCACTGAAACATGACTGAGCACTCTGCAGCGAATTACTCTGCCATCCTCAGTAATAGAAATCGGTCATGGAAGACAGGCGCTTCCACAGACAACCCCTTCCTTCAGGGTTACTGTAACAGGGAACTAGAATCCAAGAATAAAATGTCCTTCTGAGTCCATGTCCTGCTCTGAATGTTATACACCCCTCTGCCTACACAGGTGCTAAGGAGGATGTGACCATTTTAAGAGAGCCTCATAGAGGCCGTGAAACATTCCGACATGTTTCCAGCCCAGTGTCCATCTATGACCATGAGCCGTAAACACACTAGTTGGCACACACTAGTTGGCACACACTAGTTGGCATACACACAAGGTTCATCCCTGACAGGCAGTCCTTGAGACAGGGCCTGAAGTTCAGAGCAGCTGCACCTTCAACCTGGGTGCTGCCACACCATCCATTCCGATCACTCCCTCTCTCTCTGCCTGTGCACACCACACACACACACACACACACACACACACACACACACACACACACACACGGTAAACTGGGGATAATGAACACCTCCTTCATCAAAACCCAATCAGATCAGGCACAAGGACCGCATGGGTGAGTGCCTGTGATCCTACCAATTCTAAAAAAGCATTCCAAAACACATTAAAGTGAAATTAGCACTTCCATTGAATGTGATAAATCGAACATCTGATCATTTCTCCCTCTTCAACATTCCAGAAATGAGAAGAAACTTTGAAGGAATGTGATAAAGGACCCAACAGAACCAGAAAGGTGTGAGTAAGAACACCAGAGTATCACAGAGTCCCCCAGAGCTGGGGAAATTGGAAGTACTGGGTTCTACAGAGGTGGGGAGAGGTGGAGAATGGGGTTGGAAACCGAGGGACAGGCTGAAATGTGTAAGGAGCAATTAGTCTGCTGGCTGTGGCCTTCGGGTGACCTCCTCTCCCCATCACGGTGGGGGAGGAGACATTATCGGTTTAGAAGCCCCAGACTTGGAAAACATGAAAAGCCTGAGAGAAAAAAATCTCTAGATGCAGACAGTCAAGGACTATGCCTACCACCACCCACCCTCAGTGGTACGTCTAAATTCCAGCTCAGTCCATTTCAGTGAAGCCTAAAAACGGACACGCCCCCAACTCCTGAAGCAGAGTTTCCCCTCTGGTCTCAGTCTTTTCTATAGTCAAGGAAGTTCCCAATTTGAAATGCAAAGGGTTGGGGCTGCAGCGATGGCTCTGTGGATAAAGCCCAGGACTGCTCAAGCATGAGAACAGGAGTTTGCATCCCCAGCACCCACATAGGAGCCAGATGGACTCTGCAGATGTCTGCAATCCTAGACCTCGGAGGTGGAGACAGAGATGTCTGGACAAGCTGATTAGCCAGACTAGCAGAAGTGGTGAGAGACCCTGCCTCAGGATGGCTGAGGAAGACGCCCAAATGTCAACCTCTGGTCTCCACACCAAAGTGTGTACATGTGTATGCACACTTACACACATGTGCCCATGCACATATGGCCACAAATGAATACATAAACAATGAGAAGAAATGTGAGAAGAGACTGAAGCAGCGTGCATGGGGTCTATATGGGTCTACGCCAGGGGCTCTGAGTACATATTACAGCTTCCAGTTTGGTCTTTTTATGGGACTCCGGACGTGTGAATGAGCGGGTCTCTGATTCTTGTGCCTTCTCTTGGGGATCCTTTCCTTCTCTTGGTTTGCCTTGTCCAGTTTCGATGTGATGGGTTTTGTTTTATCGTGTTATATTTTATTTTGTTACGTGTTGTTACGTATCTCTTAGAAGCCTGTTCTTTTCCAATGAGAGACCGAAAGGCAGTGGATCCGGATTGGAGGAGAGGTGGGGAGGAGTACAGGGAGGGAAAACCATAATCAGGGCATATTACACGAGAACATAATCTATTTTTAATAAAAGGGAGAAGAGGGTGAAGGGTAGGAAGCAATTCAGAGAGGAAATAGTACAATTAATAGCCCTCTGAGACATACAAGACTGCGTTGTGCCCATCAATGTCACTTTAACAAGAGACAGAAAGTGTTGTGTGCGGCGGCTGGAAAAGGTCTACAAAACATCTGGAGGAAAAGTTTTGGAAATCTCTCTGCTCAGAGACAAACAAAACATAGAGAAAAGATAAGAGCATTTAAAGATCAACCTAAGAGTTTTAGCACCTTACCGACTGGAAATACAAGAAGAAGGGAGGGAGAAATAACCAAAGAAGCAATACAGGAAAATCTCCGTGAAATCAAAGGCATTGGTTTTCAAACTGACAAGACCACCATAAATGAACGGACCTCCACGACACACACACCATTGGGACAATTCAGAGAAGTAGACCAGTTCAAAGATTCTGAGCCTTGGAGGGAGGCAGAAGAGGGAAGAGATCAGACCACATGTAATAACAGGAATCAGGGTGACATTACAGAGATACTAGAACTTAGAAGACTCTAGAGTGACACCTTCAAAATTCTGAGGGAAATTAATTTGAACTTAAACTTTACCAAGCTGCAGGGTAAATGTGAGGTGGAAGGAGCAAACCACATTTGGACAGAACAGCCGCCCCTTTACACACAAGGCTGATAAAAATGTCCTTAAGGAAAATCTGGGTGCCGCCCAAGAAATGGGCGGATGGAAATGCGGAAACAGAGAGAGGAGCACAGGAGAGCAGCTGAGTATCAAGAGAAGCAAGCCCAGAGATCCTGCCTGGGGGGCGGGGGTTGAGGAAGACACCCAATGTCAACCTCCACGCAGAGACCCTGCCTCAGGGGGGCTGAGAGAGACGCCCAATGTCAACCTCCACCCAGAGACCCTGCCTCAGGGGGGCTGAGAGAGACGCCCAATGTCAACCTCCACCCAGAGATCCAGCCTCAAGGGGGCTGAGGAAGACACCCAATGTCAACCTCCACCCAGAGACCCTGCCTCAGAGGGGCTGAGAGAGACGCCCAATGTCAACCTCCACATGTAAGAGCCCAGAGACGAGCCAGTGGGAATCAAGACTGTGACCAGAAAGGGCAGAGAGGACAACTCTAGGGGAAAAATGGAGTTGACATATGACTGGCTGTATTTGTCCATATAAAAAAAACCGTATCAAAAAAATTTAGGGGCTGAGATGTCAGTGGTAAGACTGCATGCCTAGCACGTGTATCCAACCCCCAGAAACAAACAAGCAAATAAATAAATACAGATTTATTTGTATTGTATTGTAGATTCAGGGAAGAAATATGGAGGCACCAAAATCACCATAAAACAACCACAGTCATGGTTAACTCCTGAAAAAGGGAAGGTTATGAGTGAAAAAAAAAAGAGAAAGAAATGTCATCTTTGGACTTGCCATCTTAGCAGGCACTTACAAAGTCACTGTAAACAACCACTGCTTGAAATACAAACCAGGAAAGAACTACTTTGAAAGCAGGAATGGGAGCGGAGGAAGGAAACTAACATTACATTCTACATTTTGGAATGTATAGGTAGTCCTTAAGATTTTTCAATATCTAATCTTATAAAGCCAGTGCAAACACAAGCAACACAGCTCGTCATGTGGAGGCAGCTACATGAGCCGTGTGAGCACGCGGGAGCGTGCCTCTGAAGAGCAGCGGGGCGCCAGGCCCAGGAGAAGCAGAGCAGGGAACGGCCCTGGCCCATAGCAAGCTCCACCCAGAGGCCACGGTTCTGTGCCGGAAGTCTTGTTTCTGTCTTATTTACCGATAAGCACGTAGCCAACGGGACCACAGATGGGAATGTATCTGCTTCTCCCACACAATAGCATCTCGGTGATGGTCACAGAGAGCTTCAGCTTGCCTGTTTCTATAGGGCGTGTCAAATTCCACCCAGAGAATGTTCTGTCTGCACTTGGAACCAAGAAGTTCCGCCTCCGAATCAAACACCAGTTCTGTCTCCCCAATGCCTACGGCACATTAGAGGAGTTCGAAGGGTATCATGCCCATGGCTCGGGACCCTAGCACAACTCACACAGCTTGGAACACCCTTTGCAGGGCTTGCAGCCTGCTAACGGCTGGCCACCATGGTGGCAGCAAAGGACACCATCACCAGCCTCCCGGGGCACGCCCTCTGTCCCTCTTGCTCCTTGCCATCCTGTTCTCCAGAGGGAAATCAGCTCACTTTCTTGAAAGTACTCTTCACTTTGTGCTGTCCTCAGTGTGCTTTCCGACTCTGCAGGGGAACAGGCGCTACGTCCCATCATCACCAGGGCTCTCTCTCGGCACTCATACGCGCGCGTGAATGAATGAATGACACTTCACAGAGCCTACCCGCAGACTGTTAAGTGGTGAAACCTCCAACGTCTAAATTTAGCTGGAGGTGTGAGGGGGACTAGAAGGATCCAAGTAATGAACTCCTGGAAATGGGGGGTAAGGAACTGGAAGCTCTTGTTGCAACCCGGGTGTTAATAGCAAAACCTCTCAGGCAGCCTTAGCACAGGAGTGAGCCATCTGCTCAGAAGACAGCAATTAGGCCACGGCAGCCCGGGAGCCCAGAGCCATGCGCCTACAGCTGGGAGCTGCGTATACATTCATCAGACACCCTATCTCTACCCTCTTGCCAGCCTCACCTGCATAAGTTACCTGCTCTCTGGTCAGTGGGCAGAGTCGTCGCTCAAGGTGGCTTTTGTCCTCGAGAGGAAAAACTGTTGTTTTCAGAATAAACAGAAGCAGAGACAAAGGCGGCCTAGAGCAAGAGAATGAGGCCAAAGCACACCAAATCCCTTAAGAGAGCCCTGTGCGGATGCCGCCTAGCCTCTGGGCCAAGCCTCTTTCTAAGGCTAGACCGGATCTGCTCCACTTGGAGTCTCTGCACTCTTAGGGAATGCTTGAACTATTTTTCCTTTCTTTAAAAAGGTGAGAGGAAACAGTACATTTATCCAGGACAGACAGTCCCATGCAGGCAAATGTGAAAATTCAGATTCGACTGGGCTAGAAATACATACTGGTGGCAAACAGTGATGTTTGTGTATACACATACCTTCCGGCAGAAACGGAGGGATGGATTAACTACGGCTTCGGAAAGCCGTTCTATCTCCGTTAAGACGGTGTCCTGAAAACAATAAAGAGGGGGTGTCCTGGGGTGTGAGACTGTGAGCCACTCTGTTCAGAGGGATATCAGGGGCCTCTGCTCTGGAATCAGATGCACTAGGCTGCACAGACAGCTGGGGGGGGGGGGGGAGGGCGGCGAGCAACAGGAAAGACAGCAAAACTGAGGCTGGGACAAGGCAAGGTGGATACTGCACAGGGCTGCGTGGGCTGTGCTCTGGGGTCCGCTTCCACTGGGAACCCGAGCAGTATCGGACACAAGCAGACAGGTGTTGGAGCCTCAGATGTCTTAGTCCGTTCTGTGTTGATGTGAAAAGACTACTATAGATTGGGAATTTATACAAGAGCAGAGGTTTGTCTCCTACACTTCTGAGGGCTGCAAAGTCCACAGTCAGGAGGCAGAGCTGGGGAAAGCATTCTTGCTGCCCCATCCCAGGGCAGAAAGAAGGAGAAGAGTCTAGCAAGAAAGAAGGAGCTGACCTCTATTCACAACTGACCCACTCCCAAGATAATGCCACTAATAAGGGTAGAAACCTCATGGCTTAATCATCTCATATGGAGTCCCAGCTTTCAGCGCGGTTACATCAGGGATTAAGTTTCAAACATGAGTTGAGGCAGGCGGCATACACAAACGATACCAGACATTCCTTTTTCAGAAAGGAGAATGGGTCGGACAAGTGCTGGCGGCAAGCAAAAATCTACTAAGAGGTGTATCCAATGGTCCAGGAGCAACTGGATTGAGAGCCTGGATGGGGTAGGTAGAAATGTGGGTGGAGGAAGGCAATGGCCTTGACATTGATGCAGAGCTGCCAGGGCAGACATGTATGGAGACAAGAGATGACTCCGCATCACTGAGGTGGAGGGTGAGGCAGACCAGAGTGCACCACTGAGATGGGGGAAATACAGGGAGAAGCCATTGGAAGGCAGGGTATAATTCCATCTAGACCAGCTGAGATTGGGGGAGGGGAGGGGCAATACAGCGAACATGTCCACAGGCACCTGAAATTCCTTGTGGGGTCCAGAAAGAAATATGAAGGAGAAAACATCGAACTCTAGAGGTGACTGAAAATGGTAGATGAGGTCACACAGCTCATTGAGTGGACTGAGGTACAAGAGAGCCTAGATCTCTGAGGAGAGGGCTGGGATGGTCAGAGGGAAAAAAGGGCAGAAGAGAGCAATACCCTACCATCATGGCAGAGAGGGGGCTGAGAAGTCAAGCCCTGCTAAGCCTGAGAAAGGAAAGAGCTCACAAGACCCATTGCACACTCAGATCTGCTGTTCACACGTCTTCAGAGGTGACATTTACCAGGATAATTTCAGTGGCGTGGTGGGGGTGGAACCAGATTGCTGTGGGTTGAGCAGTTAAGTCGGAGATGAGGGAAGAAACTAAATGTGAACTGTATCTCCAGGAATTCCCTGGGAAGGCGGGAAGGGTAGGAAGCCAAGACCAAAAGAGGGCTCAGTGAGGAGAGGGGCTAGGTGTGAGCTAGGGCAGTGATGGGGTGGGATAGAAGACATCATTACTCCAATCAACCCCCTCCCCTCCAAGCTTGCCATGTCCTGAAAGCTCTGTGGTCTTTCCATGGCGTGACCCCTTCCAGAGCTGGAGTGAGATTTCAAAGAATGGACCACCACACTTGTTACTCACTAGGATCTCACAATTATGAAATCTGTAACTCCTACAGAAACAGCCTGCCCTCAGTCTATGGTGACTCAGCCATGGAGTCTGCACGAAGCCTTCTGAGATTGGTGAGGGGTCAGGCAACATTAGTTGGTCAAGCTCCACGGATGGTGCATCAGAGACCCTGTAAGATGCAGAAGCCTGGTACCCACTGCGTTCCAAAAATGGGCCAGTCCCAAGGCCTGCCTATTATAAGTGTCCTCACTCATCATAAGGACACTTCCAGCGGTCCTGAGGGAGGCCGATGGTAATCTGTTCAGTCAACAGAACAGAGACTTGCATTCCTCCAGCTCCCCTCTGACAGCTGCCCTTGAAGCTGTCTTTCTTTCTTCTCCCCCACAAAAGACTGCAGAAAAGAGAGTACCATCATCATCTTGCTCAAATTGCCTTCTCTGAAGTTGACTACACACAGCCAAATCCTAGAAGAGTATCTGACTTGTGCTGTTGGCCTGTGGGCTGGCCTATACCCTAAGAAAAGACCTAATGTTGTCAAGAAGTAAGACAGCCCTTTGCCTGAGAACGAGGGGGTCACAGCTTGGCTGCCATTTCTTCCCTCAGCATTGCTCAGCCCTTGTGCCCTCAGAACAGACAGAAATCTAGCTCTGGATTCTCTGACCCTCTGATGGGTCAAAGGGACCAACCCTGGTAATGCCTGGCCAGGTGAGGGCTCTGCTTGAGGGGCAGACCCAGATGAGCACTCACACACCCACACGGCAGCTACAGTTAAAAACCAGCCACCTTATGTTTTAAAAGGTGATGGGAAAACGTCTCACAAGAGCCACACCGTTGTCAAAAGCAAGGAAGGGCTCTCAACACTCAGTCCTTTAGATTCCTGGTAGTGTGTCCACAGGTCATGATATCAAGCCTCCTGCAGCCACTGGAAGCTAGGTCTAAGAGGTTCCAGAAAGAGGACGAGGTAAGGAGGTTAAGTCCTCACAGCAGGGGCATGTGGTCCTTCTTAGTCCCATGACTCATAGGTAGGGACATTAAGGAGAGAATGCACTAACAGGCACCCAGTGAGAAAGAACATCAGGCTGCCAGCACCCTGGAGGAACAATTCTTCATTCCCCGGCGTTTCAGAAATATAATAATGGCCCCAGCAAAACGGGCTTCTAAGAAAAGACAGAGTCAACCTCATACATCAGCCTGTGTGTGCTACACATACTCCTTTTTAATACGGTTTGCATGTGGATGCTACCTGCTTCAGGAGAGGGGATGAAAGCAACTTTGATGGCTGCAATACGTGTGTCTGATACACAACGGCCTAATGCCCCTCATCTTAATGCGTGAACTGTAACAATCTGGTGCTGCTTGGTGTTGTTATCTGTAAATTTCTTTTACGAAGAAGCCCAAAGGTAAGGGGCACCACAGAAGTACTGACTGGGCCTGCCTGGGACCCCTGCCTCTGGGAGTATCCGTCATCCTGTCTGTCCTATTGCGGGAACCCAAAAAAAAATTGCAGAACCAGATGCCCGTCTGGGTACTTGGCAGGCCACGGGCACTGCCGCAATTAGCAGGCTGGATCATGATTCAGCAGGAGGTGCAGGCAGCCTCCACCGGAGCATAGCGGACAGTTTAAAAATAGAAAGCTGAGCTGCTCTCGCCAGCCCAGGCTATAGGAGAAGGAAGGCAGCTGCCGCCGCCACCGGCAGAACCTGGAGCGCCCCACCGCCCCTCTTCCAGATGTGCCTCCCAGCTGGGTGGGGAGTAGCGGGGAGTCAATTCCCATCAAACTCCCCATGCGGAACAGCAGACACAAACAAGTCGGGAGGCCCTGGTTTACAGACAAGGCCCTGAAACGTTCACGGTCCAGACTGACTTAAAACAAGAACAGGAATGGCTACCTCTCCCCCTTCTCTCTCCCAGGCACAAAAGGACCACACGAGCAGCTCTGCCTGCAGGTGGCGCTCTCAATTCAATAAGGGCAACACGGCAGAGCATTTTCAGCAACCTGCCAAGGGCACACATACCATCTGTCCCCTGCTCCATCATCACCACCCTCCTCTTAGCAAAGTTAAATTGCTTCCCAGGGTCTTGGAGTCAGATTAAAAAAACAGCCCACGAGAACTCATTTGCTGGTCGTGTTGGGAGTGAATGAGACCCATGCCAAGTCCAGAGGAGGGCACCTAGCACTAACGAGCTTTGTCTGTCAATCTCCTTACCTTCCAGGGCTCTGCAGAGTCACGGCTGAGGTCTGCCCAGGGGACCAAACCCTCAGAGAGAACATGACCTACCACAGAGGGACCTCAGTGTCCTACTATCAGCCTGGTTTTCACTTTGGTCAGGTTCTCTAGGTCATGGTATTTTCTAGATGAAACTGCAATGTCTTCAAGGCTGCTGCTTTCTTTAAAGATGTCCTTTCTAGCCAATAACCTGAGAGGAGATTTAAAATAGTGGAGAGCTATGCCATTTTTCTGAGGATCCTAGTATCGATTAGATGTCACTTGTCCCCAAATTAATCTGCAAAATTAACTAAATGATTCTAAAATTTATCCAGAAGAATAATTTCCTGGGACTGAGAACATTTTGGAAAAAAAGAAAAAAAGGAAGAAAATAAAAACAAAGAGTAATGAGTGGGGCTTTGTTCTATCAGATTTTAAAGGGCACGGGAGTAAAAAAGGAAGGTGCCGGCCAACAGGAGACATCAAATCAATGGTGTGTAATAGAAGGTTCAGAGCCTTCCCAAATATCTACACAGTGTCAGTGTGTTGTGAAGGTGCTATTTCAAAACAGTGGGCAAAGAATAGACTATTCAGTAAATACTGTTTCCACAACCAGCTAGCCATTTAGATAACAATAAACCATGTCCTCCCTCCTCCCAGTACAGACACACAGGAGCTCCCAGACTGACCACATGTTTTAAGGTAGCGATGAGTAGAGACTGCAGGTGGCTATTTAATTCACCTTGGGTGGGCACCAAACTTCCAAGGCATGCCACCGAATGGCAGGAACGACACCGGAACAATGCTGGCAGAACTCTCACAGACATGGCTAGAGACAGATAAACAAGCAGTGTGACACCGCAGGGAGTGGAGGTCTGAAAACAGGTTTTTGTAAGTGATGGGAAAACATATGAGTAGGAAAGCTGACGAAGGGACAAGAGCAATGGCTCGGCAGTTAAGAGTGCTTGTTGGGCAATCAGGAGGACCAGAGTTCAGATCCCAGCACCCACAGAACAAGCCGAATAGCCCATGAAGGTCTGCTATCCTAGCTCTGAAGGATCTGATGCCCTCTTCTGGCCACTGTGAGCCTAGGAGCAATCACACCCACACATGAACACACACATACACACACACACACACACACACACTTTTTAAGAAAACAATTGACACAGAAGAGGAACCAATAAACACACACAGACACCCTGTGCTCCAGCTGCACAGACCTTCCTTCAGGTTCATGAATATTCTAGTCTATCTCTGAACAAAGGATCTTTGCACAGGCTATTCTCCCCACCAGGAACACCCTCTCCTCAGTCTCCCCCAGTTTAAATCCATCTACTCTACGTGGAGCTAATGTCCCCAGGAAATCCCTTGAACACTGTCAAAATGCAGACCCCTCTCCTCTCTGAGAAACTTGTTCAACACCCATAGTCTTCCTCCTCGACACTTTACACATTTATTTCTGTTTAGCAAGCTCTTTGTCTCCCTTACTGGGTAAACTACCTCTGGTTTTGCTAGCCACATATACAGTGTGGTTAAATAAATTAAGAGTATTGCAAAGCAAATATTTTCTCTAAGTTTAAGTGGTGTTATAATAGTTTTTTTTGGGGGGGGGGTTGGTTTTTCGAGACAGGGTTTCTCTGTGCAGTTTTGGTGCCTGTCCTGGACCTTGCTCTGTAGACCAGGCTGGCCTTGAACTCACAGAGATCCACCTGGCTCTGCCGGCGATACACTCTTATATGGCGACAAAAACACGATATATTGTTAAGTAGCAAAGGCGGGTTACAACATAATATATATGTACAACTTTGGGGAGAAAAATATGCAATAAAAGACATAAATGACATTTTAGCAGAATTGGGGTGGGATTTGTTTTCTTAATTTTGTTTTTTATCCCAAAAATAAATACACACACAGACTCAGGGTGGGAGCGCGGTTAAATTTTCTCTCTAACCGTCAAGTCCAAGTGTGGTTGTGGTAGGAACCTCAGCGGCTTCCTTCCACATACTCTCCCCGACCTTCTCCACTTCCCGTGTTCGAGTCTCACCATGAGAAAGGGAGCATGGGCCACCCCACACGAGAACCTCTGCCTAACCACCACCAAGGCCCATGTTCCCCACCTTCAGAAAATCAAAAACAAATGTATCAGCTAGACTCCTCAAGACAACCAGGATGGAATGTGAGTTAGGGTTTTCTTCACATTTGCTCAGCATCAGAACTGTCTCAAAGAATATATGTGGGTAGCTTGACTGCCCAGGAAAACAGAGGAAGAACATGAACCAGCTAAAGCCTGAACGGCAAAGGTCATTTTTACGGTACTTCAAAGAGATAAGTGTGTTTTATGAGTGGGGCATAAACACTGTGTGGGATGAACAAGAGCTAGGGAGGTAGGAGAGGACCGCCACGGAGGGCTGGAAATGGAGGTTCTTATCTCAAGGGAGGTTCTCAGGCAAATGAAAGAGAAATGTGGAGAATTCGGCAGGGTGTGGACCGGCAGGGTATGCTGCGCTTTGCTGGGGACCTCCTTCCAAGAGAATCAAACCAGCCTGCTTCATTGTCTCTGAGGGAACAAGTCTGCACACACTGAATGAGCCGCTCACAAACTGTTCATCTCCAAGGAGGGCTGCCCTTGAAGGGCTGCCAAGGACAAAGCTTGGCATGGGCTGGGCAGGGTCAGTCCGCCCCACTGAAAGTCGGACTCCAACCCCAGCAAGACTCTCACCCACCTCCCCGATTCTCCAGACCCCACGGCCTCACTTTAACCAAGATGGACCGTTCCAGAACATCAAAGGCTGGTGTGTTTTCCCTAAGGCTAACCTGGCTGGCCTACCGTCCAGGAGGCTGCATGAACAGAGAGGCCAGAAAACTACTTCCTTGAATCAGTCTGGACAACTTCCAAGTCCAGGACATCTTGCCTTCTTTCTAACATCCAACACTAGGAGTTCAGAAGTTCAAAGCAAAACGGATTCTGTGGGAAACAACGTTAAGTCCTGTCTGCTGTCTCCCCCACCCCTTTATAACTCATCTCGTCTCCTTCTCTACAACGTATTCCTCTTACTTAAGGAAAACATAAAGTTAATATGAGTAATTGGCCATTAAATCTACACAGACACAACTCTGCAAGAAAACCATAATTGGATGCTATGGAAATGCCAAGCAGGCTAACTCATATTGAAGCAGCACTCATGAAACAATAATGAAATTGCTGTCCCCAAAGTCACCAAGGAGCTCTAACACATGGCTATTCCACTCACCCACGTAGCCCCTCCTCTGCAGGGTGCGACCAGTGGCCATTCCTCCATGGCTCTCTTGTCCTGTGCTAGCCTGGCTCTTCACCAAGCTCCAAACATACCCTTGGTTTCCTGTAATGAGGTCGAGGCAGAGACGGTTCAAGGACACAGTCAGGTTCATATCCTTACTCGGAAAAGGAGCTGGGATTCGAACCCAGGGCCCTGACTTTCCCTTGGCACCTTGGGGTTATCCATGCAAGCTTCCCTTGAGATGACTACTAAATCCTCATTTATAACCCAACTTCACGCTTTCCATCCTTTGATGGAAAGTGCTAGAGGGAATTTCCACCTCCAAATCAAAACAAAATGCTTTAGGACCAACTCACCATCTAAACACAAGCTCCTTGCCTCACTTAATGACAGTTAATGATCCCACTTCTGACCATCCTGTACAAGACACCTCGGGCTGTGGCTGCTGAACTGGTCTTCGCCTCTCTCCTCTGGCTGTAATTCGTCTTAATGTATATGCCTCAGTACCCTCAGGGCTTCTCCCCTGCAAGACCTCCTCCTTCTCCCTTGCAAGATCTACTCCATCCAGGGTAGCTGTATCTATGACCCTGCTCCAGTCTGCCCTCCCCATGGTAACAAACTGGCCACCCAGGCAGGGCTGCTCACCTTCCCCTCTGGACATTCTGGGTTGGCTAATTCTTTGTCAATGGAGCTACTGTGGTTAGGAGTATCTCTGGTCTCTACTCTCCAAAACACCAAAATGTTCACTCTACTCATAAGTCAAAACGTCTCCCTGAGGCGTAACCCCCCTCCCCTGCATTGAGAACCGCAGTCCCACAGCACTGCTCCGACATGCCCCTCCTTCAGAAGTCTTGGTGGAGTTTGTAAGAAGGAAACCATTTTTAGAGATTGGGAAATAACAATTCCTATTTATGGGCCTGGAGAGGTGGCTCAGGGGTTAAGAGCACTGGCTGCTCTTTCAGAGGACCTAGGTTCAATTCTCAGCTCCCACACAGCAGTTTACAACCACTTATCACTCCAGTTCTAGGAGATGTGACATCCAATACCCTCCTCTGGCTTCAGTGGGCACTGCACAGGCATGCAGGGAAACAAACCATCCACAGACATACAATAATAATAAAATAAATTAAATTAAATATTTTAAGAGAAATCCTACCTATGATTTCTTTTTTCTTGCAATTTGGGCTTAACTACCCTTGGGCTGGGTTTGCAATGCACTGAGGAAAAGGAGGTCTATGGAGGAAAACAAAGTCACCCCTGCTGACACTGAGACTCCCATGGCTGGGAGCCCCTGGAGGTGGTGAGGCAAACAGCGCACATCTATGCACTCTAGGGAGACGTCTTGGACTGGGCCCCTTGCACCCCCACCTCCCAATTCCAAGAAACTACACCTGTCCTTTAACCTTCCTTGATCTCAGTTTCCCCATCTGGCAATGGGAATGAAAACTGATCCTCAAGTTCTGGCGAGTTGACATGAGCTAATACAGAAAGCACCTGCCACGGAGCACGTATCAGAAACAGCAGGCCGCATTCTCACTGTGGACTAACTTATACTTCCAGCACGGCCCCAAACACACTCGCAGTTCAAGACTGCTGCTTTTCCATTACTGTGACAAGACAACCGAGGTCATCAGCTTAAAAAGAAGGAAAGGTTCATGCTGGTTCATGGCTTCAGAAGTTCGGGCCCCTGCTCAGCTGGCTCTCTTGCTTTGGGGCCCGTGGTGAGACCACACATCATGCTGCGGAGTATGTGGGAAAGCAAAGCCGTTCCCCTCATGGGAGCCAGAAAACAAAAGAAGAGCAGAGAGCATGGGTCCTCCTCACCGTGGGCACATCTGTGACCTCGCTTCCTTCCCCAAGGCTCCACTCCCAACGATCCTCCACTTCATAGGCTAGCAACTAAGCCCATCATACACAGACCCTTCAGAGACTCCCATCCACAGCAAGGTCAGAGTGAGTCCTTCCCTGCCAGTGAGCATGACCCATGCTTGGCCCAGCAGCACCTCTGCTCACAGCCTTTGCTTTAAAGCTGCCAGTTTATATCCCCTGCTGTTAAACTCTACAAATTTCCCACGGCCTAACCTCCAAGTCACCTCCATCACAAACCTTTCCCCCTTCAAACAAGTCAGAGTCCATCTCTCCTGAATCATTCTCGGACTATGCAGCCAGCATCTTATGTCTCCATTCGGAGTGACAGGATTCCTTCCTGGCTAAATATCCCAACCCCCAGCTGGCCTATCTGAGAGACATGGAATCAGGCACACTACCTTCACACAGTAAATTCTCAGTGATTCCAATGTGAATCTATAGAAGTATCCAAGGAACTATTTCATATTTCTGTGATGTCTTGTCTGGCAGAAGAACTTTTAACATATATGAAGATGACTTCTACTAGACAGAGGTGGTGGTTGTTACTAACATATGCTGGAATCCATGCCCCAGACCCAATGGGAGACTGGTTCTGGGACCATTCCCCACCTAGATAGCAAAATCTGTGGATGCTCAAGTTACTTGTGAAAACTGACATACTGTTTGCACATAGCCTATATATATTCTCCTGTATACTGTAAATCATCTCTGCATTACTAGAAATGCCTCGTGCAGGTCAAGAGCTATGTAAATAGCTGTCACATTGTGTTGTTTAAGGGATAGTGATAAGAAAAAAAACATATACACATGCTCAGTTGAGATACATTTCTCCCTAAATATTTTCAATATCCAACTGATCGACTCCATGGGTGCAGAACTCATGGAAATAGAGGACCGATTATAAAGTTTCCAAACTCTCACTTTTTTTTTAATTATAAGATCTTAAGCAAGACAGGAATCATTTGTCCACTTTCTACAAAAGCATCTTAAGTGGTGAGTCAAGATTCTCATGAAAATCATTAACTTCTTCAGTCCCATTTTGCTTCTGGGTTGACTTTGATGTTTCACAACCAAGCACTGGAACAAACTTCTGCTCATGAGTGTGAAGGACTGAGCACAAAGGCTTCCTCATTACACCTGCCCCCGAGTGTCCACGAGTCTGGCTCAGAGAAACCAGTGCACACCACACCACGCGCTGCTACCCCTCACAGCTCTCCTGTTGGGCCCCGATGCCCCAGGGTACATGAATTCCACTAAGATCTGGAGCCAACAGGTGTGAATTCCTGAAATCGCAATATTTACACTATTTTTTTCTGTAAAGGCCTCCAGAACCCAATAAGAAGGGCTTAGAATCCGGTTTTCAAAAATGGACTTATACACAAACAGCCAGTTTGTCCAGTCAATGGCTTTTGGATATCATATGCTCAGAAACCTCCACTGTAGAAAAAAACTAGCGGTGGCGCACACCTTTAATCCCAGCACTCGGGAGGCAGAGCAGGCGGATCTCTGTGAGTTCGAGGCCAGCCTGGTCTACAAAGTGAGAGCCAGGACAGGCACCAAAACAACACAGGGAAACCCTGTCTCAAAAAAACAAAAGAAAGAGAGAGAGAGAGAGAGAGAGAGAGAGAGAGAGAGACAGAGAAAGAAAGAAAGGAAGGAAGGAAGGAAGGAAGGAAGGAAGGAAGGAAGGAAGGAAGAAAGAAAGAAAGAAAGAAAGAAACTAGCTAGGAAGAGAACTGGCCATCTACGAAGAGGCATGACGGCCGTCTCCATGGGTACAAAAGACCCTGAAATCCCTCACCATCCACTTAACAAGCGGCTTCCTCTCTCACTTGTTGTAAATCCCCCTATGACCAGTTGGGGAGGTGGGTTTGGGCTTTTCTTTTTCATCAGCTCCTGACATCCCTGCTAATCATCTCAAGGTAAACTTTCTCCAAAGCCGAGGTCACAGCATTGCCTTCTAGGCACATCTGGTAGTAAATGCTGACTCAGAATCGCTTACGTCACCCAGTGTGTGCCTGGAGATGGAGCCACCAGGGGTGCTCTTGGCAATGCCAGAAAGGGCCTGTCACACCAACCAGCCTGGAAGGGCAAAGGTATACTGACACTACTCAGCAAAGAAGGAGGCCCATGTGTCCCCTAGAAATAGGAGACACCCTCTGAAGCCAGAGAGGGGCCTGTGCATTGGAGGGAAATTGAAACAGTACTTAGCGGTTCCCATGCATGTGGAATACATTACCCAGGAGATGGGGTCATACAGACAGGCTGGCCAGCATGCACGGAGCTCATGTTCAGGGCTCTGACAGGAAGCTTCTCCCATGTTGTCCCCAGTTGTCTGAAGGAAGAGGAACGATGCTATGAAGAAGTCCCACTTGAGGAGGTCATGAGGGTCCCGGTGGCAGCTAGGACGCCACACCCCACCTTGCTCTCAAGTGTCATTTTTCCTCGACAGCATTACGTGACTATGGAGGCACAATGCTTTAATACTTCAAACCCAAAAAGCCTGCATTGAGAGGACCACAGATCAAACGGTAGAGACATTCATTAGGTTCCTAATATTCATTACGACATCAGTGTGGGGCGGGGGTGGGGGTGGGGGAGGCAAACCCAACTTCCTTCGTAGTCAATGAAACCATCAGTTTATAGCACTGGAAACAGCAGCATAATCATAGTTATAAACCTGTAATGCTTCAATGTGTCATCACAGCATGCTGAATTACAGAGATAGTGGAGACAAAAGCATTGCTTTAGCCTGTTTATTGGAATATTTCTCATACTGTCCACATTTTCAAAGAAGAAAAATATGAAGATGAATATTTTCCACTCGTTGTTTTCTATCAACTCGGGATTCTGGAACCCGCCCATCGTTCATCTCCGACTCCCCCCATCCTGCCTCCAACAGCGCCTCGCACACCACAGGCTCCATGAAGGTTTGCAGATGGCTCCACCTGTTCTAGAGCTATGGACTCCATTAATGTTCATAGAGATGCTGCTTAGTGGCAGAGGAAGTTTCTGAACTGCAGTCCTCACCACTGCCAGGGTGGGTCAGGATGAAGTTGAAAGAGCAGCTCTCTGATGGGTTTCTCGGCCAACACCGTTTGCCCTCTGGCTGGTCCATCTTCTTCCAGGACACCCCAAACCCGATGCATGCCAAAGGCAGTTAAGTGTAAAACCTCTGGAGAAGGCACTCACAGGGAGAAATCCCTTCCCAGCGCCTTAAAAATCATTCCCTTCTCTGTGTGATCTTTATTTGTAGCTTTGCCATAGTTTCTCTCTCCAAACGGTTTGTTCTAAGCTGCAGATTTTAAAGGCCCCCTTTTCATTAATGAACCCACAGGAGGGTCTGTTGAAAGCCCCAAACCGACCCTCTTCAGAGATGTGCACACACTGATGTTCACACCTGGTCATGAGTGGCCGTGGGGATGGATGGTTTGGAACCTGCAGAGGCTGGTCTGTGGCGAGGCTGAGTGTGCGGGACGGGCTGGCAGAGAGGGGCAGACAGAAGAGCTAGACCACACTGGACTCAGCCACCCTCCCCTCTAACAGTCTTCCTGAGGCCCTCTGCTGAGAAAAGGGCCGTGAGTCTCACCCGGGTACCTTACAGTGCACCACACTGCAACCTGTCACAAGAATCATTCCGATGGCCCTTTTCTCTTCAGTGGCAGGTATCACAGGGGCAGAGGAGGGAAAGGAAGAGAGGAAGAAGAGGAGGAAAAGAGGAAGTGAGAGAAGAAAACACAAAGGAAGTATTTTGACTAGAGACAAGAAAATGCCCCACAGAAGATAAATTCAAAACGACTTAAAAGTCCAATCAGAGGCGGGCTCCTATTACTCTAGCTATTAACCCATCACTTCTCCTCAGGCTAAGTCCTCACAATAATTCAATATTTACCTGACCTAAACCAGGGGTGGGCCCCCTCCATGGCCTGGGGAGTCACTTGCAATTGACTTTCAGTGGCCAGCAGCTGTAATCCAATAATGTGAGTGTCTAGCAGGAGGTTGATTGGGTTAGAGCCAATGCTGTGGCCCTATAGTTTAGGGAACTGCCAATCTGAACTCCCACACCTCCTCTGGACCCCACAGTCGGTGTCTGCATGCAGAGCTGATCTCAGGAAATGTTTGATGAATGATTCAGGGATATGTACGAATAGGTCAATGAATGTCATGTAGCTTCCGCCCACCACCCCACGTACAAACACACACAGCTTCGGGTGAATCCACCTTCGTTCACAGCGATTCTCCTTCTCCACATAGCTACAGTACTTGTAGAGTCGGAACAAAGCTAGCACCATCTATCTCCCAGAAACTATCTCAGGTTCCCCTCGGCTGGGATGCTACCCTCGTAGCAGCTTTTTATCAGAATGAATATTTACCTTCCTTGGGCGTCTGCTCAGAAGTGAAACACAGCCCCTGAATTCAGAGTGAGTGTCTCAGCCCTCACTTTGGGCCAATATTTGGAGACAGACCCCTGACAAAACAATTAAGGTTAAGTGAAAGTCGGGCCCAACCCTGACAGGATGGGGTCCTGTTAGATGAGGCACTGAGTGGGGTTTCTCTCCTGCCCCGCCCCCGCACTGCCCTGTATGCACACCAGGGAAAGGCCATGGGCAGAGCTAGCTGAAAAGGGAACCCTCCCCAGCACCCAACCTGCCAACACCTTAAACATGGACTTCCAGAATGGCAAGACAATAAATGTCTGTGGTTTAAGCTAATTGGGCTGTGGTAGCGTGGTATGGTCACCTGCACTGACTTAGTGTCCCACACAGAAATGAGCTGTTTGGGGACCAGTGTTTATCTCATTTGTATTTCTAGTCTCCGTACCTACTGCCGTCCTTCCACACAGTAAACGCTCAATAAATACACGTTGAGTAAAGCGAGGAACAGATGGAGACTTAAACACTGAAAAGAACCTCTCAGTTTCACATCCTTGGGGACACAACCCATGCTTGCACCCCCATCAATGTAAACAGAAACTCAATGACCCACGGGGCTGTCACTCCAATGAGAACAGCAAGACGCCAGGCCAGCCGAGCATCCACCCCCTTATCGTCCTTTCCACCCATCCCAATAGTTGTTGTTGCTTCTGACTCAGATGTTGGAAGTGAGAAGGGAAAGAGAGAGACTTTATAAATAATAAAGGGGCCGACGGGATGGTTCTGCAGACAAAGGTTCTGCTCTGTACAAGATGGTGACCTGAGTTTAGTCCCCAATATCCACATAAAGTGGAAAAAGAGAACCAACTCCACAAATGCATCTTCGGCTTCCACACGTGTGCCGTGGCATGCATGCTCCCTCACACACACACACACACACACACACACACACACACACAAACGTGTATGTATACCATGGCATGCATGTTCCCCAACACACACCATCTACACACACACAAATTATATTTTGTAAGTGCTTCTTTCTGATTCATATAGCAGCAAGCTCTGCAGAGCCCTTGCGCCCTCTGGTCAGGTATTGGAATTCCAGTGTTGTACATTGACAGATAAGCCAGAGCAAAGTCAAGGGCCTGCCCTCCAGGAACATAGAATTACTCTGGAGCCCAACAGCAGAGCTCTCTCTCTCTCTCTCTCTCTCTCTCTCTCTCTCTCTCTCTCTCTCTCTCTCTCTCTTTCAGTCATTCCTGCATGCATTGGTCAGTAGGATACACTGAGAATGTATGGTCCAGAGAAATGAAGACAAAACCAATCACAGATTCTACCTCTAAAGAGCTAAATGATGAAGATGATGAAGATATGAATTCAATTGCTACGTAACCGGCCCTCTTCTGGGTGCTTTCTCTATTATGTCACTTAATCTTCGTTAATACTCCTGTGATGTGGCTGGGTGCCACGTTCCACGGTATAGACGGAGAACCTGAGACAGAGGCAGGTCAGCTGCCCTATGAAGCAATTCAAGAGTTGAGCTCCCACCTTCAGGTGGGCGAATTTACGGCCCAGAGCTCTCGTTCTTAGTGACTGTTTCAAGCTGCCTGTCTTGGTTACTTTTCTATGGCTGGGATAAGGCACCATGACTAAGGCAACTTACAGAAGAAAGAGTTCATTGTGGTTTACAGTTTCAGAGGGGTAGAGTCCATGAACATCATGGCAGCAGGCAGGCATGGCACTAGAGCAGTAGCTGAGAGATCACATCTTCAGGTACAGCCAGGAGGCAGACAGAGAAAGGGAACTCAAAATGGCATCTTTAAAAACCACAAAGCCCTGCCCCCTGTGACACACCTCCTCCCACAAGGCCACACCTCCTAATCCTTCTTAAACAGTTCCACCAATTGGGAACAAAGTATTCAAAACATACAAGCCGATGGAGGCCATTCTCATTCAAACCACCACACTGCCCAAAGGGGATGAGGACCTTGCTTTAACCTCACTGCTGGGACCACTGTTGTGGCCATCTTACTTTAAGAAAGCTTCCGTAGTCTGCCCCACAAACAGTACTGGGAACAACCATTTCAATGCAAATTCAAGGAACAATAGAAGTGGGCTTGGTACAACCTTGTGCATTTCCGTGGAAGTTAGCTCATGCTGTATCACTGAGAACATGACCCAGTTCAGCAACATCAACGCAGCAGGCACCAGAGAAAATGCCAAGTATTAGAAGGACAGGGCATGTAGGAGGTGAGAGGCCTACAAACCATGGAGCGTGGTGAAGACAGAAACCAGTAACCGGCTCAGCTTCTGATTAGAGTCCCTGATACCCACACTGCACGGAGGGACCTAAGAAAGGCCAATTTTAACAGCAGCGGGAACAGCAGGCTCACAGGAACCTGCCCTTGAGTGTGGCTACAGCCAAGGTGCAAAGGCAGCTGCTGCGGGGACGGGGAAGTTTCTGGAACTCCTGAATATCAAGGTCCTCCTTCAGCTGGAGCACAGTGAGGGCAGGAGCTCTGGGTACTCATTTCCATGTAAATGACAGCCGCAGCCGCAGCAGATTTCCAGCAAAGCCACTCTCAAGGGGATGGATAAATGCTTGCTACCACATAAAACCACACAAGACCCTCTGCTATCAATCCAAAGTCGAAAGATCAGGTTTGTATTGAAGAAAAAAAACCCTTTCTCAAATCAGACTGGAACGTTCTAGAAGAACGTCATGGTCAAGGTCTGAGGGGCAGGGCAGAAGCTACAGCAAGGTACCCTCAGCCTTCCTGTATTTTGAGGTCCTAATACAGAGGTTTTCCTGTCATTCATGAGGGACTAGGAATCCCACGATCAATCACCAGCCTACAGATGTCCGATAGCTCCATCCTACTTGCCAAACTACAGAGTAGAATCCCAACACTTAGAGACAGCAAGCAGCTGGAAGTGAGAGGAGGCACTGTTGAACAAATACAAGTACAGAGACTCTCTGGTGTAAGCAACCTGTGGCCCACAGACTGCACTCAACTGAGGGTGGCCATGAATGGAGCCCAACACAAAATCACAGGCTTACCATTACGTGAGATTTTTACAGTTCTTCTTTGCACCGTAATCCACCTGGTTCTTGAGTCTGAACTCTGCCAATGACATCACGTTGCACTATCAAACAGTGGACCCGCTTCAGGTAAATCTAAAGGCAAACTCCCAGCTCATCCCAGCATCTGAGCTAAGGATGCAGAGGCTGAGCCCTACTGCATCCACATGCTTCCGCAACAGCAAGGCCATGCTGGCTAACAGGGAGGCAGAGCAAGAGACACACAGAGTAAGTCCCTCCCTCGTGAACCTTCGCAGCACCTGGAATGACTTGCTTGCCTGCTTCACATGTTTACTTTCTCTTTTCCTGGGGCTTCTGTCAGCCCACAAAAAGAGCTGACTGGGCTTGGGCCAACAGCTATTGAGAAATTCCTTTCAGCAGTACAAGGACCTTCTCCATCTCCAGACGTGACTATTCTCTGAAAGCGCCAGCAGTGGGGACCCAGAACAGACTGGCACATCCCGTTTTGCAGCAAAACAGCTCCTCCAGCTGCCTTGCCTCATGTCCACACAAAATGAGCTTCCAATGGCATCAGGATTCACTGGGGGGGAGGTTATATTATGCAGAGCATCCCTATTGGCCTTTCCTACTTAGGCATGCGAAAGGAAAAAAGTGGCCCCAGGTGCAGTGGAAAGGCATTCCTTCCAGACATCCAGGCAGTCAGTCATCACTGTTTTGGATTCATTGAAAGCCTTCTGATGCTATGCCTGCACACCTGCTTCCTGTCCACAGCCCTGCACCTTCCTGTCCCACAGCCCTGTTCCTTCTTCCTGTCCCACAGCCCTGTTCCTTCTTCCTGTCCCACAGCCCTGCACCTTCATGTCCCACAACCCTACCAGATGCTTGGGAATTCTCCAGTGGCCTTGGTTTGTAGAGAAAGAAGCAAAAGCATCGGAAGGTTATGTGACTTGCTTCAGAGGCAGCAGGATGGTGACAGGGTGTGGGGTGACAGAGGGCTCGCTCTTCCACAAACCACCTCCGCAGAGTTACAGACAGCTGGATGGGTCCCTGGAGAACTCAAGGACAGGGGTACCAAGGAGATGGGCAGGAAGGACTGTCATCCACAGCACAGAGCACCCAGGAGGAAGAGGTGGCTACAAGGGCGGAGTGCCCTGCCACCATCCCTACAGTCAGGTACAGAGGAAGGGAGGCATCCACAGATGCTCAGACACGTGGACACTAGCTGGAGGCCCTGCTGAACCCTTACCCTCTTAGCCTTCTCCTCCCACCAAAGACTGGAAACTGTTCTGAGTTAGTGTTTTTCATTTGAGCTCAACTGTCTTCATGTGGATTCTCCAGCCCCTGTACTACTTTTAAGTTGTAACCAAAGCCTCCTAAGAAGTGACTTAAAGGAGGAAGGAATTATTTTGACTCAAAGTTTAGGGAATAGAGTCCACCATGGTGGGGAAGCCATGACAACAGGCAACTCGGTGGTGGGGAAGGGGGAAGTGGGGTAGGCGCGGGGGGTGGGGATGGGGGTGGGGGTGGGGTATGTGTCTGGGATTGCTTACCTCCTCACGTCTCTGGGGAATGAGAAGAACAGATGAGAAAGGAAACGGGGCTTCACTATGATCCTCCAGGCCCAGCCTCCAGTGACTCACTTCCTCCAGCTAGGTTCCACTTCACAGAGGCTCCACAGCCTCAACAAACAGCAGCACCAAGCGAGGAGCCAAGTGTTCAAACACATGTGTGCTGGTTAGTGTTATGTCAACCTGACACTAGCTGGCGTCATATGAAAGGAGGGAACCGCAATTGAGAAAACGCCTCCATAAGTTCCAGCTGTGGGACATTTTCTTAATTAGTAGTGATTGATAGGGGAGGGCCCAGCCATTGTAGGTGGCGCCATCCCTGGGCTGGCAGTTCTGGGTTCTATAAGAAGGCAGGTTGAGCAAGCCATGAGGAGCAAGCCAGTAAGCAGCACCCCTCCATGGCCTCTGCATCAGCTCCTGCCTCCAGGTTCCTACCCTCACTGCTTTTGATGATGAACAGTTATATGAAACTGTGAGTGAAATAAACCTTTCCTCTTCAAGTTGCTTTTGGTCATGGTATTTCATCACAGCAATAGTAACCGTGACTAAGTCAACATGAAGCCTATAGGTCACATGATATACCCAAAACATAACAGACTCCCAACTATGACCTTTCTCCTTCCCAGCCCACCTTTCCGCCTGGTTGGCACAGGCACCCAGAATTTGGATCACTAAAACATTATCCTAATAATAACATAAAAATATCCCAATAATAACATAAAAGCTCCCAAACAGGAGGGAGTATTCAATAACCTCAATCAAGTGTATTTGGTTTTGCTTTTAAATTCTTATTGGTATCAATATTGATGAGCTAGCTGCACAGCTCCTCAGGCTCCAAGCTGGCTTTTCCTCCCAACATTACATCCCCAACCTCTCCTCTTACACTCCCTTCCTGGGAAAGCCCAGCCCCTCCCACAGCCCTCTTGAAGCAGATGACACACACATCTTCATCTCCAGCCCTAATGGTTCTCCTGAGCATCGAACTGAGTTCTCAGCTGTCGGATGGACAGATGGCGACCAAATGTAGGTGCCGAGGGCAAGGCAGCCTCCCCATCACTGGGAGGACGAGGCTGAGAGTGAGGGGTCAGCAGGGTCTCAACGTGTCCGTGGGCAGCTCTCGATGTGGCCCTTCCTGTGGACCCGAGTGATGGTGGCAGGGCACACCCTCCTTGCTGCTAGCCCTCATCAGTGGCCCCTCCGACGGAGTGCTATCAGGCTGTGCCAGTGCCTCTCCCCCTTCTGCCAACCTCACATCCCCCTGTCCGCCTCAGTTAATTCTGCCTCTGCGTCTTCTCCCTCTGTGTAGCTCTCTGTAGTTGAAGCCCTCAGCATGTCCCTCCTGAGTCAATACAGTTGTTTCCTAACTGCCCTCCCGAGAATATACATTTGCAGAGGGCAGGGCTTTGTTTCCAACTGTATCTGCCACCTAGTCTCGGATAGATGCATGATAAATATTTAATGAGCAAAGGTTTCTCTACATCTCTATCTTCCACACTGCTAAAAAAAAAATCCATTTCTAAAACAAAATGAAACAGATCATGCCATGCCCCCGAAGGCCTGGGTTTTTTGTTTGGTTTGTTTGTTTTGTTTTTGTAGGCTCTCATCCAAATCCCTGAGTGTTGTGGTTAGCCAGGCATGTGGATCCAACCTGCCCTCTGCAAGTGCACTTTACCAAGGCTACCCTGAGCTATCCCTTGCCTTCAGTATGTATTCTTTCTCTTCCACAGTCTCTGCTCACTCACACTGTTCTCCCTTCTCAAAAAACACCATCTTCCAATACCTTCTTCACCTGGAAATTATTTTATTGATCAAGCCTCAGCCCCAAAGCCTTTGTGTTTCATGAGCCTCCACCCCAACCCCCACCCCAGCCCCGAATCTTGGAGATAAAGTTTCACTAAGATCCCGCTGTACCATATCACAGTAGTTAGTTCCATGGACCACTGAGACCAAGAATCGGGAGCTATGCCGTGAATACCTACACCAGCCATCTACCTTGACCTGTGCTGTTGGACATGCAAGTGTATTCCATATCCCTTCCAGGCAAAGAAGACTCTCTGACGGGCTCACTCCCAGCACAGTAAACTTAGCAAGCGAACGTTCATCATCACTTTGTTCTCGATGATGCTGGCACCTCAGGGAGTTATGACAACACACACACACACACACACACACACACACACACACACACACAC
This sequence comes from Peromyscus californicus insignis, assembly GCF_007827085.1. NCBI lineage: Eukaryota > Metazoa > Chordata > Mammalia > Rodentia > Cricetidae > Peromyscus > Peromyscus californicus. Next base: position 67,493,312 of record NW_026294436.1, on the reverse strand, counting down.
ACGCAGTTGATTTTCACAGCACCTAGGGAAGTAACTCCCTTTCACAGATAATGGAACGAAGGCAGCAAGTAGGTTACCGTCCCTCTGCCCAGTGGTGACAGCAGCAGTGAAAACTGGTTACTCTCTACAAGACACTGCGTCTCCCCAGTGCTTGCCCCCAGAATCCATAGCGTATCCACGGAGTCAATATTAAAAGTAAGTAAATGCCTTCCATCTACCAGGTATAAATAGGATGACAAGGGGAAAAAATGCCCTCTACTTCTAATCCAAAGCAAATGGGGAGGTGGGTGGAACCTGGGCAAGAGTTTTAAAAGGCCACACAGTAATTCATAACTGACTTCTTAACCAGATAAACTACAAGTTTCCTAAAGATTGTTTCCCAATTTAAATATAATTCAGTGCAATTTAATTCCTCTATTTAAATAGAATTTAAAAAGATGAGGCCCCCATCAGCTACTGAGTACATGCTGTTATACTACAACCTAAATTTGCAGGAGCCTCCTACCACCTCCAAAAAAATGGTTTTTTTCGTGTATATGTGTGTGTGTGTGTGTACTGTATACATATGTTATGTGTTCATGGGGAGTGCACATGGCTGTAAGTGTGTATATGGTGATGAGAGGTTAGTCAGGTATCTTCCTTGCCTTATTTTTTTAAATATTTTATTTAACTTTTTATGTGCACTGGTGTTTTGTCTGTGTGAGAGTGTCGGGTCCCCTAGAACTGGAGTTACAGACAGTTGTGAGCTGCCATGTGGGTGCTGGGAACTGAACCTGGGTCCTTCTGGAAGAGCAGTCAGTGCTCTTAACTGCTGAGCCATCTCTCCAGCCGCAGACCTTATTTTTTTAGATTTATTTATTTTATCTTATGTATATGAGTGTTTTGCTTACAGATATGCATGTATACCACCTGCAGCAGATCCCCTGGAGCAAGAGTTACAGACAGCCATGAGCTGTGAAATAGATGCTGGGAACCGAACTCGGGTCCTCTGTAAGAGCAATAAGCACTCTTAACTGCTGAACCAGCTCTCAACCCCACCACACACAACTTAGTTTTTGAGACAGGGACCTTTACTGAACTCAGAGCTCACTGATGGCTACACTGGCCAGCAAGATTGTCTCCACCTCCACAGCACTGGGATTGTCTGCAGCCAAACCTGGCTTCTTCTTATGTGAGTCCTAGGGAGCTGAATGCAGGGCCTTGGGTCTGTATAGCAAGCCAGTCACCAACTGAGCTATCTATCTCCCCGGCCTCCAACTCTTACCTTCAAATGTATCTTTGGGTTAGACTAGGCTATTAAGACTCCATGTTACTTAACAGAAGCCCTCAAAAAGGATAACTGAAAATCTTTCACAAGATTAAGCCTATCAGATTTCCATAAAACCAGTAGATCCTGTTATCTGTCTCATGGTTTAAAAAAAAAAAAAAAAGTCAATCTCCCGAGTGTACGAGCTTAAAGTCCAGAAACTTCTTCTACATTCTTCACTGAAAACTTGAATTTGGCAACTAGCTAGATCAGTACCAATGTTGTGGGAACACTAACGTTAAAACCACTCTGAGAACATATTTTCTGTTTTTCTTAAAAGAACCTCTTCCCCTTACTGGCTCTCTCAATCCAACCGCACATTCTGTTTTATAAATGCAACCAGACCGAAGAAGTTAGGTTGTTTTGTATTTTGTTCCTGTCAGAAAAATAAGAAGATAGTGTGTGAGTGACCTTCCTTGTCCAGCTTTTCTTCCACACTGGCGATAGAGATAAAAGCCAACCATTTTAAACAGAAGCAAGAGATGGCCAAGTCCGACCTTCTTTTCCACAGAGCCTCATCCTTACTCATCCTCCTTTGAAAAGCTCAGTTTATCCGGACAAAGATGCAGTGACCACTGACCAAGCTTACTCAGCTCCGCAATTCTTCCCGCTTCTGTGCACTCAAATCCATTTCTGGATACTCGGGACACGTTCAAATACACAGACAGGGTCACCAAAGTGCCGGCCTGTGGAGGCTGCACGAGTTTCTGGTGTCTCTGGACTCACTGCTGTGTTCCCAGGTTTAATGTCACTTCTAAATAATGTCAAGAATTTGTTTTCATTTGACTTCTCCGATGTTCCCAATTTACCTTGTTTAAGATTAATAAAGCAATTACAATACTCCCAATTAAGAAGCTATTTCAAAATGCACTTTCAATTCCAGTGTGTGAGCAAGTCACTTAATTATTTCTATTTGTTTTTCTCTTCTCGAGTGGGTAACTTCTCTTAGAACAGTTCAGACTTTTTTTTTTTTTTCGTAAAGATGAAGGAAAACTGGGCCAAATTCCTCCCAAAATTCAGCCTCGAGTTCATCTAGCCAATATGTCTTCCTGGGCAAGAGAGCAAGCTCACCTGACTCTCACTCAGATCTTGTGAACCATCGAATCTTAGTCTTCCTCCAATGTAACATTTCAAGGGAGAAATGCTCACTCAGGCTCAAAAGTCCTAGTTACCACGGTCTCTCTCCTCAGGGTCTGGGTTACAGGTGTGTGCCTCGTGTCTTGCTTCCTAATCTGGCTTTATCTGACCATTTATAGACTCTAGGAGAGCAACCTCACAGAGGATGTCTCTTAAATAAAGATATTAAAGATAGGAGAGATAGTTAAAAAAAAAAAATCTCCTCTTGGTGCCTTCAGTAATTGCAGGTAGCAGTACACACAAAATCTGTTTGCATTGCTTTTAACACTCTAAGCACATGCTAGCGGAGGGATCATTAACACTTGTCCAAAGTGCATAGAAACTGCAAGAAAAGCTGTCACAACCCCTGGAAGGGGATGGTGAGCATGCATGTCACTGGTCCCAGGGACCAGGCATCTCTTTGCTCAGAGCAGGTGAGAGTCAGGGAACATCCCATTCTGACCTGGGGGACAGGTTCTTGTGTTTCTGGTCTCTTACCACTATCTACTCAGAGTCCAAAGTTCAGGCACCCTGGCCTCTACTGCACCACAGATTGTGGAATTTGGATTCATATGGATTCACATAGTGTATTTATGGTCCTTTCTGGTCACAATACCAGAGTTCCCTTATGTCATGGTAGGGAGGGGTAATTTTCAAACTATTTGATAATTTAAGCTTAAATGGACACTTTTCGGTCAACTAACATAAAAATGGGGTTGGGGTGGATGTATTAGAGATTGGAATTGTTATGTCCTGGCATACTAAAAGAAAAGCCATAATGAAGAGGACAAGGTGCCCATTCTTGTCATCTCTCTCTCGGGTTCCTCTTCTATTACACAAGGATAAATAGGGTGTGCACCATGCACACTCACTGTGGGGAATGAAATGAGGTTACACACGTACGGGAGTAGGGGTTGGCACATACGAGACATGCTCTGGGCATTTGCAATGAGTACTACTGACAATTTGGAAATGTTTAACAATCACTCGGATTTCAGTCAATTTAGCATTCCATCCAATCTTTCTCAATCTTCCATGGTTAGTGATAGCTGAACAGTGTGTTCCTGTGAACATGGACCAATAAGAAGACAAGGCATACATGAGACTAATACATCTTTTGTATCCGCCATGGATGTTGCTGTGTGTCTTGGCAAAAGGAGACTGTGTTTGCAAATAAGCTAAAAAGCTTGCTCATTTGGCCCTTTCTTCCCTTCGGTTCAGAGGCAATGATCCTGGTGACCTATTTAGACATACCATTACCCTGTGTGGTTATTTCAATTATCAAACACTGAATGAGCTTCCAAAATCAAGGATAAAGAGAAGCAATCTGAAAAATCACTTTTCTCATCAGTATCAATAAATAACACTAGATTTTAAAATTGAACTGAAAATCTATATTAAGAAATTTTTGTGCAAGTCATTTGCATTTAAACTTTTGGGAAGTTTTATTTGTGTATTTCCCTGGGAGCAAAAACTAAATCCCCTTATATGTGTATTTCCAGGCATGCAATAGAGCCAAATGATGGAACAGAGAGATGGAGAAGGCAGCTAAGAGCTTGGAACCCAGCAATTCCTCAAAGTCCCCCTTATTGTGAGTGTACATTCCAAGATTGCCACCGGGTGCTTAAAATCTCAGACAATAGCAAATCCCACATACTAAACTTCATCTTGTCCTACACATGCCTATGATAAATTTATATGTTAGACATAGTAAGGAATTAACAATACCAAACAATAAAACAAAACATCTCTAACAATATGTGGCACACGCCTTTAATCCCAGCACTCGGGAGGCAGAGCCAGGCAGATCTCTGTGAGTTCAAGGCCAGCCTGGGCTACAGAGTGAGTTCCAGGAAAGGCACCAAAACTATACAGAGAAACCCTGTCTTGAAAAAAAAAATGCTATAATACACATCTTCTGGATATTATCTTAAATATCCTACTGTTTTATACAGTGGACAAAGGGATTAATTTATATTCCATGCAGGAGGAACTGGGCAGGTTGGTAAAAGACTTTCTCCTGCTATTCAAAATGGCACTCCCACTTTATTGCTTATTCTAGACTTTTCCACTTAATATTTTCAGGCCATGATGATAACTGGCAACTGGAATCCACGCAGCCATGTAAGAGCAGAGGCTGAACTTGAACTCTGTTCATCCTGGAAAGAATGAAGAGCCCTTGTTCTCATTTGAAGGTCTTTTGGAGGCACTGGAAAATATATCTCAGACACTAAGAACAGAATAGCACAGTCGTTTTTCTTTATCTCTAATTAGTATCCACTGGGTCAAGATCTCCATCTACACCCACCATTACTCCAGGGAATTAAAGAAACACTGGGTCTCTCTGACTTGCCTCTTCTCCTCTGGCTTGTGAGATGTGAGACTTGCTACTTGGTGCAGGAAATCCTTCTGTACCCCCGAAGCTTTCGGATTTCACCTGTCAATAAGCTGGGTTTCCGTGCTGCTTACATTACCACAGGCTTTGTTGAGGAAATACGCGCTGGAGTTTTGGGAGTTAGGACTTGGTTGACTAGGTTCAGCTTGAAATCATGGATTTTAGATACAGCATACCAGGAAAAGCCTCTACTCAATCACACATAAAATTTTTCTCAATAAAACTCCAAGTCCCCCACATCTACAAGCCAGTTGATCACCCAGAAAGCATTTGCTCCTATCTGCTGGCACACAGATACAGCCTCATGACCCAAACGAGACCTCACAGGGCATTTCCATGGAAGCTGCCTTGGAAGCAGGGAAGTGGGAAGAATAACCTGCCTGACAACCTGCTCCAAACTGTCCCCTGGGTCCCACTGATACGATACATTCAGGATGTTCCCAAGACCCTTAAGGAAAGACTCCAAGTTATCTCTCCTTCTCCATATTGGTTCACTGTGGCCACAGAGTCTGCATTCATCAGACTATTTTCTGCTCTCTGGTGAGTCCAATCATGTGACCATCTCCACATCTCTGGACAAGATACCTCTGCCACCCCCTCCTACCCTAAGTGTCTCTCTGTCTCTGAAGCCCTTCCTGACGTCTCCTCCAGCCTTCCCCAGACCACCTCCAACTGGACATGGCCTCAGCTTTCCATAACTCGCCCACCCACGGCGGTTGTGCTCTGAACGGTGAAGTAGGAATTGAAGTATCTTTTTTTCTTGCCTCCCACCAACATTAACCGAGCATGTGGCCATGAATGAGATGCTGCACTGGTGCCTAAAACATAAAAATGTATCAGTCAAGATCCTTGCCTTCAGTGCGCTTACAAGGATATGATATGGCGTTGCTTCTTAGAGCAACGGGAGCCCGGGAGAGGGAAAAATTTGCTGACTGGAGAAACGTAGGATGATGACACTTAGGTGATGCCTTAAAATTCCTCGTTGGGAGAATAAGGGAGGGTTCTATTGGTTTAAAAGAACAATGTGAGCAATAGGCCTTCGTTTGAGTCGGGGTACAAGCCCTTAATGCTCATTGAAAAAATAGATCAAAGATACCCCAAACTATAACACTGTCTTAGCTACTACTTCTCCATGACCTTCCACAATTGCTGAGTGTCTGTGGCATTTCCACCCCTGATACCAACTCCCTAAGATTTGTAAAATCCTCCTTATTTTATAGATAAGGAAGCTGAGACCCCCATACCAAAAATCTCAACACTAGCAAATGTCAGCGCCCACCCTGAGTTCCCAGTAATAGAAGGAGTTCATCTTTGAGAAGCAATTTGTAGAGCAAAGTCTAGGTCCTCGTCCTGTACATCTGGGGGGACCACTCTAGTCACCCCTCAAAACTCAGGAGGCTTCTAGGAAAGTAGACTGAGGCAAAAGAAGAAAAGCAGCTGGAGCCACAGTCCACGAGGATTTGGGGCACAGCAGTGTCCTGTGTCCCCCCATAAGCCTGGTAGGAGTCCACTCAGGATACTCATTTTCAGAGGCTTCGAATGAGGACCCTTCTACCCAGCTGACAAAAGACATCTCCAAGAAAGCCACCCAAAGTCACCACAAGCTAAGCCAGGTTCATAAAAGCTCTCCTAGGGCTCAAAGAGTTGAATTGGATCTCTGGCTTCTCAGGACAAAGCCTTTCAGTTTTGATGGAGTTCTTTTCTCTCTCCTCTTTTGTCTGGTCATTTTCTCAATTTCTCCCTTTCTAGTTCAGGCTTTTTCTGTAATACTTATATTGGGCACAGGCTTTCTTCCCCCCTCCTAGCTCAGACTATTATATCTAGCTATTGTGATGTTCCTTCTCCTTTGAAAGCAATCAAAAATGAAAATCCACATTTCAGAAGAGTGTCTATTAAATATGCACCTTTTGTGGGTTAAAAAAGGAACGTGCTCTCTGAGGACTGATTTCAGCTGTGTTTCACCTACAGATTAGATACTGGGTGAGACTTCGGCTCCTTAGCAGGTCATTTGCATCTGGTAATTGAGAAGGAAGTCAGGAAGTCTGGAGTCAGAAGCAACTTATTTTAAGGAATACCTTAGTCAAAAGCATTGCTAATCAAACTGTGATCTTTGGACCAGTAGCAAAGGCTTCACCTGGGAGCTTATTGAATATAGACCCTTGGGGCTGAAGACATGGCTCCAAAGTTAAGAGCACCTGCCTCTTTTCTAGAAGACCTGTGTTCAGATCCCAGCACCCATGTTGGGCCGCTCATGACTGCTTGTACCTCAAGCTCCAGGAAATCCAACGCTCTCCTCTGGCCTCCTAGGGAACCAGCACAAACACGGCAGATACATATGCACATAAACAAAAATAATATTAAAAACATAGAAATGCAGACTCTTAGGGACCACCCAAAGCCAATGAACCAGGCTCTAGCTTTTAACACGATTCCAGGTGATTTGCACACACACAGAGATGTTTTAAGAGCAGAGGTCTGGAGCAATGGTAAATTTGCCTTTATTGTCAATCTGGATACGACAGAGATTTCTTTTCTAAGAAAGTAAACCTGTTTCATCAATGCTTAGGATGTCCCCCACCGTCCTTTCCTACCCACACTGTGGATTCATACAGGAGTCCTAAAATGATAAGTATTCCTCTACAAATCAACGTCAGCCAACAAAACAACAACAAAACAAAACAAAAAGAGTTGAAGGTGAGATCAGGCTGGTGACCAGCCATTCTGCAGCAGATGACCCCTAAGAGGAAAGGGCTGTAACACTGAAGGGTAACGGGGAAAGGGAACCCTTACTCCCACCGTTTCCCGAGGCTCCGGGAAGGGATAGAAAAAGACATCTCTGCACAAACTACAAAGGTAAGCGGTGAGTCCAAAGGGTCTTGCTAAACTGAGCTGGGAAAGTCCTGAAAACAATGGATGAAGCCAAGAGCACGCATAGCCTTTCCGATCAGCCCATGCTCAGACCTCACACTACAGTGGAGACACATGCAGATGGACTCTGCTTAGTTCCTTTGTTGTCTACCTGGGAGACATGAGCCGGGAACATGGAAAATCATGTGGACCTGGTTGGAAGGACCGGGAGGTAGCACTGAAAGGCTCAGGCCTGTTCAGTGGTGGCCAGCCTACTGATTCCCATGAGGTAGAGCTAGTATCCAGTGAGGGGAAAGCCCTGCCAGGCCACAAAGACATGGTCTGGACTCACACTTGACCTTGTCCTCTGGGAAGAGGATGCCTGCCTCAGAGATGTTTCTAGCGAAAACTGAATAACAGCACAAAAAGTTACACCTTGAAAGAAACAAAATAAAAACAACCACCCACTCGCCCACTCCATTCAAAGCCAAAGTAAGAGTTGGCTCCCTAATTCTGACTCCTTGCATACCACAATCAACACTTTCCTACCCGAGGCATCTTATGGCTGCCCATGTGGAACGCCTGAATTACTGACTGCTCCGTGTGTGAAGGCCTATGTTGTCCTTCTCCTCCCCTAGTTTTGCTAAATTTCTACTCACTGATTCGCCCCATCTTCACCTTCAGAGTCTCTGAAACAGCAACATTTTCCAACATGGAAACGGTTCATTTATGCCAAGCAATACTTGTTTTTCATCTAATGGCAGTCTCCTTAGGCAGCCACAGTATTTCGGTTTGAGGACGCTGAGCTGTCCTTCCCGTGCCCACATCAGCCAGCTCTCAAGGAATATTTGGAACAGACGGGGTTGATGGACGTGGTGCACAAGGGATAAAGGGGGGGTACTTGAGCAGGGAAATTCAGACAAGAACTCCATCTGTCTTCCTCTGCCACAACCGAAAGCTAGCCCTCTCCCTTGGAATCAAGTACGTTATAGATGAGCCACCTACAGAGGCTGGGGCTACCAATTTATTTCGATTAACTTCCACTTCTTGACTTGATCCCCCCTGTAAACCAGAACTAGCTAAGCAACCTTCCAGAAACACACCTGAAGCTCTGCAACCCTTCCCCACCCCCAACAGCGACTGACATGCCTCAACATACCACCTCCAAGAAAGAGAAAGTTAACTTTCAAATAAACCTGTCCTTCAACCAGCCTGACCATGTTTTCAGACCCTTCACATTCTTAAAGGTGATTATTCTAGCGTTGCCCAAATCCAGAAGCCAAAACCTGAACTGTCTGCAGAGGGCAGAGATCAAAGGTCAAAGGTCCACAAATATACCGCCTTTTTTCTCTTTTTCTTCTTCTTCCATCCCTCTTTTTTCTTTCTTGGCCAAAAATGGGAATAACAGACCAAGATTTTTGTCCTTCCTTCAGAAAAGCCCAACTGGGCTGCTGGTGGGGGTGCGAACCTGCACCGGTTCCACAGAATTTTCTGTGAACTCCAGAGGTTATGCAGAAGGCTGGGACACAAGGATTCTGTTTCTCAGGCACCCCTAAAGTCTGCACGTATGCAGTATGCAGGAGGCTTGGTGCTGTCCCGTCAGCACAGGCTCCCCTCCCTGCTGAGCCGTCCAAGGCTCTCCCATCACAGCGGGGTCACTCACCACCCGTGAGCTGTGCTGGGCCAAAGCACAGCGCCAGTTGAAACCACAGGATCACGGCCAAGAGTCTCTGGGGGGACTGAGGCTGCTGTTGCTGCAGCTGCTGCTCTAGAAATCCATCTCCATTGCTCGGGTTCATTCCATGATACATCTTTCATCCACAGAGGGCATCCAGCTTGCAAGAGTCTGCAACCAGGAGCGGAACACGACAATACCCCGGGGTTGCCCGGGCTCTGGGACCACGCTCTCCCTCCTCCGCCCTGGGGACCCGGAGCCTGGGCTTTGCGGGCTCCATCCCGGTTCGCCCCTGCGGAGCCCCCGCCCCCTTTCCCACGGCGAGATCCTCCCTACCACCCCCCATGCAGGGTCCAGAGAGTAGCAGCCACCATGGGATACTGCGCGTGCGGGAGGGATGGAGGAGGGGAGAGAGGACAGGGGTTAGTGCACACTGGCTCTGCGCTGGTCCCCGGGATTCAGCGGCTGTGATCATGACAGGAAAGTCTAAAGCCTTCTAGCATCAAGCCGCTGAGAAAACACTTTTCCCCGGGCCTGTACGTTTTACTCTCAGGAATCTCACAATGTGCCCCCTGCTGCCCCCGTCTACTTCTCTGCTTTTCCAGGGACTGGGAGGGTCCTATTGCCCCAGTCCCCTATGAGATCTGAGCTGTGATTTTTATTTTTAAAAATGCCTTCCTTAGGGGTGCTGATCCCGGAGCCAACTCGCCCAGGCCGGCCTGCGCGCGCCTCCCCGGGCAGGCAAGCCCCTTCCGGGCTCCGGCTCTTACCTGTGGGTCTCATGCATGCAGCTTCCTTCCCTCCTCCGCCTCCTCCCCCCGCCAGTCTAACCCGCATCTGTGCGCGACCTCTGCTGCCGCCGCTGCGCGAGCGAGCGAGAGAGCGAGACGGAAGCCTCGGCGGCTGCCGGGCTACACCGCCCCCACCCGTCCCGCCGCGCGCTCCCTCCCCGGGCTCCCCCCGAGCAGCCCGGGGGGGGGGCGGTGGTGGAGGGGGGGAGACGGGGCTGACGAGGGCCAAGGCGGCCGGGCTGCGCGCCCCCGGGGAGGCGCCCGCGTGCCCGCTACCTGAGCTCGGGAGCGCGCGGCGGCGGCGCGGAGAGGGGGAGGGAGGGAGGGATGAGGCGGGGGCGCGCGCGGGGAGGGCTGGGGCGCGCAGGCCTGCACGCGCCTCGGCGGATCCCAGCCAGCGCCACTGGTGGGGGTAAGGGGATAGCGAGGGCGGAGGAGGACGCCACGGCCAATGGGAAGCCGGCGCGCCTGCACCTGTCGGGCACGAGTCGCCAGGCGGCGGCACACACGCATATCCACACACACACATACACAGGCACACGCACGCGCGCACACGCCCAGGTCTGTACCCTGATCCTTCACCGGTGGCCTCTGGTGCCCTGTGCGCACCACCGTAGGCTGCGATGGTGAAGGTGGCCATAGACAGAGGGATCCCACCCAGGACCATCACCGACGACGACGGGGTTAACTTGAATGGGGCGGAGTGAGCACGTTCCTTGCTAAAACCTCAAGTTCCTGGTGACCCCGGAGCACCTCCGCGGGCTCTGCTCTTCTCCTAGAGCCCAGAGAACGACTCCAGGAGGCTGGGTCTCTCTCTGTTCCTCGTCCCTTGCACCCTTGGCATTTTCCCTCTTGGCTGCCTTGGAGATGCACGCATTCCTCAGAGCTTTCTCTTGAGAGGTTCTCCCCCAGGGAGGCGAGTGACGGGCAGTGAGGCAATGGATGCCAATGCAGGAAGCTGGGTATCATCGCAAGGCTTATGGCCGGTGGGTAAAAACCCAAAAGGATCAAAGGTGTCCAGGAAAGAGAGTTCCCCTAGTCAGCGGTCCATTTCTGTGTCTTAAGTTCAGCCTGCTGTGAGCTCTGCTCTCCCAACCTATTCCTGCCTTTGCTGTTCCCCAACAAGCTAAGCCTCCCTCTGAGGGCTGGGCTCTGAGGACCCAGGTTCCAGCCTTGGTGATTAAGGGGTGTGCCCTAATGAGATGGTGCCGGCAGGCAGTATTTTCGAACAACTGGCACTCCATTATTCTGTAGCAATTTGGGGATATGAAAAACCGTGTTTCTGATACAGCCACCAAATCATCCCATCCTTCTATCGACTTTCCCAAAATCTCACATACTGAAGGTAGTTGGGAAATTATAGCTTTTACTATGCCGGCTCTTACTGCGAGTAATTTTAACAAATTCTTGCAGGAGAAATTAGCTTTTAGTAGGTAAATCAAGTTCAATGGGTTTTTTTCCCTCCTATTTGTAAAATTGAGGTGTTGGCTTTGCACAGAGTAAGTTTAATACTTTTGGCTATTACAAATGCATTCTTGCTGCTGAAGTGTGTACTTGGAGGTCCCAAAGCACTACTTGGGTATTTTTCCATGTTTCCAAGGTCCTGAGATTGTTCGCTGCAAATTGAATATTTATTCCAGTTTATTCTCAGTAAAATGTCTACCCTTTTTAAGTAGCTGTCAAATCCACAGGGCTCAAAACTGTAGACCATGCAACAAACATATCTGAAATCCTCCCCTCAGTTGTAACAGTCAGTTGGTACAGAAAGCCAGGGCCAGCATGAACATTCAAGTTCATCAGGCCCAAGCATGGGATCTGTGCTTCAGTCTCCTTTCTGACATCGTGGTATCCAGCTGGGGCTACAACTCAGTGGGAGATCATTTGCCTAGCTCTTGTGTGAGGCTCAGGGCTCCGCCCCCAGGACCATAAAAATCAAAGCATTTGTGAACAAGGCCAAGTAGCCTCATCCAGTACTTGGGGAAGCCTGTTGTATTTGCCTGTAACACCAAAAACAAAAACAAAAACAAAACAACAACAAGAACAAAACTTTTCTTATGTCGGATTGCTCTACCTTGGTTTCTATTGCTGTGATCAAACACTGACCAAAAAGGTTTACTTGGCTTACCAGTTACAGTCCTTGTAACTTGTAATCATTGAGGAAAGCCAGGGCAGGAAGCTGAAGCGGAGACCCCAGAGGAACGCTGCTTGCTACCAGCTTTGCTTCCCATGGCTTGTTCAGCTGGCTCACTTATTACAGCTCAGGCCCACCTGCTCAGGAATGACACCCATCCCCCTGACACACTCAGGGTAGGCTGGGCCCCTCCTGCATCAATCAGCATTTAAGAAAATGTCCCCACAGACTTGGCCACGTGGAGGCAATTACTCAGAGTCCCTCTTCTCTGGTATGTTTATGTCACGTTAACAAGAGCTGTGGCAGAACTTAGATCTACCCTTCCTGAAACTTTGTCCATGGTTCTCTGCCTCTCCTTTCTGGACCCACACAGCTAAGTCAAATTCACCTTCTTTAAGACAACCTTTCCTGGGCTGGAGAGATGACTCTTATTGTTGTTCTTGCAGATGATGCCCAGCACCCACACGGTGGCTCACAACCATCTGTAACTCCAGTTCTAGGGGATCCGATGCCCTTGCCCTCTGCTGGTCTGCACCGGCATCAGGCATGCACACACATACACACAGGCGAAACACTTGTGAGGATACATTTAATAAAATGAGAGACAGTCTTTCATCCAGTTGGAGGTAGCATCACGCTCCCTTGCCTTTCCTTCTGTGGATGATGTGTAGTCACCTCCCTTGATGTGACGATCCCAGGCTCCTCACTAGCTTGAGGCCAAGCTAGAGTTAACTGATGTCCCCAGTGCCCACTCAGGTCCAGCACTGAGAGCTCGTTTGAGAAAGGAGGCATATGTCCACTGCTCTCACCAGTGCAGGACTGGACGTTCCCGCCATTCCGATTCATGCCATGGAAGCTTTGGAGGCCGACTATAGCACAACATTTTGTCAGTTTCCTATATTAGCTCACGTTTTATTTTTTCCATAGTTGCCATACAATACCATGGTCTTGGTGGCTTATACAACTGGAATTCATTTTGGGTGCTGGAAATCCAAAGGGAAAGTGTTGGTATGGGTGCAGATGACAGTCTTCTGTGTGTTCATGTGGGCATCCCTCTGTGGTGTCTAGGACAATCCTAATGGCCTCGTTTAAACTTATTACCTCTTTAAAGACCTTGTCTCCAAAAAATAGTCATATTCTGAGGCACTGGGATCTCCATCTTGAATGTAAATGGATATACACTTTCTCCAGACTAGGAAGTAAGGTAGATGGAAGGCAGGAGATAACATGACTCACTTCCTACCAAGTGATGGAAAACTTACCTCCTCTGTCTTTCTCACTCCTACAGGAGTTCACTATCAAACTGCAGAAAAAGGCAAACGCCTCCTGACTTAAAGACTTCTTGGAGTATTAGACAGACACAGAAGTAGTCGTGATACCTCATCCTTTACTTTCTGCTACTATAGTTAAATGCCACAGCCAGGTAATTTATAAATACTGAAGGCTAAGTAGCTGAAGAACAAGAACTACTTCTGGTAAGGGCCTTCTTGCTACATTATAGCATGGCAAAAGACACCATGTAGCCAGAAAGAAATACTAGAGAGAGAGAGAGAGAGAGAGAGAGAGAGAGAGAGAGAGAGAGAGAGAGAACACTGAAAAAGACTGACTTTCATCCTCTTATCAGAAACCCATTCCTTGGTAAGCAACTCACTCCCAGAGTAGCATAAGTCCATTCATCAAGATGGAGCCCTCACAACCCAAACAATTCCCACCAGGCTCTGCTTCACACACTGTGGCACTTGACTGTAGCTGGAGTTTTCTCCAGTCCTGCCCAGCCCCACAGACCCCACAACCACTTGTAAAATAACTCAGAAGTTCATATTAATTGAACTGCTCAGCCATTAGCTCAGGCCTACCACCGTCTAGCTCTTACACTTAAACTCAGCCCATTTCTGTTCATCTATATGTTGCCACATGTTCCGTGGCTTTACCTGCTGCCTTTACATGCTGCTCCCTGGACGGCAGGCTGGCAGCTCTCTGCCTCAGCTTTCCACTTCCCAGAATTCTCCTCCCTCTTTGTCTCGCCTATACTTCCTGCCTGGCTACTGACCAATCAGCATTTTATTTATCAATCATTCATCCACAGCACTTGGGGGTTACGTTTCCAACACTGTTTGAAAACTAAAGACTGAAGCCAGGAAATGATATTTTCTCTTCTCCCTGGGTTTCTTAAATTATGAACCTCCAGGAAATGTGCAGTCAACTTACTGATCCCAGAACATGCAGAACATGAGGCCAGGATCACACTGAATGCTGTGTTTCTGTGAAAATCTAAATGTTTTCAAAGCTTGTGGTCCATCTAGTACATCAACTCTGGAGGGACAACCCAGTCTATGAGCAGGTAAGTTGAAGGGTCTGTGGAGATAAATAAAACAGCTCATGTAGGCACATGTAGTTCTCACCTCCTCCGTTCACACAAAATCTACTTGGTGGGTGGGCACATGGCATAGTTCAGTCATCATGCTAGGTACAGGGACCACAAAAACAAAAACATGAAGTATTCAACAAGTTTATAGTCTATGGGGAAGTTTAAAAAATATGTCCACTATACAGTAGTGAAAGCAAAGATTAATAAGTACAAATGAGATGGTGCCCTGGGAAGGGATCCTGGAGGATGAGTACAGACATCTGTGTATCTGTGTGTCTGTGTGGGTTTGAGGAGAATAAAGGGGTCAAATGGTTCAACAAGTTTCCTGGGCAGATGGAACAGCCTAGGCAGTGACTAGGAGGGCAAGGTTAGGGATGAAGACCAAAGAGAGAATTTACAGTGCCAGAGGAGAAATGCCCAATGGCACAGTGTCTGAGACACACCTGAGGCCATGCCGAGGGGAGCCTGGAAAGCCTTGCAGGCAGGTTTAGCTTTGGTCTGAAGACAAAGGGACAAGCTCAGGAGGGCGTGGACACACTGTAGAGAGCTCTCCCTTGCTTGTTGGCTCACAGACACTCGGAAAGGTGCTTAAGATCACCGATAAACTTGAGAATGCCAATTAAAGATGCACCTGATGCCCACCCCACCCACCCCCATGGACCACAGATACATGTGTGAAGGTGTCAGATGTTTGATGCAGATGCAGAAAAAAATGAACATCCATATTCTACCTCTAAGAATGCAAACTCCTATTATGTCCAAATGCATTATGGACAATTATTAGCCATGTCTTGTTTTCTATAATCTGATTCTTTGGTGTCTGTCTGGGGGCCTTGCTACCCTGGATGGGTCACCCTCCCCAGAATTAGCCAGTGTGTAGAGACAGTAAACCAGAGTCTGCCTCTCCACCCCCTCCTCTGGGAGTCCTCACACTCAGGATCAGTATTTTGCCCAGGGCCAGGGCTAGACAATGAGGGTCAGCTGAAATTACCCACCCTGGTCAGTCTTATATCCATTTACCCAGCCGCTGAGTCCTTCCAATGGAAACCACAGCAAAGGTTCTTGGCCATGTTCCCCACTTCACCATCCCACTCCATCTACCTCTGATCAGCTCTTGTACTCTCCGCCCCGACATGTTTCTGTGGGTGTGCATGCAAGGGGTCTGTGAGTGCAACCAAACTTCTTCCGCAAAGCCATTTTCATGTTAGTGTGTCTTCCCACACTGAAAGAAGACAATGCTAGTGGCTCCTCACCCAGCCAACACTGCAGAGCAGGGGACTGTGACTCTATTTTTCACTAGTTACTGTCCATTCCAAGTGACACTGGTGTGTTCACCTAAGATACTTTACCCAGTAGCTGAAGGTGGTATCAGTTCTTGCCTCTACCTTCCAAAGCTTGCTTGCTCACAGATTGGGTTGGTTGGGTTTGGGCTCAGTGGTAGAAGTTCCTAGCATGTAGATACATACACGAATATGTACACACACACACACACACACACACCCCTTCTCAAGACTGGAGAGAAGAAAAAATACGTATGGTAAGAAAAAAGGTAGTCCTGAACCTAGAACTTAACGACATGGAATTAACATTGAGACGACCATGTGCCAAAGTGGGCTAGCATAGTAATAGAAGAGGGGTAACAGAGACCAGTCCAAGAAGTCCTTTCTCGAAGGTTTTTACTTGGAAGAAAAGAGGAGGGATGACTGCCTACTGAACCAGTTTGCCCTTTGTTGATGATCAGCTTGCAGCCACCCGCTCCCAAGTGTGTCCTGAGCTCACACTGCATCCCTGGCAAATGGTTGGTTGTTTCCTGTCACGCTGTGGCTACTGTAAACTGCCCTAACTGATCAACCAATGCGAAACAGTAACAATTCCCACAGAGGTGAAATTTCGTCCTGTCTCATGAGCAGTATAGGGTCATGTTACTGGGGCAGGGCAGGCATGTTACACCGGATATGAGCAGCCTGGCTGGACAATAGTCCTTCAAGAACTCAGACAGAGGGAAACTCCACCGACTCCAACACATGGTTTCCTAGAGTCTCTGGTCTTTGCCTTACTGCTGTTTTATAAGATTGTTCATTTGTTTGTTCTTGGTTTTTTGATTGTTTGTTTTTGTTTTTGTTTTCTGAGACAGAGTCTCCCTATGGAGCTCTGGTTGTCCTAGAACTCAGTATGTAGACCAGGCTGGCCTCAAACTCACAGAGATCCACCTGTCTATGCCTCCCAAGTGCTGGGATTAAAGGCATTTACCACCATACCCCACGTGTTTTATAAGATTTAAAGATGGTGAAATAGCATTACTTTGTAGATGAGATGCAGAATTCTTTGTTACTTAATTGCTCCACACAAGAACTTCCTTCCAGGTAGGACCACATGAGTGATGATTATACCTGGGACAGAATAACAGAAAGCGGTGCTGTAAGGCTACAGGGGTGTAGTTAGCTCTCCTTCACAGGCCTCCAGTGGGTTGGTTAATATAAATCATTTTGAATGGATAAAAGCATAGGGATTATCATTGATTGGTATCTCAAACTGGGGTGATTAGAGAAGGTCTGCACTGGCTCCATGTGCTAGCATAAAAAGTAACATGGCTGGGGGATGGAGTCTCAGCCAGGTACTTACAAATGAAAGAAAGAAAGGAAGAAAGAATGAATGAAAGAAAGAAAGAAGGAAGGAGGAAGGAAGGAAGGAAGGAAGGAAAGAAAGAAACAAAGAAAGAAAGAAAGAAGGAAAGAAAGAAAGGAAGGAAGGAAGGAAGGAAGGAAGGAAGGAAGGAAGGAAGGAAGGAAGGAAGAAAGCACTTGGGAGGCAGAGGCAGGCGGATCTCTGTGAGTTCGAGGCCAGCCTGGGCTACAGAGCAAGTTCCAGGACAGGCGCCAAAACTACACAGAGAAACCCTGTCTCCAAAAAACAACAACAACAAAAAAGTAAGTAAGAAAGAGAGAGGGAGGGATGGAGGGAGGGAAGGAGGGAAGAAGAAATGATGACTACCAGCCTTCCACCAGAGGCTCAAACCTGGATGACACACAAATAGTGCATAATTAATTAATTTACACATATATTAATTTATCCATTATACAAATTTTTTCCATATCAGCCCATGGGAGAACAAGGTGTCTGGGGGTCAGGCCTGAAAGCCACATCCATTCTGCACATATCCCATTATCTAGGATGATGTCACAGTGGCCAATTAGTCACGTGGTCTTGCAGATATGCAAAAGGAAACTGGGAAATGTAGTCTGGGACAATTGTTGTGTGTTCAGAAATGGACAGCTAGCAAGCTTAAATCAATCTGTACTCATGTGGTGCCCCCACTCCACACACACATACATATACACTCTTACATGGTGAGCCTCTTAAGGACTATGATGTTCTCTTGCTTTTGATTCTTTTCTCAGCAACTAATTCTGCATCCAGTGGGGTTCTTAATGGACAGGCATCTCAAAACAAAACAAAGCAAGATAAAAACAAACACAAACAAACAAAACAAAATAACAACAAAACCTGAGTGACTTCACTGGGCAAAGGTGGGTGCCACTTCAGGGCCTGGCATACATCTGATGCTTAGAACATCATTTCAGTTAGCTAAATTCAGTCACTGTGGGTGGGGGAGGAGAGGTGAGACAGAAATAATTTCTGAACCTTCAGCTTTTTATTGAATTTGGAATTGGGTAAATATTTTTAATAACATTAAACTTTGGCCTCTATATAGCAATGTTCGGTCCTTGGAGTAAATCAAACAAGGGTTGCTAATGAGCTGTTTTAACATGGTCACCACCTCTGGTTAAATTTTCCACTTCAGCTGGCTACCAGGTAAAGGCGAGTCAGTGCTTTCAGATGCACTCTCGGTGGTGGCTAATTACATCAAAACGTTGTTTTCCTGACCTTTCCTTTTGTTTTGTTTTTTTGTAATCACCCTGATTTTTTTCACTTGTTTTTTTTTTTTTTTAGCTTCTTCCCGTTAAAATCATTGTCTGCATGGCATGAACATTTTCTTTAAGAAGGCTATTTTGAAATGATGCCGGGGAAAGGGTGAGGAGAGAAACCTCCACTGTGGAGCTTCTTACTCAACACTCGCCTGGCATTTAACACTGCCTAGATGATGCTCAGCCACATGCAAGCCCACCTAGGAGATGCTCAGCCATACTCAAGTCCATCAAGGAGATGCTCAGCCATACTCAAGTCCATCTAGGAGATGCTCAGTCATACTCAAGTCCATCTAAGAGATGCAAGCAAGTCCACAGAAACACAGAGGCATCAACCCAACCTTCCAGAACCTTACAAACCTGGCCACGTTTTGCATGTATAGAATTCTTTGTTCACACACCCAGCATATTTCAATGACTAGGCAGTCATATGTCATGTACCCAGGCTCTGCTCTCATTATGGAAAAATACAGAACCGATCAAACAAAAGAATCCTTATTCATCTAGAGTTTGCACTCAAGTGGCAGGAGGTGGGCAATAGTTTATCTCCAGTCCCCTCCCCTCCAGCCCAGAAGTGATTTCTCTTACTGGTGAAGTTTCTGGGAGCTTATTCTCTCTTTTTTGACAAAGCTGCTGTGCACCAGACATATGCAAGATGACAAAGAGCAGGACGACCACTTAGTCTTTTTTGTTTGTTTGTTTGTTTTTCTAGACAGGGTTTCTCCATGTAGGTTTGGTGCCTGTCCTAGATCTCACTCTGTAGACCAGGCTGGCCTCGAACTCACAGAGATCCACCTGGCTCTGCCTCCTGAGTGCTGGGATTAAAGGCGTGCGCCGCCACCATCCGGCGACCACTCAGTCTTTGTCTTCACCACTTAGCCTAAGACAGTGTTAATAAATGCTTGTAAGATCTGACTGAATGAATAGATGTCTTCACAGAGGCGCAATCAGGTCCTAAGGAAGCTGAACGTCTTCCTTCATTTCCATTATTAGAGGGTAACAGAACAGCTAGACGCCCAGGGGGGTGGGCTATTGCAATGCTCCTTAACTCTGCCATTTCCCTCTTCATGTGGGACTGGGATGGAGAACACCAGGAATGAGTCCTCCTTACCATTGTACATTATACTGCAGCAAAATCTTGCCGTAAACTTTGTATCATGAATCTTCACTCTCGCAGGAGAATTTTAATTCTATGAGGATCACAAAGGATAAGACATAGAGGACTTCAGATCTACTTGGGAAATTATGGAGAGTTCATTGCACCTAGAGAGTGTGCCGAATAGGACAGTAGCTCAGGAGGGAGTCAGGGACAGAATCTTAAGATTCTGTGGGTGTCTGTTGGGGCCACCAGGAAGAGTTTGAACTCTACTCAAGGACAATAGAGAGCTTTGTCAAAAGATGTAGGTCAGGGTGGGGAGAAGCCATCAGATTTCAACTTCTGGCTATCAGTCTTGACCTAAACTCTACAGTCACACTTTGAGAGAAACATGACTTTTTAAAATATGTATAGCCCGTGTTAAGAATTTTGTCTTTTACTTTGCCACCTTGTACATATGTTTAGAGAAGTAAACATTTAATGACTCAACATCTACCTCTACCACGTGGGAGGTTCACATTTCCTATTCTAGTCTGATATAGTTCGTACTAAAAAAGGCTAGTGAGAACTCACTAAACCAATTTTGCTGGCCATTAAAGCATCCTGACCGGAAATCTGACATGGCAATAGGCATGGGTCAGACGTCAGGTGAGGGTAAAGGTTGTGAGCTGACAGCCACACATTCATAGTAAGCGTTCAGGTTGTAGTCTTACACTTGGTACCTAATGGAATCCCATGAATCCTCTCATTCATAACCACTGTATTCCCCCTAGAACTAGTGCTGAAAGTTTAGATGCAAACAGTTGGCCACTTGAAGAGTCTAAATTTCTTGCCCAGGGTTTGTATGGCCAGGAGATGGTAAAGTTTTAATTTATGTTAATATATTTAAAGTGATAGTTCTCAGAGCTCACACTTTTAAGTTCTACTGTCCAGATGGGGGCCATTAGCCACAGAGGCCGAATTTGATTGTAATTGTTTAAAATTAAAAATCAATGTCCTCGGTCCTGCTAGCTGCATTTCACATGCTGGAGCCACAGGTGGCTTGTGGCCTCCATAAAGGACAGCTGTAGACACACGGTACTATCCTCACTGCAGAAGGCTCTGCTAGAATGAAGAGCTCTGGAGGGAAAGTACCAAGTGTCCTGGAGAACAGTCACCTCAGTGTGAGCGTGGGGAGAGAGGAGGAAGTCAAGGCGGAGAGCAGACAATATTTGGGGACTGCCGAATAGGACAGTAGCTCAGGAGGGAGTCAGGGACAGAATCTTAAGAGCGGCTTTGGCATGAGATGGGAC
This sequence comes from Peromyscus californicus insignis, assembly GCF_007827085.1. Classification (NCBI taxonomy): domain Eukaryota; kingdom Metazoa; phylum Chordata; class Mammalia; order Rodentia; family Cricetidae; genus Peromyscus; species Peromyscus californicus. Next base: position 67,472,369 of record NW_026294436.1, on the reverse strand, counting down.
AGTTTCCACCTTGGGTCATAAAGGAAGAAGATGGAGGCCCAGAAGTGAGCCACGGATTGGACAAGTGTCTCCCAAAGGAGCATGAGCTAAGGGCTTGATCACTGCCCTGCGGCACTACAGGGGGTGGTAGAACCTGGAGATGTCTACTGGGTGGTCGAGACCGTGGCAACGAGGTACAGTCTCTCATGGAACTTGTTGCAGGAGGACTTAGTTCATCAGATGTTCACAGAACCTCCAGGGGTGGCTGTACGATGGACACAGACCACAAAGAGAAGCTCTCGTTCTCCAAGGGAGCCATGAGAGTGTGCAGTGAGGTCTTCCCTTGGCAAGTGAGGGCGGGGAGGGGGCACCACTCTACAAGGAGTAGCAGGCAGTTAATGGCTTCCTCCAGCTGTGTGACTGTGGCAGCTGGACAAAGGGGCTTTGTACAGTTCCTGTGGACAGAAGTTATTTCTGAGTGCACAGGGAGTCACCCACAACTGCTGGGGGTCTCCAGCCCTGCACGTAGGTGGCTTTGAGTGGAAAAGAGCACTGTACCCTGCCTTCTGAAAACCATTCCATAATATAATAAGCCTGCTCAGGGGCAGAGGCTAGAATTTCAGTGGGCTGTGGAGTTCCTGCCCTACGACAATGCCAGCCAAGGATAGACAATGGCCCATACACTGTACTACACACACAGTCCACAATCACAGTCACCAATTGCCACACTTCCACTGCAGTCCTATGGTGGTGGTTTGAAAGAAAATGGCCCCCAAAGGGAGTGGCACTACTAGGAGGTGTGGCCTTGTTGGAGGGAGTGTGGGGGTGGGCTTTGAGCTCTCTTTTGCTCAAGCTTCCCTCAGTGAGACAGTCAGTCGACTTCTTGTTGCCTGCAAGATGAGGAGTCTCAGCTCCAGCACCAAGTCTGCCTGCATGCAGCCATGCTCCTCATCCTAATGATAATGGACTGAACCTCTGAAACTGTAAGCAAGCCACCCCAATTAAATGTTTTACTTTCTAAGAATTGCTGTGGTCATGGTGTCTCTTCATAGCACTAAAACCCTAAGTAAGACAGCTGTCTTCCCTCACTTGGACCTTTCTGAGAAAACAAATGCTCCTTGAAGTTAAAAACACTAGGCTCAACTTTAGCAAAAACAGGGGGAAAAAATGATAAAAGACTCAGAGTTTTGGGGCTGGAGAGATGGCTCAGAGGTTAAGAGCACTGGCTGCTCTTCCAGAGGTCCTAAGTTCAATTCCCAGCAACCACATGGTGGCTCACAACCATCTATAATGAGATCTGGTGCCCTCTTCTGGCCTGCAGGCACACATGCAGGCAGAACACTGTATGCATAATAAATAAATAAATCATTTTAAAAAAAAAGACTCAGAGTTTTAAAAAGTTCCAACCAGAATATTCTTTAAAAATACAGACATTTGTTCAATATATTGTCCATGTTATTTATATTGAGAAGGGTCACCTTATTAAGGGTAAAGTTTGTCCTGGGTGTAACAATCTAAAGCACATATGGTACTATAGAGCAAATGACTATCACATAATTTGGTTTCTGCGTCACTGTTGAGTGACCTGATGACTGTAGTATTATGCCCCCCCCAACCTCCCTCTCCCGTGGAATTTAGCTCACCCTTGGCTCTGAACATACATGCGTTCTCCTTTACTTCATGAGAATCTGTTAATTACCATCTCTAACTAGTAACTGGGTTCAGGTTCCTAGTGTGGAAAGTATTAAAATCTTAGGCTGCAGCAGAACTACAAGTATTTAAAATCCTCTCTGCTCTGGTCCATGCACACACATTTCTCTGTGAGCAGCCTTAGCCTGGAAGGTCTGACAGTGGAAGGCTGGGTAGGTGGGTGCTATGTTGGGTGAGAGAACCCAAATTCCAGTTCTGGATCCTCTGCCCACTACCAGCTTCATGAACTCTGGAATCCTCAGTCCGTGCCTCTGGAAACAGCAGGCCCTGCTCAGCGTTGTCATGGTCAGGTTTACAGATGGAGCACTCAGAGGCATGTTCACGCACATGCTTGGGGTGTGTCAGCCATCATTTTTACACACACAACCTCTCATCCACATGGAATATTTGCACTGTGATTGTTTCCATGGCAACTTAACTTGCCTATTTCCAGGTTCTTAACCTACTATTTTCTTTCTTTCTTTCTTTTTTTTTTTTTTAAGGAAGAAGAAGTTGTTTACAGGCTAGAATGTTCATGCTTAGTGCTCTATTAGCATAAATACATCCTAAGTTGTTTTTCATTTATCTCCCTGAGTATTTGTATGCTTTTTCTATTGCTCTGTGTTACTGATGTCTTGAGTGAGTCCACTGTGCATTGCAGGCACACAAAGAGAGTGGCCCAGGCCCGGGTTTTTAGGTATTGTTACTTGGGGCCGTGTGTTTTCCTGTGTAGTAAGGAAACAGTGGAGGTAGGGCATAAAAGAACCTAAATCCTGGGTCATAAACAGCATATCATAAAGCTGAATTTTGAAATTTATAATTTGCTCTACCATCCAGGGATTAACAACAAACAAACAAACAAAACCAAAAATCCTTCTGACTTACGTTTTATCCTCTTAGAAAAGGTGACTTTGGGGGCTGGGGGGATGGCTCAGTCAGGAAAGTATTTGCCTCAGAGATGTGAGGACCTCATTTTAGATCCCCAGTCCATACATAAAAAGCCATGTTTGGCAGTGTGCCCCTGTAATCCCACTGATGGAGAGGTGAAAGCCGAAGGCAGGTGGATTCAGAAGCTCAAAGACCAGCTCTACTAGCCTAGCTGGACAAATTTCTGGCTAGGGAGAGACCCTGTCTCAGATGAAAGATGAAGGGTGCCTGAGGAATGATACTCAGGTTTGTTCTCTGACCTTCACATGTACGCCACTGTATACGTGTATACACACACACACACACACACACACACACACACACACACACACACACACCCCACAAAGAAAACAGATTTCAAAGCAATACATTTATATAAAATAAAAATTGCTGTGTACTGAAAGCTTTTATTTACAGCCTGAGCACTGGGAAGTTTTCAGTGTTTAGAGCAGTTCTGCCCAACAGAAACAGATCAGGATGGAGAGAGGTTGGTCAATGGATGCTAAGTAACAGTCATGTGACAGCAAAGGCCCTCCAGAGCTACAAACAGTAGGTGACTATAGATAACAGTTGGGTACTGTACATGTCAGAAAGGGAGACAAAGAGATTTCCCAACTTCCACAACCAAGGGGTGATAAATGTTTGAGGAGACATATTGGTTTATCCTGATCTAAACATCCCATGATGCATGAATATATCAAAATATTACACAGCATCCCATGAATTTGTAATTTTTATGTGTCAGTTAAACTTTAAAAATCTCTTTCACACAAAATAAGTATACCATAATGTATATTACATCTACATATATGGAAATTTAAATCTCCTAGTTCATATCAAAACAAGAAGCATGAAATTAATTTTGATAATATATTGCATTTAGTCTGATGGGCTTGAAATACCATCATTTTAAATGTAACCAGTGTGAAATAAAACGCATTAATAGATTGGGCTATTCTTTGTGTTACATTTTTAGATTCCAATATATATTTTGCTTGTATTTGGTTGTATTTATTTCTGTTTATTGTGTATACCAAGTGTGTACCAGTGGAGTCCAGAAAGGACGTCAGATCCCCTGGAGCTGGCGATAGTTGCCCACCATGGCTGCTAAGAACAACACTCAGGTCCTCTGCAAGAGTAGAAAGTGCTTTTAACTGCTGAGCCATCTCTTCAGCCCACAGGAGTATATATTTTATACTTAAGCACATGTCCATTTGAACAATCTGTGTTCAAGTGCTCATACTACGTGAGTATCTAACTAATTTCTCCCCTTTAACTTACCAAGCATTAAGAGCTAGGCAGAGAGAGAGAGAGAGAGAGAGAGAGAGAGAGAGAGAGAGAGAGAGAGAGAGAGAGAGAGAGACAAATAGGGGAGAGAGAGAGGGGGAGAGAGAGAGAGAGAGAGAGAGAGAGAGAGAGAGAGAGAGAGAGAGAGTTTTCAAGTTTCCACAGGAACCATAAGCACACAGAGCACACCTCCATCCCATGGATTCACTTGTGGGGTCAGAGCATATTTTTCAACCCTCCAGCAAATTAAGAAGGAAGACCTAGGTCTTCCTTTGGCAGAAGGCCACATTCTGAGACACAGTGCAATCCGTTGGGGATTCCACTACCAAATAAAAAGGAGACTGGTGGTCCCAGCATCGAGGGGATGCTTGGCAGCTTGGCGTTCACAAAGCATCTCTTTCATGTGCTCCTGGGAATGCTGACATGACTGGTGCCTGGGGCCCTCTAAGGATCGTGGGAGGATATGGAGACATAGGTGTGGTGTGCTCTAAGGCCTAGAGCCACCCCACCAGGCCCCTCAAAAAGTTTCCTTTTTGTGTTCCACTAATTTGTCCCAGACATTGGGTCTATGCTGCATTTGCTAGCCATTAAGGATTAACTATGAAAGGAAGACCTTCCCTCAGAGAGGGTGTGGCTGGGCCTTTCTACTGGTGACCCAGATATAAAGAAGCCTGAGGAAAAGGCAATGCACCTTGCTGGCCTTTGCTTCTCAACAGGTGAGTGTCCTCTGACCTTCTGACATCCTTGTGCACACTGTGACATACTCGAATTCATGAACACACACAAGTACACAGGGACCTGAGATGATTTTAGTGCTCAACATTATATTTATTACACTTTGTGTGTGTGTGTGTGTGTGTGTGTGTGTGTGTGTGTGTGTACATGAGTATGCCACAATGTGTATATGGAGGTCAGAGCACAACTTGTGGGAGTCACATGGCTCTTTCCTCCCACCATGTGGGTCCCAGGGATCAAACTCAGAATATAAGGCTTGGCAGTGAGCACCTTCTCCTTGGCTCTCCTTTTATAAGAGCTGTATGGACTCAATGTGTGGTCACCACAGTCATGGTGAGTGAGAGCCATTGCTCCTGGATGGCCTTGGCTGGCTGTCTCACACAGTCTTCAAGCTTTCAAGTATCTTTTGACATTGTGGCACTCTGTTTTCATCTACAAAGTTCATACTCGAAAATTGAGTAATGGCATCACACACACACACACACACACACACACACACACACACCAAACAAACTTTTAAGTAAGTCATCAATTTTATATTGGGCCATAGTTATAGCTATTAGACGGGCACATTTGGCTTGAGAGCCAGAGGTGGGATGTATCTTCACAAATAAGCCAACAGAAAGAGCTTTACAAACTAGATCTTGGTATCCTGAGCACCAGGAACGTTCCTGGCATCCTTAATATTGCCTTAAGACCAATCAGGTACATTCTGACTTGAGGGAAGTCACTTTTGGTCCTGACCACTATCTAAGTCTCCTAACCTAAATCAAAGGTAATTCGATATTCATCTTGCTCCCTAGGACCATACACCTGCCAGTGAGTCCCTAAAAACCAGCACACAGTGCTGGCTGTGCCTGCTACGGCCTTCCATCTCACAGCATCTTGAGGCCAATTCTCATAAACTGGAGTGATGTTCTGGAACAAGGGCACTAATCCCATTTATGAGGGTTTCACCCTTACGACTAAACTCTCTGCCAAGGGCTCCTACTTCTTAATGCTATCATGGTGGTGATTAGATTTCAAAGCATACTGTTTGGGGGGGCATACATTCAGACCATAGCAACCCCAGATGAGGAAAATGGCAGAATCCCAGAGTTTGGTGTGTCAGTCCCCGAGAGTTGCTGCTCTCTGCTGTGGGATGGTCTGTATGTCAAATGTGTTGCTGATTGGTCAATGAACAAATCACTGATTGGTCAGTGGCCAGGCAGGAAGTATAGGCGGGACTAACAGAGAGGAGAATAGAGAGAACAGGAAGCTGGGTGAGAGAGACACTGCCAGCTGCCATGATGACAAACAGCATGAGAAGATGCCGGTAAGCCACAAGCCATGTGGCAAGGTATAGATTTATAGAAATGGATTAATTTAAGCTGTAAGAACAGTTAGCAAGAAGCCTGCCACGGCCATACAGTTTGTAACCAATATAAGTCTCTGTGTTTACTTGGTCGGGTCTGAGTGGCCATGGGACTGGTGGGTGACAGAGATTTGTCCTGACTGTGGGCCAGGCAGGAAAACTCTAGCTACAGCTCTCTACACTTTATCCAAACTTTGGTTAAACTGCATTAATCTAGTAACTCTTTTCTTCAGCTAGAAATCTGCAGAAATTTTTGTAAGCTAATACATTAAGTGTTAAAACTTTTAATTGGAGCTTCGTAGGGCAGCATTTATCAAATGCATTATGGTGCCAGGCTGTCCACACATTTCATTTCACTTAACCTTCACCATGGCCCACCCAGCTTTCCTGAACTCCAGGATCATGGAAGTAACTTGTCCAACATTGCATGGATTGAAAGTGGAAGACTGGGACTCATTTGCCTCTCAGCAAGGGGAGCGGGGTGAGGGATTCCCACAAAAGTGGAGAAAAAAAAAACAAATGGCAAATTAATGAAATCTTTGGGGGGCTATTTCAAAACAGTGTGGACAAAATTCATGTTCTGATAAAAGCTGTGACTGGCACATGAGATGAAAGTCCGAACTGCCTCTTGCTGTCTTAAAGTTTACAAAGGTTAACATGGAAGCATCCCTCGGGCTTGCTAAGGCCCTGACCAGGGTGCTTCCTAGGCTGTTTCCTTTCCAGGCCTTGTGTGGCTCAGTTGGGAATAGTGAGGGAGGGGAGATGCTTGGCCAGTAAAGGGAGCTTTCTCCAAGCTTGGGTTTGATCCCTGGAACTCACAGGGTGTGAAGAACCGACTTCTGCAAGTTGTCCTCTGCTGCCCACATGCCGGCCATGGCTTGTACTTGTCCATACACAATAACACACACGCACACACACACACACTAAAACAAATGTAAAAATAAAGAGATGTGACTCCGAGGATCAGCACTCCCCTCGGTCCTCTACACTACAGTTTGGCCCTCCCTGTCACTGTGTTCTGTTTTTAGCATGGTGTGCCCTTGGCCCAAGGGCTCTCACAAACCCACTAATCCAGCAAGCTAAAACACTGGTGGCATCACTATCCTCATTTCTAAATACCACCCCTGATTTCCTAGACTTCCAACCAGCTCCTCCGAGGCATCTGTTCGCCCACTCTGCCCTATCTCATCAAAGCCCCTGTGCACCAAGGCCTTCAAAGACCTGATGGCGCAAGGACGCATTGTGAAGTGGCGGGAGCGTCACAGGCCACGTGGATCCCAGGACCTGAAAGTGGGGTGGGTGTCCTCAGTGGCCCCCTGGAGGTCCCCCCCCCCCGACCTTCGTGTAGACTCTGGGCCCGCCGGGAAGAGAGCATGGCCGGCTTCCACCTCTTCTCCCCACGGTCCTATGGGGAGCTTGGGGAGCCCTCGCCCGGTAGAAAGCGGGAGTTCGCGGCACGGCTGGGCTGGCCTGAGCCATCCGTGAGTTCCTGGGCCCGGACTCCCGGCGCTGAGACCGAGACCGAGACCCGGGTGCCCGGGATACACCAGAAATGTTCGCCCACAGGGCGGCCCCGCCGGCGTGGGTATATCGCCTTTCCACGAGAAAGCCACAGTTTGACACACGTGGCCCGGAGACCCTCGGACCGCGCCAGGAAGCACAGGTCCGGCAGCCGGCGCCTGGAAGAAGCCTGCGGCGAGGCACCGACCAAGTCCGGCAGCACCTGGCAGCAGCTGCAGCAGCCGGATCAGCCCTACCCGAGCTACTCTGAAGGCCCAGGAGATTCGTCCCCGCCATACCCCGGGGGAGCTTTCAGCCCCCAGAGTGCTGGGACTTTGCTTTTAGAAAAGACACACAACAGAGACCGGTGGGCAGTGCCGGTGTGCAGACCTGTAGATCTCTGGTCCCCTTCCTCGGTTCTCACGGACAAGTCCTCGGTGCACTCCCCAGAGTTCGAGAAGCAACCCGCTTGTGTGTGCACCCAGAAGAGGGGTAGTGGTGACCGGACTGAGTCCTTCGCCAACCAGTACTCCCAGCCCTCCGCCTCCTGCAAAGAGACGAGTAGCCAGCACGCTCAGGTCCTCAAGAGCAAGCTGGACGAAGCGGTGATATCCTCCAGGGACCAGAAGATCGTGGCCCTGGTGCTGAGCCGGCTGAAGAAGGCCCAGAAGATGCGAGAGCTGCAGCAACAGGCCGCAGTCGCCTGGGAGGAGCTGAAGCGCTCAGACCAGAAAGTCCACCTGACTCTGGAGAGAGAGCGCAGGCTGCTGCTGCAGCAGAGCCAGGAGCAGTGGCAAGGACTGAAGGAACCGCACAAGCCACGGAGGGGCCATGAGCCGCTTCACCAGGGCCGGGAGCAGCCGGGCCCGCGGCGTGACCATCAGGCGAAGAGCACCATCCCGTCGGAGAGCGAGAGTGGGTGGCGGGTGCAACCTGACAACCCGGAGAACCACCGAGGCCTGGACAAGCTAGACAGGGTGCAAACACAAGCTGAGCACCTCAAACAGTGTCAAGTGCAGCGTCTGCGGGAGCAGGAGAGGGTGCTGCAGAATCTGCGGGACCTGAACCGGCTGCAGCTGCGGAAGAGGCTGGAGGCGGCCTGTCATAAGAGGCAGCAGCACCAGGCGGAGAGCCATAAGAAGGTTCAGGAAAGCAACCTGAGCTCACTCGTCAACTACCAGGCACGCAAGGTTCTCATGGACTGCCAGGCCAAGGCGGAGGAACTCCTCAGGAAGCTGTCGCTGGAGCAGAGTTCCCAGCGTCCCCAGGACATCCAAGAAAGTCTGGTTAAGGAGAGGCACCGAGAGCAGCAGGGGAAGGCAAAAAGGGAGGTAGAGCAGCTCCAGCGAGTGAGGTGGCGTGCGGAGGAGGCAGAGGAGCAGCGCCAGGTGAGCAAGCGGATCCTGGCCGAGCTGGCTGAGCAGAAGATCAGGCAGGCCAGGGGTCACACGCACAAAACCACCAGCGACAGGGCGCAGCACCTGGAGGAGCTGAACATCCTGCGTGAAAAGAACCATCAGATCTTGAAGTTGAAAGCAGAGAAGGAGGAAAAGAGTCACATTGAGGGCATCAAGGAAGCCATCAAGAAGAAGGAACAAAGGGTCCAGCAGATGACCAGAGGGAAAGACCCCATCTTCCAGGAGTTCCAGAAGGTTTCCCCAGCCTCCAAGGCAGACCGCTGCTTTGACCACGTGGCAGCAGAGGCCCCGCTGCCCATGCACCAGCAGAGTGGAAACTACTGAGAACCCAGGAGGAAGACGGCAACAGCCCAGCAGCCAGACAGAGATGTCATCCTGCGATTCCGCTTTATAATCTGATTTTAACCGTGCATTGATTTTTAAAAAATATATAAAATAGCTGCAATTTCCTCCCATGAATTAGTTCATTGATTCACTTGGGTGGTATAGATGGGGTTGGGGAGAGAAAATGGGGGAGGGGGGCAGGTGTGAAAATTGCTTGGCTTTTGAGTTTTGAGGTGAAACAGAAAACATTCATTTGCCTTTCAAGGAATCTAGAAGCACACATGAGGCTGGAGTTAGAGGAGCCAAAAAAGAATGTACAATTGGCCGTGGCGCACGCCTTTAATCCCAGCACTCGGGAGGCAGAGGCAGGCGGGTCTCTGTGAGTTCGAGGCCAGCCTGGACTACAGAGTGAGCTCCAGGACAGCCAGGGCTACACAAAGAAACCCTGTCTCAAAATACATATACATACATATACATACATACATACATACATACATACATACATACATACATACATACATACATACAATGTACAAATATGACTTGGTAAAATTTTGTCCTAATCTACAGCTTTAGAAAGATAAAATGTGGAGGGTGAGAGGCCTGAGGAGTCTCCAGCGTAAAAAGCAAAGGTGGTCTAGGAGATTTTCTAAGCAACTAGATTTGGGAATCTTGTATATTCTAATTCTTTCTGAAGACTCAGTGGTGCACTTTTAAGCTTGAAAGCCTACAGTATAGAAATTCTTTTAACCTAGTGTTAGTTGCAAACCACGATTCTCTCTCTCTCTCTCTCTCTCTCTTGCTTTTCTCAGATCATTCCACGGAATTGATGTTCTGTGATGAAATGAATGTGGTTTGGTTTTTTGTTTTGTTTTGTTTTTTTGTCTGTCTGTGTGTGTGTGTGTGTTGTTTTGTTTTGTTTGGTAAATGGTTCCATAGTTCCTCCCAGACTGAGGAGTTCTTTGGACATCCCTACTCATGGCACTAAATGTCTATGATCCACCAGGACTGTGTCCCAACTGTCCCACCACAGGCATGGTATCTAAGAGCTCAGTGAAACCCAGCCAGCACACACCTGTAATACCAGCACTGTAGGCCAGCCTGGGCTGTGACATAGTAAGTTCCAGGACCAGCCTGGGCTACACAATGAGGCCTTGTCTCTAAGAGAAAAGAAATAAACCACTAGAATATATCTGGTCTTTCTTGGAGTAGGGGTGGAGGATGGGGGGAATGAGGGTAGGGGGTGGTGGTGGGGGTTGCTCCCATCCAGCCGTACGCATCCAGGTTCTATTGGCATCTTTCTCTTCCCCTCTATTTCTCTGTCTCTTTTGAAGGAGGCACGTGATGTCATTCTGTCTACCCACATTGTGCCTAATTAGCTTAACTAGGCTCTAAATGAGTGACTAAACATGACTCAGTAATAAGACTTTTTAAACATAAGGAGCCAGCAGCAATATAAATTAACCCATCCTGTCTCTCAGCTTCTACTGAAAAACCAATGTTTTCTTTAAAAAAAAAAACAAAAACAAAAACAACCAACCACCTTGATGTAAAGTTATTTTTGTTGTTGTTGTATGTATGTGGGGGAGGGTACACATCCCACAGTGTCCATGTGGGGATCAGAGGGCAACTTTACGTGGGTTCCAGGGATTTGGTTCAGGTTGTCAGGCTTGCATCACTGAGTAGCGACATCTTTACCGGCTGCATCATGTCATCAGCCCTATTGCAGGATCTGTATGAAACAAGGAAGGGAAAAGATAAGAGGGTAAGTGTCATCAGAGGACTTTTGTCTTATTAGTAACTGTGAAACAGCATCAGACATAACCAGACCAGTAATTTTGTACTGATGTCAATGTGACATCCATTCTGTTTTTATAATGGAAATCAAACCCTTGTCCCTATCCTGTTTTCTTCCTCGGTCCTAGGTCCCCCACACCTGCTGTCCTTAAATAGGCCTGCTATAGCACCTCGTTTCTGTACTCAGACATGCTCACAGAGACCCCTGTTCAAAAATGCAAGCACTCACAGATCAGGCCTCAGTTTCAATATTACTATGTTCATGTCCAAGTTAATCCCATGTTCTAGCCATGGCAGCAGGCTGTCTAGGTATTCTGTTTAATGCTTAAGATCTTTCAGATCAGCCTTGACATGAATCTGGGGTTTCCTGTTAGTCTGACTCTTTGTCTATAAAATCGGAAGTAACTCATTCTTCCCAGGCGTTGCTGTGAGGGATAATTAGATGAAAACATCTATGCAAGGTGTTTGGCAAGGTAACCCAGAATCTAATATTCTATAATTCAATACTGTGGCTCTTATTATTAATATTGACACCTGCCAGTGTCAACCCCACCCCTTTGAGTTTAACGCCTTCTCACCAGCTACTTCCTCCCACCATATCCCAACTGGTTCTCCCCGAGCACAGCAGCCATGCTCTGTAAGGAGTATCACTTTGAAATTTAATCTTGGTTTCCTAACCAGACTACATGCTACCCGAGGCCAGGGCCAGTGCCTTATACTTCTTTATGCTCTTGCTTAAGGTTGTAGTCAGTACAATGTCCAAGTAGAAGACATCAAGTGGATGTTTTCACTCCAAATCCTCTCCCGTGTTGTCCTTTGCTCCAAGAAATAAATGCAGACTCATTCCTTTGTCTAACCTTTCTGGAAACTACCACCAAAACAGTCTATACAAGCTAGAGCTGACAGAAGTGAAGGAGACTTTCCCATCTTTTAAGTACAGCTAAAACCCCTAAATGTTTTGTGTGAGACAACTCTACAAAGAGACAGACTGGCCCTAGACTTCAGGAGCCAATTAAACCCACACGGTCCTGAGTTCCTTGAGTTCTCATTTTGTCTCGTGTGTTCCAGATCTGTGAGTTGAAGAAATACTAAAATATGGACAGAAGTCCCAGCACAGCCTGGTGTCTCCAACCAAAGCCCCAGAACTACACAACTCGAGCTAAATTCCACGGGCAGACTACGGCTTCACCTTTGCCCATGCTGGCAAAGACTGAACAGGGAAATGGTGTGCTTCCCTTACCAGGTTGTGATAAGGAGGCACCTTCCCCTGTCTTAGTAATGCCGTCAGAAACTGCATAGCAGCTTAGGCCCCTAACTACTTACATCTCAACTTCCCGCGATGTGGTATCACAGGAAGCCTGGAAGAGAGTAAAAACTTTCATTAGCATCCAGCAAAAACAAGACTGCACATCTCATCCCTCACCCATCCACCTTGCTATGTGGGGAGCAAGGCGGACCTCCTGCTTCTCCTGGTCTGCCCCAGTATCAGTTGAAAGAGTGTAGAGGAGGCCCAAGGCTCCTGTCCCCTCCCAGAAATAAGGAGGAGTAGCTCTGCTCCCTTCGGTTGGCAATGGCTATGTGAGAAAGTGGATTTTTTACTCCTGCTCCTCAGTATGAGGCAATGGCGTGTTGTATTTCCTGGGGTGATATCAGAGAAAGTCAGATGCAAAGGACATTTTAAATAAGGTCCAATGAGTCTTTTAACGGAACAAGTTGTCTAGGTTTTTATTGAAAATCAATCTACAAAGGACCAAGACTATCTCAAACTGAATGAGAAAGAATTCATGTATGCCAAAAGAAATGTTGGAGTTATCCAAAACCCATTTATAAGCAGTTATAACAACAACAACAGCAACAAAAAAGCTTCCAAAAGTGATTTTGAGCACACTTAAAATCGGCAAGAAAATCTCAGCAAAGGCATAAAACGTATAGAGAAGAATCAAGTGAGAAAAACGTGAGTGGAAGGTGAGCTACACCAACCAAAACTCTCAGATGGCTCCATATGAGAAGGCTCTTTCTGTGCAAGCCTGGGGACCCGAGTTTGACCCCACAAAGTGGAAGAGAACCGATGTCACAAAGATCAAAAGATCAATGGCATGGCTTCATCAGCAGAACGAAAGGAGTGGAGGGAAGAAGCCGTGGCTGAGGCAGAGTAACAGAAAGCCAGCAACTCTGGGAATAAGAGAGATGTGAGTTTTGAAAATGAGAAGAGCCTCCTGCACTCGCAGAACTGTGACAGAAGAGTCAGCATTCATGGTCTGGGAGTCTCAGGAGGAATGCAAAAAAAGGGACCACCTTGGAAAAGCACTCAGGAAAATAATAGCCCCAAATATTTCAAAGTTAGTGAAGTTGTGCCAAACTAGGGAGATAGAGACAGGAGGATTTCAGGGTCTTGCCAGCCAGGCAGCATAGCCGAGTGACTGAGTTCCAGGTTCAGTGAGACACCCTGACTCATACAGAAGCTAAGAGTAATCCAAGAAGTACTCGGCATTAACCTCTGGCCTTTGTGCGTGTGCACATATAAGCACGTATGCACACATGCACCCTATACACACCCACAAGAAGTCCCCAACATCCAAGTTCTTGTTATCTACAAGAAACATATCCCACTGGCAAAGACACATCCAGACTGTGAGTGGAAGAATGGAAATTAGTACAGCAAATAATGGGAGCCAGGAACAAGCAAAAATAGCCACACTTAGCATTTAATGGAGCAGACTTCAAGCCAAAATTAGAAGAGATTAAAAAAAATAGTCACTACAGATTACTAATGGAAACCATCCATCAGAAAGATATAACAATTGTAAAGATGTATGAGCCAAATACCGGAGCATCAATTTCATAAAAAACACATTGCACATAAAGGTTCAGAAATATCCAGACACAAAATTGTGGGTAGTTCTAATACCCCATTCTCATCAACAGATAAGACATCCAGACTAAAAGACACCTCTGAAAGTGCCCCACAGATCAAATGGACAAGAGACACCCACAAAACACTTCTCATTCAATGTACCCAGCAGCCCATGGAATTAACTCTAAAATAATACTTTAGGTTATAAAGCAAAACATATGATACAAAAGCTAAAATTATTTCTTAGTCTTTTTACATCATCATGGAATCAAGGTGGTGATCAACAGAAACAGGAACTTAGAGGCACTGTGCAAACACATATAGAGTGAGCAATGTGCTCTTGATCTGTAAAGAGCGGCTTGATCTGTAACGAGCAGTAAGAGTGAAGGAGTGACAGTCTTCTAACAAAAGTTCAGGGTGTAAAGAGTCCCTGCTGAATTTCACCAGACCTTGTAAGAGTAGAGGCTCAAAGTATGTACTGAGTTAAGACTCAGTTGAGTAATAAGGCAAGAATCGTAAAATGGACACAAATAGGAAAGGATGATCAGATGATACGATCCTATAAGAACCCCAATGATCCCACCAGAAAAATCTTAGATCCGCTAAGCACATTTAACAAAGTAGCAGGATATAAAAATCAGGACTGGAGAGATGGGTCAGCCGTTAAAGGCTCACAACCAAAATCATAAAAATCAGCAGCTTTCCTGTATATAAATAATGAATTTACTGAGAAAGAAATCAAGAAAAAATACTGATTCACAACAAACTAAAAACAGTGGGAATAAAAAATATAACCAAGAATAAGAAAGACTCTACAATGAAAACACTGGAGAAAAAGTATTCTGGAAGGTGGAAAGATGAGAGATGGCAGTGTTTCTGAAAGTGAGCTACAGATTCACTGCAATCCACATCCAAATCCCAATAACATTCTTTAAAGAACTAGAAATACACCCTGAAGTTCATATGGAAGACCAAAAATAACTAAAGAAAAGTCATGCTGACTATCATCATATCTGATCTGAAATTTTACTACAGAGTCATAGTAACAAAAACAGTCGGGTAGACCAATGGAAGAGAAGACTTAGAAATTAACACATGAGCACAGTCATCTGCTTTTTAACAAATGTACCCAAGGTGTCGAGAAAATACCTCTTCAACAACTGGCAGGGGGGTGGGGGTGGGTACTGGATATGCACACATAGTACAATAAAATTAGAGCCCTACCTTTCACCCTGTACAAAGTTATTTCAAAATGGATCAAAGATCTTCACATAAGACTCAAAACTCTGAAACTTCTAGAGAAAACCACAAGTGATACAGTTCAAGATACAGGTGTAGGCAAGGACTTTTGTAAAGGGCTCCAATAGCTCAGAAAAGAATGGGAGAAGACAAACAGCACAGTAAGAAAATAAAACCACCAACAGAGTGAAATTTCCCAACAAAATGGGAAAATCTGACTATCTATACTGCTGATTGGTGAATAATATCAAGAATCTATAGAGAACTTTCTTAAAAACTCACCCATACCAGCCAGGCGGTGGTTCCACACGCCTTTAATCCCAGCACTCGGGAGGCAGAGCCAGGCGGATCTCTGTGAGTTCAAGGCCAGCCTGGTCTACAAAATGAGATCCAGGATAGGCACCAAAACTACACAGAGAAACCCTGTCTTGAAAAACAAAAACAAAAACAAAAAAAAAATCACCCATGCCAAAACTTCCAGCCCATAAATGAACAGTGAATGGCTCTCAAAAGGAGAGATATAAATGGCCAGTAAATCTGTAAAAAAAAAAATGTTCAATATCCTCAGTCATCAGGAATTAAGTAAGAAGTTGAAAATACACCGGAGGTGGGTCTCATCCCACTCATACCAGTTGTCATCAACCAATCCCATGACGGAATGTTGTCAGGCCCAACCTTGCACAATTCTTGTACTGATAACACAATGTCTGCAAGCTCACAGGTGCACTAGCCTTGTCATGCCCAGAAGACAGCCTTTCACAGGGCTCCTGCCCTGCTCTGGCTCTTCCCGCCTCCTCTTCCATAACATTCCCTGACCCTTGGAGGGAATGGCATGGATGTTTCCTTTAGGGCTGGGCACTCAACAGTCATGCGACTGTTCTCGGCACTTGGACCATTTATAAGTTTCTGCACTGCCCACTGCCCACTGCAGAAAGAGGCTCCTGTATGAAGGCTGAAATCAAAATCAATCTATAGGCATAAACATAAAAATTTAGAAGACAGTTTAATAACGCATCCATACAGCAAAACAGTTTTCCCCTTAGCATCTATAATCTCACTAGTTATGGGCTTTTAACTAGACTTATGTGGCAAGGCATGACTTCTCCACTGCGGAACCGGTCTAAAATCTAATCAGAAAGCAGTTCCTTACTCCCATGTCTTAGTTCTCTATTGCTATGACAGAACACATGACGAAGAGAAACTTAGGAAGGAAAAGATTTATTTCATTTTACACGTTCACATTTCAGTCCATCATTGAAGGAAGTCAGGACAGAAGAAATCAAGGCAGGAACCTCAAGTCAGGAGCTGAAGCAGGAGTCATGGAGGAGTGCTGCTTACTGGCTTGCTCCTCATGGCTTTCTCAGTCTGCTTTCTTATACCATTCAGGATGACAGGCCCAGAGGCAGCACCTTCCCCAGTGGGCTGGTGCTGTGGGATGTCTTTCTGTGAGCTGTGAATATGTGCTGCTCTGATTGTTTGATAAATAAAGCTGTTTGGCCAATGGCAAGGCAGAATAAAATTAGGAGGTGCATTCAAACTGAAGAGACAGAGGAAGAGAAGGGTGAGGGGAGCCGCTGCGAGCCGCCGCCAGGAGAAACAAGATGTGAAGGTACAAGTAAGCCACGGAGCCACGTGACAATGCACTGATTAATAGAAATGGGCTGAGTTTTTGTAAGAGCTAGCTAGTGAGAAGACTGAGCCATTAGGCCATACAGTTTGTAATTAATATGAGCCTCTGTGTGTTTACTCGGGACCGAGCGGCTGTGGGACCAGGTGGGATACAGGAAAACTTCCAGCTACATTTGGCACCCAAACACAGCAACAAGAATTTCCACCCCAAACCTGAGAAACCTTTAAAAAAAGATTCTAAAATGGAGCTAAAAACAGCTTCCTAGTTGTGTCTCTCAGGCAAGCTGTGATACAGAGATGCCGCCTTGAGCACGCAGGCTTGACCTACAGCATGGCAGATTACCGCTGCAGTACACAGAGGTGACTCTAAGCTGTGCCATGCACTGCATGGTGGATTTAGCTTTTGCTAGTACAGGCAAAAAAAAAAAAAAAAGTTTTTTGGGCTGGGCTACACGCTACTGGATGGAGGCATAGGCCCACTGCTTCCCAGAGTCAGCAGAGAGCATGGCTCCCAGAGCTGGTGGTAAATGTACTTCCACCATGTTGGGAAGCTGGGGTCGGGGGGAGTGGAGTCAATAGCCAATGTCGCCACAAAGCTTAACAATTTAAAATCTCTCCTGGTCAGAGAAGGATTATAGATTCACAATAAGACAGATTCAGATGAAATAAAACTCTAAACAGTTTACAGTGTGTGTAAAATGTACATAGGCTTAGAAGAGAGAGGAAAAAGAGCATAGGCAGTTATATAATGAAGTAGTTTTAAAAAATAAAGTCTTTAAAGAGACAGTAAAAGTAATATAAAAGTTAAGCCATGTAAAGATGAAAATTACACAGAATCTGGATTGTGTTGTCTTTGGGATTTTTAACTGGAGAGACATTTGATTGTAAAGTCTGCTGAGTTAAACAAATATATATATTTTAAAGGTACCTTGACTTCAAGATTTGGGTCTAAGGATATGTTACTTTGGAAAGGAGGCTCTGCTTTTGTTTCCACAGGAAGCAAGAGGCAGTGGATTTGTTCCAAGTTAAGATAGATCAGATTTGATCAAGTGAGACCTCCTGAACCTTGACAGATGGTATCTACCTATCAACAAAGGTTATAGCCAGTTTTCCCAGGACTTGACCATTATCTCAAATTTTCTCAGGTTCTTCATAAAATTGCCAGCACCCCATTCAGCAGGAAGTAGTATGAAAAACTACGCCCAAGTTCCCAAAATATTGTTTATAAATATTTATTTTTATTTGAAGGGGGTTGATTATAAATGCAATTTCTTTCTAAAGAAGAAAAGGGGATATAGATACATTAGGATGAAAGGGTAGATTATTGAATCTACTTTTAAAGAGCAACAATTTATTTGAAATGTTTTACATTGCTATGGATTTTCGTTTATTGATACAAATTTAAAGTTATTTTGCTATTATATATATATATTTCTACTCTTGTTTAAGGTATTATGTTTATGTAACTTATTTAAAATTGTAATATATAATTAAAAATACAGAATAATTACTCATCTATGATAATCAAACTTATAGTCATGTTAGTTAAGGTTTCTAGATATACATAGATGTATTTCAATTAGGTAGATAATCTTCAAACACTTCAAAGACCTATAGACTATGGCACTGAAAATGTTTTGAAAACAGACTTTTCTGGACAATGAGACATGTCTGCTCTACAGAGTTGCCCACAGGTAATCTGACAGAGGCATTTTCTCAGTTGAGGTTCTTCTTCTCAGATGACTCTAACTTGTGACAAGATGACAAAACTAGCCAGGACACCCCATAACAGTCCTGCCACTCTTGTACCAGTGGACACATCTTTGCCTAGCAGGTATTGTAGCACTCAAGGTTCAGAGCTGGGTAAGACAACTGATGACTTTCTCCCTCAGCAGCCTGCATAGTACCAAGCACCATGAAAGCTAGCCAACACTGAGAGAGCTTCCAGTTCTGCTCTAGCTTAACATCTCTATATGCTGGATCCAGGGAGTGTGGTGTCTTCAGCAACAGAGTCTTACCATATAGTTCCAGTGGGTAACCAAGAGCAGTGGCAATAGCCTGTACTGTTTTGGGGGGTATCAGGAGCCCTTCTGAACAACAACTCATAAGGAGGTATCCCATGCCTAGAATTTCATTTAATGAACTATTACTTCTGGGGGCAACATTCAGGTCTAGCTTTAAACACACACAAACAAAGCTACTCTGCAGCTGACATTATACCAACAGTGGATGCCTTAATGCTTACCCCAAACCAGACACAAGGCAAAGATGTCCATTTTCACCACTCTTAAGCAGCACAGTGCTGAAAGGGAAAAAATGAAAATTAGAGGCATATAAATAGATGGGAAGAAGAAATAAGTCTACCCCTCATTTGACAGAAATCTGGTCATTTATGAAAGTCTACATAAATGTTCAAGTACTAGGAAGTCACCATGTTAGGATAAAGATTGATGTACAAAGATTGGCAGTAGTTCTACATAAACCAATGAAATGCACATCACTGAAATTTACAATACAGTGTTGTTTACAACTATCTAAAAATGAGAAATACCCAGAAGTAAACATTAACTGTCAGAACATAGTCCAAGAATGGAGCCATGTGAAGGTATTCTGAGAGCTTGTGTGAAAACTCCAAGAAAACAAGACAAAAGTCTTGTGATTTCTGTTCCTTCTAAACATGGGTTTGTTCTTACAATGTGCTTTTGTGACCCTTCCAGGTACAGTCAATAGAAGTGGGTTTACTTCAGATTGCCCATTATCTTACTTTTATTATTCAAAAAAAAAATGTTTCTAAGCATGTCGGTGCTTGAGTTTGTCTGCAGCTTGAAGTCATATGAACTTTGTACCTGTGACTTTGCTCATCCCTCAGAATATAAATTGTCTGATGCTCCAAATAAAGTTGGCTACTGCATGAGACTTTAGACTGCCTCGTTTTTAGACCCCACTCTCCCAGGTCCATGCTGACGTGACATAACAAAACACATATAAAACTTGTTTGCTGAACGTTATGAAAAGTTGATGAAATAAATCATAGAAGTAAGTACACGATGAGACCTTATCAAAAGGCTCAATACAGCTATGCCTTGTTTGCATTTCCTGTTGCTGTGATAAAACACTCTGACAAAATCAACTTAGGGGCATTAGGGGTTTGTTTTAGCTCACAGTTCTGGGCTGCAGTCTATCACCGTAGGGAAGCAAGGTAGCAGAAACTTGAAGAGGTGAGGTATATTAGATCCACAACCGAGAGAAGAGAACTAATGCATGTATGCTTAAGCTCAGCTCACTTTCTCTGCTCTTACATACTTCAAGATCCCTTGTCCAAGTAATGGTGCCACACACAGTCTTCCTACCTCAATTACTGTAATCAAGACAATCCCTCATAGACATGCCAACAAGCAATCTGATCTAGACAATCTCCTTGAGACTGTCTTCTGAGCTGATTCTAGATGATGTCAGTTTGACAATTAGAACTAACCATCACTCAATGTCAGTTCTCCATGAAAGTAATATACAGATTTACTGAAATTCTTGTCACAATCCCAACAAGATTTTTTGTAGGTATAGATAAGATAATTCTAAAATTATCAAGTTGGTGCAGATCAGAAACATCCTCTCTACTGCCTACCTTTCATAGTACTGGAAGATGCTGTGTAGGCTGCTGGAGGGAAAGTGATCAACAGTCTTACCCAGTTATGTACCCTGTGAACTGCAAATAATGACTGGTATGATAAGATATGTTCATGGGTGTAATAGTGGTGCCAATGTTATAGGGGGTAGGGTAACCAATTGCTTTCTGATTAGATTTAAGGCCTGATCCACAGGAGAAAACACATCGGTGCTGTGAATCTGGCCAACAGCACATGGCTGGGGAGCTCATAGGTGAACTACTATTATTTTGCTAATGCACATAGTATTAGTTTGTCTTCTAAATTCATATCACTCTATTCATAGATTAGTGCAGCCCTCAGACCTCATCAGAAAAGCATCCTTTGTGGAGTAGGGTAGATGGTAGCTAACGTAGAAACTCACAACTGGTCAAAATAAAGAGAAGAAATATCGGTGGAGGGCTCAACTGCAAATGTTGCATCTGTCTCATTCCCCCTTCCCAAGACTCGTGGACCATAGTGTAAAAGGGAATCAGAAAGATTCTAAGAGTCAGAGGTCCAGAGCAGAACAGTGTCTTCTGGATGGGACAGGACTGCTGCATTCATGAATTCACAGCCACTGTGCCTGTAATCTGCACAAGATCAAGCCAGTCAACATTCTAGCATGGCATGGGAAGGGGTTTATGAGTCCTTGACCCTTAGTGAGGAACAATGGAAAGTTGATGGCTTCTCAGGGAGAGAGTCAGTTTTCTTTAAGGGTGTGGCTTCTAGTACACTGACCATGATCCAGTGGATGGCACCACACTTAGGAATATTTGGGCAGCACAAACTGCAGTAAATGGTTAATAAGAAGAAGACATAAAACTGGGGTCAGTTGGAGGTGGGGTGTATCGGGAAGGAATTAGGGGGAAAATGGGAGTGAATATGATCAAATACATTATATATGAAATTCTGAAAGAATTTATTTTAAAAAACACTTCAAAAGAAGCCACAGTAAGATCATATAATTTGTCAAACAAATTTGTAACTAAAATAAGACACAGTGGCAGCATCAAATACTGGCAAAGAAGCAGAGACACGGGCCACTCACACGTTGCTGGTGGGAATGTAAAATGAGTGAATCACTCTGAAGGTAAAGTGGCATTTTCTTCAAAAACCAAGAATGCAACCACCACACTATGCTCCCCAGCAACACCACCTCACCATGCTCCCCAGGAACACCACCTCACCATGCTCCCCAGGAACACCACCTCACCATGCTCCCCAGGAACACCACCTCACCATGCTCCCCAGGAACACCACCTCACCATGCTCCCCAGCAACACCACCTCACCATGCTCCCCAGGAACACCACCTCACCATGCTCCCCAGGAACACCACCTCACCATGCTCCCCAGGAACACCACCTCACCATGCTCCCCAGGAACACCACCTCACCATGCTCCCCAGGAACACCACCTCACCATGCTCTCCAGCCACTGCACGGTAGAACAGTTGTCAGAAGGAAAGCTCTGTATGCATCTGAAAGCCTCTAGAGGAATATTTGTAATAACTTCAATTGCAATAGCCCCAAACATATCAACCCAGCTCTTTTCCAGTTGCTGGTTAAATGGATTGTGGTAGGACCAAAAAGGGCTTGCCAGACCTCATCAATGAAAAGTAGCCAACGATTGCTACACACAACAAGATGGATGAGTCTGAAAGAACCATGCTGAGTGAAAAAAGCCAGTCTGTAGGGGCTACACAGTATGTGGTGCCACTGAAGGAGCATAGCTGAAGTGACAGGACTTCAGAAATGGAGACACAATTAGGAGTTCCCAGGACCTAGATGGGATAGAGACAGGGAGACACACAGGTAGCATGAAAACTTGCCGGTATTCTACATGTGATTTGTACCATGTAGAAGAAGTTAACATGGGGGACTGTAGAACATGTTCAAGAGCTCACCGAAGTATTCCTGAAGACACAGATGAAGATCTGGAGCGATGGTTCAGCAGAAGAGAGTGATCCCTGTTCTCCTAGAGGATCCAAGTTTAGTTCTCAGCACCACACCTAGTGCTTACAACCTGGTGCAACTCCGTCTCCAGGGCCTCCAGGGCCTCCAGGGTCTTTGGCTCCCTCTTCTGGGTCCCATGGGCACCTGTATGCTCAGGATTGCATGAGTGCATACACAAGCATGTGTGCACACACGTGAACACACATATGCATACATTTAAAAAATCTATGAAACTGAAATGATCTCAAAATAATAATTAAAGGAATAAAATAAAACTGAAATTCCCATGCTTTGCATGTTGTGGGGAGGACCTTAATTGCCAAAAAAAAAGAAAAAGAAAAGAACTAGACTTGGAATAATGTTTATCAACACAAAAAAGCCATGCCTTGCTAAGACCTCAAACAATAGCCTTTGCTATTGACTAAAATGGAATAATGGAATCTAAGCTTCTTAATAATATTTAGATCAGTGGAATGTGACCCAGGAAAAGTGAGTTTGGTGAAAATAATTGTTACCAAGTAAAGTCCCCAATAACAGAGTCTGTAATCGGTCATGTTGACTATTGCCCAAAGCCCTAATCAATAAATGCAATTGATCTCAACATAAGGAATCCTTTGTTAATTAAATGCAAAAAAAACAAAAACAAACAAACAAAAAAAAGCCAGAAACATTTGCAAGCACTCATCCATCTTGTAACTTGGTCATTTAGAAAGCTGATAGCAAAATTGAATTGGCTTAAATGAGTTGTGTTGAGAAAAAAAAAATCTCAATTAAAATGTAGTAACCTTGTTTTTGAGACTTAAACATTTGCAGGTAAGTTTATATCAGATTCAAATGAGTGGGGTTGGTGTATCCTACCCTCTAATAGCCAAATCTTATCCAAGGCTTGGCATGTTCCGGCATTTACCTGTTTATCTGTCTTGCTTTTCTATGGCACATGCATTATGGTCTTTCATAGCTAAGGGACAGCAGCATAGCAGTGAGGTTGGACAGAACTTTTTTGTTATTTCCTTAAGTAGTAGAGATGGGATTTGAACCCAGTTCTTTTGAACCCTGCATCCATTTTTGCATCTTGCTTAGCCTTTTTAGCAACTTAATCGTTAGGATACTGGTTCTGAAACCAAACTGCCCGTGGTCAAAGTGAAGCTTTAGCCCCGAACCCAGTGAGTGATCTTGGGCAAGGTTCTTAACCCAGCTGGGAGGAGCAATCTGCTGCGGGATGATCTGTATGGCAAGTGTGTTGCTCTGATTGGTCAATAAATAAATCACTGATTGGCCAGTGGCCAGGCAGGAAGTATAGGCGGGACAAGGAGGAGAATAAAGCTGGGAAGTGGAAGGCTGAGTCAGAGACACTGCCAGCCACCATGATGACAAACAGCATGTGAAGATGCCGGTAAGCCACGAGCCATGTGGCAAGGTATAGATTAATGGAAATGGATTAATTTAAGCTGTAAGAACAGTTAGCAAGAAGCCTGCCACGGCCATACAGTTTGTAAGCAATATAAGTCTCTGTGTTTACTTGGTCGGGTCTGAGCAGCTGCGGGACTGGCGGGTGAGAGAGATTTGTCCTGACTGTGGGCCAGGCAGGAAAACTCTAGCTACAGTAATCTCCATTGTCAATTCGACTTCATTTAGAATCACTCAGGAAGCATGTGGGTGCTTCTACAGAGGTAACTGTCGTACCCTGGTGTAGGCAGCCCTGGAGTAGGCAGCGGTGTGAGCCTCTGCCCTGAACTGAGTCAAAGGGGGAAGGCAGAAAGCTACCCGATCACCAACACTCATCTCCCTCTGCTTCTTGACTGCAGACACCACATGCTCCTGCCACCTGCCCGCAATGCCCTCAATGATGAGGTACTTTCTCAACCTGGGAGCCCAAAGGAACCCTTCCTTCCTTCCTTCCTTCCTTCCTTCCTTCCTTCCTTCCTTCCTTCCTCCCTCCCTCCCTCCCTCCCTCCCTCCCTCCCTCCCTTCCTCTCTCTCCCTCCGCCTTCCTTCTTTCCTTGCTCCCTTCCTTTCTTCTATGTATCAGTTTCTTCACACAATCAGAGGACCTAAGCACACAATTTTTAGGGTTGTGATGTTTAAACAGGTGAACGTGTGAAAGGCATGTAGAGCACGACGACGACGGGGATTCTGTGTTAGTTTTTATTTTGAAATATTCCTTTGAGGCCAAATTTTAACAGTTAAAATCTGATTTGGGGACCAGGGATGTAGCTTAGCGGTCAAGAACTTGCCTAGCATGTGTAAGGCAAAGAGTTCAATTAATAGCATTGCAGTGTGTGTGTGTGTGTGTGTGTGTGTGTGTGTGTGTGTGTGTGTGTGTGATCTGTAAGCACAGCAGAATTTGGGAAAGATGAATAACAACCTTACACTTCTCACATATTAGAATACACGTGCCTTTTACACTAGAACTTTAAAGACTGAAATGACTGTTAGTTCAACTTAAATTGATAGTTTCAATTTTGAAGAAGTGATTTGGCTTTCAGTTTGTGATATGTTTCACTTCTGACTGTACTGAGTCAGTTCAGCATCGAGCCTGGATTTACCGGTGTTCTCACAGACATTCGGACTCTGCTGCGGTCCTTCATGGTGGGGAGAGGCATGCTGATTTTACCTCTTAAGATTCTCTCCCTAGAAGAGGTGGGGATATAAACGATACCAATCCTCCCTTCCTACGGCCTCAACGACAAACTACAATTTAATTCCACTGAGCTTCACCCTGGGAAACCAGTGAGTTTATTGGGGTTGTTTGCAGAGCACGGCAAGGGGTCACACTAACAGGGGCCCGGGTGACCCTCCAGCAGCCCACAGACAAGTCTTCACCAGCATGGACAGTGGCCTCCCCAAGGCTGCGTAGGGGAAGTCTCCTTCCCTTAGTTTCCCCTACCCTACGTACTCTAGGCCCTCCCTTAGGATAAAATGCACACAAACGGGGTGGCGGAGAGGAGGCTGGAGACTCAAGGGAGGTCCAGAAGCCCTCCTGCCTCCTCCTTCTAGGAGGGAGTGTCATCATGCGCTTTATAAAACAGTCAAGGCTGACCTGAAGATGGAGCTTGCGCCGTAGGTACTGGTCCATCCCGGAAATGATCAGAGGCAGAACTTGCCTCCTTTTGTGTATCTTGCATAATCAAGTCTTCCAACAACAGGCTTTTAGAATTATTTTTGAGACATCGAGCCTTTGCCAGTGGATTTTTGTCTTTTAAAAAAATTCAGAGATTTCTGGGTATTTTCCAATTTTATGTCTGGTTAAAACCAGAAACATTTCTCTTTTAATAGCTCTTGAAACAGAATAGTTCTATTTCCAGATAATTTCCCTGTGTTTCAAAAAGAGTTATTGTTTCACTTTGATATGACAGATGTTCAGACTCAAAGGAGCTGGTGGGTCAGATGTACTGGCAAGTTGATGTTTTTGAGGTTACGTAGAGGTGAATTAATTGTCTAAAAATCAGAGGACCCACTCCAAAAACTTCTGAATCTTATTTCTCCCATTGGTGTACCTGTCATCCGTACTGGGTGAGTGATGCTAATCCCTACAACTCCCAAGTCTTTCCCAGCCTTGTAGGTGACATTTGGATGGGGGACTTAGGTCCCGGTGGTGTCACAGTCCTCCTCCAGCAGTGTGGATGTACCTGTGGCCAGTGACTTACCTTCGGAGTCATGTCATAAATAGCTCAGCTCAGAATCAAATATTAATCAGACCTTAATTCGGACCATCTCCTTATAGTAAAGGAAATGGTCACCAAAAGCTTTAGGCTTATTATGCATATCATTTGTAACCCAAACGAAGACTTCCATTCCTTCACTATGGAAAAGTTGAGAAAAGACTTGGATTTTTGCAAATGTGGGTCGTTAGCACCTCAGGCACAGGACTGTAATTGTCTCAGCCTTGACACTGGGCCTTCTGGGATCCTCATCAGAATGGGGGTAGCGTTGGGAAGAGTGTTTAAGGGATGTTAAATCGGCTGAGAGATACTAGACAAACTTCAGGCCCATGAACTAGCCACAGTGGTAACATAGAAAAGTGCATTCCGCCGGGCGGTGGTGGCGCACGCCTTTAATCCCAGCACTTGGGAGGCAGAGGCAGGCGGATCTTTGTGAGTTCGAGGCCAGCCTGGTCTAGAGAGCGAGATCCAGGAAAGGCGCAAAGCTGCACAGAGAAACCCTGTCTCGAAAAACAAAAACAAAAACAAAAAAAAAAGAAAAGTGCATTCCTCAAACAATATCTAGCATCAGTTTAGAACCGGCTTGGAGAAATGAAGTGTTTTCCTTTTTTCTTGGACTCCCATACTCTTTTTCCCCTTCGCTAATGTGAAAACATGTCCAGACTCCAACTTCTGACAGTGCAGATGACAATGTATCTCCCTTCAGAACAGCTACTTCACTCACTAACTATACTGCTGGCATTACAGACCTAAGGAAAGCTTCCCAGGGAACACCTGAGTCTGGAAACGTCAGGGCAGAATTCTCTGGGAATAAATGCAGATAATAACACAGCAAAAGGCAGAAGGAGTTGATGCTGAAATTCCCGGTTGAACAGAGGCCCTGGGAAGAGATGCCCAAGTCCAGGCTCACAGAATCAAACACAGATCCATTCTGGAGACAGCAACCCTAGAATAAGCGCTCAGATTTTCAACAGATTGAGTCAAGTATGAACTGACAACTCTGTTAATGAAAGGGTCATGAGTGATAGAGACAAAATGGATGAGGACTCATCCTAGTTTGAAATATCAGAATTATCAAATCAGAATAGAGAAAAACCAACATAAAAGGAAAAAATCGAGACAAGTAAAAAGCAGAATTTAAAAATATAGAAAAAATAAAAGCAAATTTTTTTTTTTGCTATTAGACATACCTGGAGGGCAGGGTGAATAGTATATTAGACACAATCAAAGAGAGCATTAGTGAATGTGAAGACAGATCTGAAGAACATGAAGAATTTCTCTGAATAGAACCCAGAGAAACAAGATATAAAGTGAGGAGAGCAGGTCAATACATATGGAAGATAAAGAGAGATGTTGCAACAGCCAATCAGAGTCCAGAAGGGGGGATAGAGAAAATGGAGGAGAAGGAAAATTAAAAGATCATTTTCAAGAACTTTGGAAAGGTGTATGCAGTGACGTGTTAAATACAACAGTCTCTAAACACTACAACGGAAGTAAACCTAAGTCTAGAAGGGCTGAGGAGTGTCAGTTAGTAGAGTGCTTGCCTAGCATGCACAAAGTTCTGGATTCAACACTCGGTGCCACATTAGCCGGGTGTGGTGGTACACACCTGTAACCCCAGCACTTGGGAGGTGGAGGCAATAAGATCTGAAGTTCGAGGTAAATCTTGCTACATAGTGAATTTGAGGCTGAACTACATTAGACTCTAAAGAGGGAGAGAGAGAGGGGGAGAGGGAGAGGGAGAGAGAGAGAGAGGGGAGGAGAATGAGAAAGGGAGAAGAGGAAAGAGTAGAAGGAAGGAGGGAAAGAGTGAGAAAGGGAGGGAAGGGAAGGTATAACACATTGAACACTACAAATGGACAGAAGAGTGTAAAGTGTTATGGAAGAAAATGCATCACTTACCAAGAAAACAATTTCCCTGGAAGCAACTTTCTCAGCAGAAAGTCAGAACCAAGAAGACAGCAGAGCATTACTCTCTCAAAGCCAAGAGAAAATAACAGCCATTCTACAACTGTCCACCCAGCAAAAGCAACTCCACCTGGGAGAGGGAAATAAAAACATTTTTAGGGAAACACAGACAGCAATTCTAAAAGGACAAAGAAAAATGGCCGTGGGGGTAGGGGAAAGGTCTGCAAGTCATGAAAATCAGGTAAATATTAACAACCTTGTCTACAGAAAAGTTCAGATCTAATTTCCAGGTCTACTTTATGAAAATAAAAATGTTTAAAGGGAAAACCAAACAAAATGACAGTAAGATGAAAGTTGGGAGAAGAAATGGTTGTTGCTTAGCAGAGCACTGGGGAACTAATGTTAAAGTATAATCAGTTTGTGTGTAACCTTTGAAGGGGATCCATGAAACCATAGAAATAAAGTTCAATGTAACTTCCAAGTAAGTAGAAGAAATAGCAAAAATGCAAAGTTTTAATAGCCAAGGAGTAAAAAAAAAAAAAATAGTTGTTTTTTGAATGGGATAATATGCCAAAAATAGTACATGCTACAAAGGAAAAGAGAACTGTCAGTCCCAACAGTGAGTGAAAAAGGACTCTCAGATAACAGGCGGAGATGGCCACACTAGGTATTTTTAAAATTCAGTGATATGCTATTCACAGGGGACACATTAGACCAGGAACTGAAGCAAGTACGAGATGCACAAAGCAAACATTAGCCCAGAGAACGCGAGTCTTTACTGTCAGGACAAATAGACTAACACAGAAAAGCATCACATAGATGGGACAGACCACTACCAAATAACCAAATGTTCCATTCATCTAGAAAATAAAGCAATCCTGAAGGCCTTACATCCCATAAAGCAAAACTGATAGAACCCACAGGGAAATCAACCTCACTGCCAGAGTTTAACGTTCAAAGGTCCTCTTTATTTGATGACAGGCAAAGTATCCAGAACATAAAAAGCGTGATTAGCAAGTGCGGTTTATCGGACATGTATAGATTCAGCAATGGGCTATTTACAGAAATTGACTAAAGACTAGTCCTAAGAGAAGTGCTCAAATCTGCAATCGTCCAGTATCATATAAATCAGTGCTCTCCTTATAATGCAAATAATTTGGAACTCAAGACTATATGCCTAGATTTTAAAATATTTTAAGTTCTTTGCAGATGAAAAAAGATTTCACAGCAGAAATGTGAAAATATTTAGGACTAAACAATAACAAATATACCACATGCTGAGGTGCACAGCTTGGAATAGAAACGATTATATGAGAGAAACAGAGAGAGTCAAATATTTATTAACACAGGAGAAGAAAAACTGAACATCAGTGAGCTAAGCACTCAATTTAAGAAATTAGAAAAATGATGGAATAAATTCATGAGAGTAGGAAAAAGATAACCATAAACACAGAAATTAATAAAATGGGAAACTCAGCATAATAAAAGTGATTAATGGATCCAAACATTCAGTCTTTGACACACAGGTAGGTACAGTACACTTTTATCAGGAATGTGCAGGAAAGATTCACAAATAATACTAAGAGTGAAAACAGGGATTTGATGAGAGATCCAGCAGGGAGTGAGAAGACATGAGTGTGCTGTATCAATTACATGCCAAACCATGCATGAACAGCTTAAGCTTAGAAGAAATGAAGACATCCCTTGAATTTTTAATCACAGTTTACTTATTTATTTTGTGTGTTGCATGTGTGGAGGTCAGAGGACAACTTACAAAAGTCAAATCTTTCCTTCTACCCTCTGAGGTCCAGGAATAGAAGTTGGGTTATTAGGCTTAGCAGCAAGCCACTGACCTATCTTGCCAGCTCCAGCTTCCCTTGAAAAATAACAAACTCATTTTTTTATAAAATGCAAATAGCCCATAACCATTTAAACAAGTGGATCGATTGTTTAATTTTCCCCCAAACAGAATCACCACGCACAGATGAGTTTATAGGTAAGTTCATCTAAGCATTCAAAGGCTACATCCTAATCATATGCAAACTCTTTGAGGGAAAATAAATGAAAAAGAGTACTTTGAAACTTATTCTCTGAGCTTGCTGTACCTTTGATACTAAAACTCAAAATTACAATAAGAACAAAAAACCATAATGAAGTCTTCATTCATGAATGCAAAGGCAATAATCCTACACAAACATCAGCAAAGTGAATCCTGTTCTTAATGAAAAAAGATAATACTGCGCCTCTAAGCTGAGTTTATTCCAAGAATATAAGGCTTAACTTTAGAAAATCTGTAATTATCGTTCAGCCCATTAGCATATTAAAAGAACAAAAGCAATATGGTTATTTCAATGGAAGAAACAAATTCGATGAAATTCAAAATACCTATTTATGACTTCTAAAAATTAGCTAGCTCAGAAGAGGGGGGGTATCTTATTCTGATAAAAGGGGCCCATCAAAAACCTTCAGCAAACATTATTATTAATGATGAAACTGTAAACACTTATGACAGCAGGGAGGAAATGGAAGAGAAGCAAAGATATGAGATTTGTGGAAAGAAAATCCTGAAGACTCTCATGACTTACAGATGCGATTTCCCCATAAGCTATTTTATCTACAACCTTAAAAACTTTATATGTACATAATAATATTTTTTTTAATAGTCAAGATCTAGAAACCATTCAGTGTCCACCAAAGTTAGAATAGATGAAGTGAGGTGGCCGTGCAGTGGTGCTCTCTATAGCAAAGATATGAATGAGGCCTAGCCATAGTCAATGACACAGAATCTTACAAACTTATCACTGAGTGGAAAGTGCCAGATGTTATACAAAGTGGTCCCCCCATTGTGTCACTCAAGTTGTGAGAAAAAAAAATTGTCAAAGATAGCTCTCCCAGCAAGGACTCATACTTTCTGAACCTTCCCTGTGCTTGTTCTGCCCATCAGCCAATCACATCAGATTGTGAAGCTGAGCTCGCACCAATGAGATGAGACAAAGTCACCACCTCTGTCAGGCAGAACAGAAAGAAGCCATCTCGGCCAAGTGTATTTGCTAGACCAGTTTGGGTCTAGGCACGTCTGTTTTACAAAAGGAATTGCCTTGCCAAGCTGCTTTCACTGTTGGTGTTCCTTTGTGCGACAGTGACATTATTCTTTGTTTCTAAGAATTTGAAATACAAAGATATGCTCCGCTGAGCTCTGCGGCCGGAGATCAGGACAGCACTCATCTTGCAATGGAGCTAAAGGGTAGGAAGGGTACCAGGGTGGAGTGCAGAGTGAAACTGGGATTAAGAGTCGGTCAGTGCTGGGTATAAATGCTGGCTCTGCCTCTTCCCAGGTGACTGACCTTCCGTAGGGAACAGAATCTTACAAAACTCAACTGGGAAACTGGCATAATGTTATTCACTTTGCTGGACTGTTGTGAAGTATCTGTCTCAGAAAATTCTGGAAAATGGCAGCTCTAGTTCTTATCAGTGTTATTGTTCCTCATGGGCCCCTTCACCAGAGTCTAGTGACTCAGCATAAAACACAGGATATGAATAGAGCTGAACTCAGCAGGTGCCTTTTTGTTCCAAGACATCTCTTCCAAGGCGGCTAAGAGGCCCTCCACACCTCAGGTGTGGCCAGTCAACTCATGCTGGTGTTGTTTTATCACAGAAACTCTTGCCAAGGTCACACTCACAGGCTGGGGCTGAGACCCCAGGAGGTGCTGATTCAATTGCTCACAATTACACTTCCTACAAATTTCAGAACCAGAAGAGAGAAAAGGGAGAGAAAGAAAAGGGAATGAAAAGCGCCGGAAAGATGGCTCAGTGGTTAAGAGCGCTTAACGCTTTTCCAGAGGGCCGGAGTTTGGTTCCTAACACCCGTGTTTGGGTGGCTTGCAACTGCTTATAACTCCGCTCCAGAATATCTGATGCCCTCTTCTAGTCTGCTTGGGCACTCCCACATACATGGCTCTTTTCCTTTGTTATCTGAGGGGTAAAGAATAAAAGTCTGCCATGTTATGTATGGCAAAATGCCACACACACACACACACACACACACACACACACACACACACACACACACTTTTTTTTAGGAGAGAAGTCCTTTCATGCTTGCCTTGGTCAGAGCTGCCTGCATCTAAGGCATTTTGACTTCGAGCTGAAAATGTAGTTTCAAACAACTCTACCCACTCTCTCTTCTATTCGGAACTAATCAGGCTGCCCCCGAGTCTCCGCCCTCACCCTGCCCTGTGGGTGTACAGGCATTTAGCACATGAAAAGAATACAGCACCTGCTTCCCTAGCCCTAAATTTTCTGATTTTTGTAAAAGCATCTAAAATAGATTTCGTCTTGTGTAGTTTTCTGACAAGGCTGTTTTTGTAGTGTTTCTTGAATAATTATTTGCACTTAGTGTTTGGAAATAGCCTTGTTCTGAGAAGGAATGTAATGTACATATTAAGTACAACCCATATTAATATGGGCACCCCTGAGCCAAACTGGAAGAGATGGAGGAGGGATGTGTCGGGGATCAACATTTGGGGTTCTGGAAGGGAACCCTCAACATGATAGCCAGACTTCCTTGCCTTTGTTCCTTAGACAGGGTAACTGGGGTACAAGCACCCACACGTGCTCCAGAGGCTGTCGGAATGGATGCCTGGCTCTTAGGAGCCTATCACGGTGGCTCCTGATTCACCCCAGAGTGATTCTGAAGCATTCAAAGCAGTATGAAAAACAGGAAGTGTTAATATTCTGACCCGCCCCTTGGTGCTGTCGTGCATCCTGATGTAGAAACTTCTTCTTAAGGAAAAACTCAGTCTCTCTCTCTCTCTCTCTCTCTCTCTCTCTCTCTCTCTCTCTCTCTCTCTCTCTCTCCCCCCCCCTCCACTCCCACAAAGTGCACACCCCACCCCTCATCCCCCTCTCTCTTTCCCTCTCTCTCTCTCTTCTTTCCTATCTTCTCTTGTCTCTCTATTATAGTAAACCATTTCCACACAGATCTTGCATCTGGGTTGTGAATGTCCACCCACCGCCCTGCCTCCATACCGCTGCATCTGCCCAGCCTGCCAGCATGGTTCCCTCCACAAGTGGGATACCCTGAACTGGCCAGCTGGGGGTTTCCCATGCGAGCATAATTCATAACAGGAAGTATTCCTCTAACTCATAAAACAAACTAGGAAGAACTTAAAAGGCACTGGGTTCCTGCAGGGCCATCCTGCAAAGCCCCAAACAGAGAGAAGGCCAAAGAAGCTGTCCTATCCTTCGCCTGGGATAAAAAAAGGACACTGTGTGGGACATTCATTTTGTTGTGGTTTAGGACATTTGAAGCTTTCTGGCAGAAAAGGCCCTGAAGGAAATAATTTCTGTGGACTCAAAAACAACAAATCCTCTTTGGAGCAGAATGGATCGAAGATGGTAGATGGAAAGCATTTGGGGAAGTTAGAGGGACTATTCAAAGGTAAAACATGGTTGTTAGGGGTTTGTGGGTGTCCGAGGATTCCTTCTCCCTTCTTGATCAATGGTCTTGACACCACAAGGGCCGTCTGTCAGGACGCAGCATCCAGCCCACAGCCAGAAGGCTGGGGCAAAGGGAGCTGCTCCTGTCTGATTCCCCACCAACCACCAGCAACCTCTCCACCTCTGTAAGGGCAGAGTGACACGGGGTTCACAGGCTGGTGGGAAGTCGTGCAGGTGAGCGTGCCCTGTTTTCAGGAGGCTCTCCACACCCGGCTGCTGCTCATTCTGCTCGCTCTCTCTCTGTACCAGACTCTCCAGAGGGCTTTCTTTTGCTTTTCATCTTCCTGAGACACCCACATGGTGAGAACGACTGTTTTCCACTTATTAAGAGGACACCAAGACACTGAGGGGACAGGCAGATGCCTTAAGTGACTGGCCTTTGGGTACAAACACAAGCCTGGTGATGCCAGCCCTTGGGCTCTTTGCTCTCTGTGGCTTTTCATCCACAAATGTTGGTTGAATTTCAAGTAGGCAGTCCACCTTTTGAAGGCAGGTAACATTTGGATTTCCCAAACTCTCATCACATAGCATCTGTTCTGCTGCTAGCTGCCAATAAATATTTACAGAAATTGAAATGTTACAGCTCAGAGGGAAGGTCCCTGCTGGCCAGGTCAGGGCTCCCAGACAGCTGTTTTGTGAGTTTCATGTGACTCCCTGATCCAGGCGGATGATCTCTGTATAAAAAGACTCAGGGGTCACCACACTCACAGCTTCCAAATCAGGAGATCTGTGAACTATGTTCCTCTCCACCCTGCATATTCAAGAGCCGGATCTGAGAGCCTCCTGGTGGCCAGGCCAATATCAGAGCCCCTGGGACACTGTCCACGAGAGTAACTTTGACTCTCAACAGACTCATTTAAGAAGTAACATGGCAGAGGGTGTGGCTGGCCTTCTTCATAAACGTTGCATATTTCCAAAAGCTTGAAGTAAGGACTGCATGGTTGGCAGTGGGATCGCCAATCACTGCCAAGTGAAACCACTAAAGCATTACAACAGAAAACATATTAGTATCTCGAACTACCTCTTCCTCACATGCTCTCTTTGTTCTTTTTCTTTTTTACAGATTTGTTTTATCCTGTGCATTCGAGTGTTTATGCCTGCATGTGTGCATGTATACCATATGTGCCTGGTGCCCACAAAGGTCAGTAGAGGGACTCAGATTCCCTGGAACTGGAATTGTGGGTGACTGTGAGCTCCAAGGTGAGTGCTAGGAACTCAACCCAAGTTTGCAAGAACATGTGCTCTTAACAACTGAGGTATCACTCTAGATTTGCCTCTTCAGTGTGTGTGTGTGTGTGTGTGTGTGTGTGTGTGTGTGTGTGTGTGTGTGTGTGTGTGTGTGACAGAGTTTCTCTGTGTAGCCCTGGCTTTCCTGGAACTGACTTTGTAGACCAGGCTAGCCTCGAACTCATAGAGATCTGCTTGCTTCTGCCTCTGCCTCCCAAGTGCTGGAATTAAAGGCATGTGCCACCTTGCCCAACTTGACTCTTCATTCTTAAGTACAGATGTCCAGGGCTCGATTTGATGTGGTATCCAAGGACAACGAAGTGTCACTTGGGAAGGTCCTTCTGAGAGTCTAGTTGGGAGTGTTGGGTACTGTCCAAACAAATCCCAGTATTTTTGCTCCTAGCCTGCCACTGCTTCCAGGATCAGAGAGAGGTCCACGGTACGGAGGCATTAAGACACATATGCCCACTGTCCATGCTTAGATTCTTAGATTTTGGTGCCAGGCAGATTCTTTTCCTGGTGTGGTCTAAGAGCTTGGCAAGATTCCCCTTAACCCTGCCTAGAACTCTGGTACAACTTACATGTCAAAAAGTGACCCTCTACACCGTCACTTACAGAACAGCCTAGAGACATTCATCCTGAGCGAGGGATCAAGGCAAAAGGCCCTTCTGCGACAGGAGTCCTTTGGGTTCACTGATTAAGATGACTACTTTTATACGGATAATTTTGTTTTTAAAACCCAACAGGGGCCCTGGAGAGATGGCTCAGAAGGTAAACACGCTTGTTGTGTATGCATGAGGACCTGAGTCCAGATTCCATGTAAAAAAGCCAGACGTGGCCAGGCCCTGTGAGGGGTGAAGATGGGGGAGTCACTGGGGCCTGCTGGCTGCTAGCCTAACCTCACATTTAATAAGAGACCCTGTTTCAAGGGACTAAGGTAGACAATGACAGACAAAGCTACCTGATGTCCTCTTGCCTTGGGGGTACATACCTGCACACACATGCATATATGCTACACACACACACTCACACCACACACACACACACACACACACACACACACACACACACACACACACAAATCAAAACATTAAAAATGAAACAAAATATATAAACAAGCAAGAAAGCTCTTGCTTACAGTAGGAAGCCAATAAACACCAAAAGCATGATGTATGGACAAGAAAAAAAGGGTTTGACGACTATCAGCACCCCAATAGGTTCAAGTCAACCAATGGATGATAGGACTAGTGGATGAGGTCTGTGAGGTATATTTATAATCTAGAAGCATCTCCTCACAGGTGCTTATTAATTAGCAAAAAATGTTGCCAAGTAATGTGATGTTATTTTACAAAGTGACATTACCAAAGAGAAACTTGGCCAATGCCAGTGTGACTAAATAGCCAAAGTCAACATCATCGGAAGGACACGAGGGACAAGTAACTCCTTCTGAGCCTACTGAGGACACAGCACCCCAACTATGGTGATGAAAAGCAAGCATCCTGGAGAAGTGTGTGTGTGTGTGTGTGTGTGTGTGTGTGTGTGTGTGTGTGTGTGTGTGTGTGTATTCATAAGCATAGACATAGACATAGATGTAGATCTGTGACAGACCTGTGCAATAAGAACACACCACTGTATTGGGTATGATCATGAACTTGGTAACAGTTTCACATTAAATGACTGAATACACGTGTTGCGGTTTGAACGTGAAGAGTCCCCCATAGGCTCCAGCGTTTCAACACTTGGTCAGCTGGGGGCATTGGTTTGGAAGATGGTGAAACCGTTAGGAGGTGGAGCCCCTGCTGGAGGAAGTTGGTTTCCTGATTGTGGATTCAGTGTGAGCAGCTGCCTCACACTCCCGCCACCCTGCCATTCACTGCAGGAAGGAGCTCCTCAAACTTGAAGCAGAATAAATCCTTCTGCTCTTCCGTTACTTACTCAGGTATTTATCACAGTGACAAGGAGGTGGCTAATGCAGCTAACCCTGTCTGTGGCTTTCTTTTTCCGTGAAGGAAACTTGCGAAACCTGAGCACAGATTGGAAAAGAGCTTAGCATTGGTCTTGTCGTATTGATCATGTGATGGGAGAGAAAAGGTTAAAGTGAATGTGGCCCCTCTGCCCCGCAGACCTGCTTCTGCCCTGGTGCCATGTGTCTGTGCTTGAATTTATATATTAAATACGAACTCTGCAATATGAGAGGAAACGTGGTTTTTGTCTTTCTGGTTTACTCTGTGTAGCATGTCAATCTCCTTTGGACTCGTTTTCCAGCGAGTGACATAGTTTCGTTATTTACAGCTCACTGAGACTCCATTGTGTCTGCGTCTCATAGTCTCTTTACCCGTCCATCTGCAGATGGGCATGTAGGGTGGTACAACCTTAACCACCGTTAAGTGCCTGGTTCTCCGGAACTGATGGGATTTACACGATTGTGTTTCTGTTGCCACCAAGCACCATCCATCTCCAGAACCTTCTCATCTTGCCCGGCCTGAAGCTCCGTACCTGGTAAGCACTGGCTTCCGGGGGCCCCACTTTTGATCCTCTTGCAATGATTTTATGTTCTGTACCTCTGACTGGGTTCAGATATCTATACACATGGAATCAGAGACTACTTGTCTCTTCTGTTCATTTAGCATATTGCTCTCAAAGTCACTCCTAATGGAGCAAATATGGGAGTCTACTTCCTTCATTGAGGCTGGATGATACTCCGATGCATTGCCTTGGTGTGTGTGTTCACGGGAGCAGGCGAGCGTGTGGGCATGTGCACGTATGTGTTTGTGTGTATGTGTGTGTGTGTACACAGTTTGTTTATTTGATCCCTTGATGTACAGTTGGCTTTGTACACAGGTCCTTTGAATAACAGTTAAGGGATGAAGCCGAGCAGCCCTGAGAATTGCTGGGTGGGTGGTTTCTTAGCTGGTGCAGCAGGGAAAACAAAGGCATGGGTAAGTCCTAAGCGTTTCTTAAGGCCCAATTCCAACACTGCTTTCCAAAGCCTGGTCTTGCTTTGCCAAGGAGCGAGCCACTCCAGTCTCTGCTTCCAAGTGACTTCAGCTGCCTTTATCTCATTGCTCTGTTGTGCCGCCTACCAGGCTACCAAACCATCCAAACCTCTCCCATCAGACCTTCGTCTGACTAAGGGCTGCAAACAATTTGTGAGATCGGTGGATTGCCCTTCACAAACTGAAAAGGATGGATTTGAATTTCCCTTTTACTCTTAGTCCCATACGGAAGAGGAGATAAGGAAGGAGATGAAAAAGGGGGGGGGGGGGGACGCCGGTTGGCAGAGGAAACAAGCAAAGAGCTTGTGGCATCTGCTAGTTAAGCTCTGTATTCATCACCAGGAAGGGATGGATATTGGAGATCACCTAGAACAATGCACTTGCTTTATCCAGGGGTAAAGGGCTTTATGCAAGCTCTGGAGATGGATGTAGTATGGTTCGGGTAAAGAGAGCCCCCAAGCATTCTGGGAAGTGGTGAAGCCGTGTTTCCAGTACTTCTTCCCCTTGTCATGTTGTGGCCCAGGGCCCTGACAACGAAAAGCGCTTTTATTACTTCATGAATGGTCAATGGATTGACGACCTAGAGGGGCCCTCACAGAGCCCTGCAAGCCATACCAGCAAGCTGTGGGAGCCTCCCTGTACTTCATTCAGGTCTTGGCTGGGAGGATACAGGGAGATCGAGTTTGAAGCAGACGCTGAGGTTTTCGGCTGAGTAATTAGAAAATTAGAATACTACTTAATTAGTATTAAGTCAAATGATTAAATGTTACTAAGGTTAGATGGTGGCTGGGGAATAGGACTGGCAAGTGGGGTTCAACAGCAGAGACCCCGGCGTGTAGACTTTTGAACAGATAGGTCAATGTTCATGATGGCATTGGTAATGCACAAAGTCAATCATAGCGGTCAGACTTGAGAGAGGCGGTGGTGTAAAGAGAGTAAACAGACGGAGGGACTTCAGTAGTTACGGGAAGTGAGGGAAGATAGAAAAATCAAAGTTGGAGGCAAGTATGCAGTGGTCCCATTGGGATTCAGGAGTCAGATTCAACCACCCCATCCATGGGACACCGTGTGTTGCCTGTGGTTTTGCTGCTTCAGAGGCGGAGTCTGTAAGCTGGATGCAGAGTCTGTAAGCTGGATGCAGAGTCTGTAAGCTGGATGCAGAGTCTGTAAGCTGGATGCAGAGTCTGTAAGTTGGATGTGTATGCAATCCCTTTGTGCTGTAGTACTCGGTCTCACTTTTGGAGCTGGTGGAACTAGCTCTAGGATGCAAGTGGAACACATTTCCTCCTATTGCTTGCAATGAAATGTGTGTGACCATGGCTGTGTTGAAACACCATGAGCAAAAACTATGTAGGTAACAAAGAGTTTATTTGGCTTACACTTCTCATCGTAGTCCATCACTGAAGGAAGTCAGGACAGGAACTCAAGCAGGGCAGGAACCTGGAGGCAGGAGCTGATGCAGAGGCCATGGAGGGGAGCTGCTTACTGCCTTGTTCCCTCCGGTTGGCTCAGCCTGCTTTCTTATAGAACCCAGGACCACCAGCCCAAGGGTGGCCCCACTCACAATGGGCTGAGCCCTCCCCCATCAATCATTAATTGAGAAAACGGTCTACAGGCTTGCCTACAGCCCAATCTTACAGAGGCGTTTTCTCAATTAGGGCTCCCTCCTCTCAGATGACTTCAGCTTATGTCAAGTTGACATCAAACTCGCCAGCACACCTCCTTTGGGGCATTTTCTTTGAACCCACGAGTCTAAGGAAGTTGTATGTAGGGAATCTTCATTGGCCTGGCAGGAGGGGAGGGCATTGTCCTGCTATTGGCAGACAGTGTCTGGACTTCTTGCTTTAAAAAAAATATTCCCCCTCCTCTGTCACTTCACACACTGTGACACCCACTTCACCAGCTGCTTGGAGTCCAAGTGGGAGCAACTTCTCTCCCATGTAATAATACCGAGGCTACAAGACAGCCACGAGTCTGGGACTGGCCTGAGGATGAGGCTGCTCGTGTCATGGTGGACAGGGAGCAAAGAGAGGAGGCACAAGGGCCATGTGCAACCTTCAAAGGCAGACCCCCAGTGAGTGACCTGCTTCCTCCCAGAGCTTCCTCCCCCTCCCCAAACAGTGCCACAAGCTGGGGACTGAACAGTCACACAAGAGCCACCGGGGACATTGCATATCCAAGCCAAGTGCCTTGGACTGCTGGTCAGCACTGGGTCGAAGGGACCTATAATTGGAAAGACATACGGTATTTGAAGTCCAGCAAGATTTGGGCCCAGTGAAATGTTAGGATTTTGTTGTTGTTGTTTCCCAGAGGAATGAGGGAAGAGGAGACTAGAGGGTGGGGCCCTCTTACCAGATCTGTCTCATCTTCAAGACTCTTTTCTCCTTAGCCCACTCCACACATGCTAAGAGAGCCTTGAACAACCATTTGCTCCATCCAAAGAGCGCTCTGCCAGTCTCTTAAAATAGTTCTTTACCCTAACTCATGAAATAAGAACATCAGAAGGAAGAAGATTTGAAGAAAACAGATTTGAATGACTAGACTTGATGAGGAAACATGAAACTCCTTTCCTGGAAGGCGGAAGACCGGGAGTTGTGCTGTGGGGAACGAGGTAGCTGGGAAGGAAGGAAAAAGCAGGCAGGCAGGAAAGAAGGAAGGGAGAGTGGGTATAAATAAAGAAGGGGGGGTGGACTGGAAGATATGCTCATGTGACAACTGGACATGGTCCCTTGGAAGCACTGCCATCAAGATGAAGTGTGTTCTAGACTTCTGAAAAGTCTAAAAGAGTTCAGGTAAGTCGGCTAAAGTGTGGATCTAATCTTCATAGTCCTCAGTTTGCTGACCCATGGAGTGGGGTAATAACAAAATCTCCTAAACGTTGGTGCGTGTGTTCATGTTAGTCATGCAGTGTGTAGGATACAGTGGAGCCCAGAACATACAGTGGAGAACATACAAGCTGTTTACACTTTCATCATTCTCAAAGTCCTTGGCAGTCACGCAGCAGGCAGAACATTTTCACCTGCAGAGGGACACTTAAGAGAGGTCAGCAGTGTCCCCTGGGGGCCAGCTGAAGGGGGAAAAAAGAAAATCTTAAGGACTGGAGGTTGTAGCACTGAGGAGAATTGATAGAAGCAGAGTGGAAGGCCCCTGTGTCAAATGACGGGGACCTCAGAGATGTCCTGGTGTGATTTTTTTGTTGCTGTGATAAATGCCGTAACCAAAGCAACTTGAGGAGAAAGACCTATTACATCTTATAGATTACAATCCATCATGGAGGGAAACCTGGGCAGGAGCTTGAGCAGGAACTGAAACAGAGGCCATGGTGCAGTGCTGCTTACTGCCTTTCTTCCTTCTTATGTTCCGTTAGCTTATACCGCCCAGGCCCACCTGTCTAGGGATGGTACCACCCACTGTGGGCTGGGCCCACCTCCATTAATCATCACTCAGGGAAACGCCCTACAGACATGTCCACGAGCCAATCCAATAGAGGCAGTTCCTCGACTAAGGTTCTCTTTTCCTAGGTGTGTCACGTTGTCCACAAGATTAACCAGGACGGGGAGGACCACAGGATTCAACAGGCTGTGCGTATGCTCAGAGGGGTGCGCCTGAGACTTGGAGGAAGCAGGCAAGGTCACAGAGGCACAAAGCCGGGGGCAAAGGCAGGAACAGAGCGTGGTGAGCAGCTGAAACGCGTGCCTGGAGGAGCCAGAGGAAGCCAGGCTGGGAGGCTGCAGGTCTGGGAGTGAACCTGTCAGGGTAGGACATGGGGTTCCAGCCATGGCCAGCTTGTCTCTAAGGGGTTCGACAGGAGGATAGAAGATTGCTAAGCCATAGCTCCAATGCACCGTCTAGCTCTCGGCATCTCCACCTCCTTGGTTATACCCTCACGACAGTTCTCAGGGTGGCCTGCTTGTCTCAGGAAGATGTATGGATGCCTGTGTCCCCTTCCTGCATATGTTTCAGGGATGTGCATTCAAAACTGACTGACTCTTGGGCTCGGTTTGTAAGCATGAGGACCAGAGTTTAACCCCTGGAATCCACATTAAGAAAACAGGGCTCAGGGGTGGCAGGCACAGTGGTACACACTTGTAACCCCAGTGCTAGGGCAATAGAGACAGGCAGATCCCCAGGGACCACCAGATACCCAGCCTGGCTTTGGTGAGTCCTAAGCACACCCCGACTCTGTCTACAATGGTAGTCCCACCTCATTCCCTCCAGAATTTTCTCATCAAGTGTTGATTCAGAATAGGGTGAAGCTACCTGGTGAAAGACCCATATTGTCTCTTTTCCTTCGTTACCTTAGGGGTAAAGAATAAGTCTGTCATGTTACGTATGGTAAAATGTCACACAGGCACGGGCACACGCACACACACACACACACACGCACACGCACACGCACACGCACACACACCCCTTTTCACATTCAAATATTGACTTAGATATGATGAAGCGTGCAGTCTTCCTTAGCCGAAGCCTCTGAAAGCCTGTAACTCACCATTATCTCTGCATGGCCAGGTGGACTCTGCAGGAGCAGAAGATTCATTTTCCTGTTGGAAACAATGAATGGGGTTGAGATCCTGATTTATGTGGGAGCTGCTGTAGGCTGCCAACTCCGAGTTTTTCTCTCTGATCCAGGATAGTATCTGTCTCCAAACAAAGCCAACCAGGAGCACACAAAGAGAAAAGCACAAACCATGTAGGGACGTTGGTCCAAGAGAGAAAAATCTTATCTACCTGAATACGCTCTTGGGGTCAAAGACGAAGGCTGGAGGTCATGCAGACTTTTCATCCGGGTCCTCTAAGAGGACTCAGGAGAGATCTGCAGTGGGGAGTGTCAGCGGAATAAAGGGAGGTGGGAGAACTGGAGGGCTCCTGCAGGGGTGCTGTTTGCAGAGAGGAGGGATGAGTGGCAGGCTCCTGCAGGGGTGCTGTTTGCAGGGAGGAGGAATGAGTGGCAGGCTCCTGCAGGGGTGCTGTTTGCAGGGAGGAGGGATGAGTGGCAGGCTCCTGCAGGGGTGC
This sequence comes from Peromyscus californicus insignis, assembly GCF_007827085.1. Taxonomy (NCBI): domain Eukaryota; kingdom Metazoa; phylum Chordata; class Mammalia; order Rodentia; family Cricetidae; genus Peromyscus; species Peromyscus californicus. The sequence continues at coordinate 67,429,725 of NW_026294436.1, read as the reverse complement.
TGTTTGCAGAGAGAAGAGATGAGTGGCAGGCTCCTGCAGGGGTGCTGTTTGCAGAGAGGAGGGATGAGTGACAGGCTCCTGCAGGGGTGCTGTTTGCAGAGAGGAGGGATGAGTGGCAGGCTCCTGCAGGGGTGCTGTTTGCAGAGAGGAGGGATGAGTAGCAGGCTCCTGCAGGGGTGCTGTTTGTAGAGAGGAGGGATGGGGCAGGCTGTTGCAGGGGTGCTGTTTGCAGAGAGGAGGGATGAGTGGCAGGCTCCTGCAGGGGTGCTGTTTGCAGAGAGAAGAGATGAGTGGCAGGCTGTTGCAGGGGTGCTTTTGCAGAGATAGGGATGAGTGGCAGGCTCCTTCAAGGGTGCTGTTTGCAGAGAGGAGGGATGAGTGGCAGGCTGTTGCAGGGGTGCTGTTTGCAGAGAGGAGGGATGAGTGGCAGGTTGTTGCAGGGGTGCTGTTTGCAGAGAGGAGGGATGAGTGGCAGGTTGTTGCAGGGGTGCTGTTTGCAGAGAGGGATGAGGGGTTGGGCAGGAAGAGTCTGGGGCTTCTGCACTGTTCTAAGAAGGGTTCACTGAGGGTGAGAGGGACCCGCCAAACCAAAGTGCTCTTCAAAGGAGTCCGTCCTTCAGGAACGGGGCTCAGTTCCTGCCTCCACCTTGCTAGGTGGCTGACAGGTACTCTGGAGGCCTGGCCCTGAGACAATGGCGGGTACAACTAGAGACACTGGCTGTTTTGTTCTCTGCAGTGAAGATCTGAGGGGCTCACAGCCTTGGTGGCCCCAGTCCTCAGAAAGCCACAGCTGACAATTCTGTTAATGGTGCAATGCATTCTGCTCAAATGAATAGCAGTGACTCTGGGATGGTCCTACGGTCAGGAACAAAATGTCCTGGGATTGAGCACGGACCAGGGCTCGCTGTTGGTCTGAAGCCGTGGAAGATTTTTACCCCATCACTCCTGACACTAAAATTGTGTGTGTGGCAGGGAGGTGGATCTTCACATCAGATAATTCTTTAGTCTCCTGACACTAACAAGGTGTCTTACGTTTCAACTCCTTTCTGACACTAACGACCTAGAGTTTGGGCAGACCCAACAGATAAGCTCCATTTGACAACACTGCCCCAATTCTACACACCAGCCACGGAGTGTAGCCACAGAGGCTGGGACCTTGCATACGTCTGACTTACTGGCCACAGAATTGGAGTCAGCGTACGCATCCCACAATCCTATTCTCAAGGTCAATCATTTGCTTCAACAACTAGAAGAACTCAGGGAAACACTTTCATTTACCACTTTACTATGATTATGATTTGAATGTGAAGCGGCCCCCACGGGCTCATGTGTTTGAACACTTGGTCCCCAGCTAATGGTACTGTTTGGGGCAGCTGTGGGACCTTCAGCAGGCGGGGCCTAGCCGGGGAATTGTGTTGCTGGGAGCATAGACCCTAAGGGTTATAGAGCCATTTCTGTTTGAACTCTGTTTCCTGGTTCACTGAGCTGTGAGCAAACTCTTGCCCACACTGTCAGCCCTCCATTGACTTTACTGTGACTTTCCTAATAACGCTCATGGCAACCTTCACAAAGAGTATAACTGGGTCCTCGTGCTCAAGGGCAGGAAGGCTGGCAAGCCAGAGCGGGCTGGAAGGAGAAAAAGCAGGCAACAGTCATAAGTCTCATTGCATGAATACTGACAGCCTCCAGCCTGAGAGCCTTGCATAACCACCCTTCCCTTAGTCTCAGAAGAGAAATAATTTCAGATTGAGAAAACAGATACCTAATGTCATACTGCAAGTAACAAAACCCAAATTGGTTTGAGAGTTCAAGGACTGCCATGTCTTGCCTATCCTCCAGCTTGCTTTCCCTGGGGGTTCCTTCTCCATGTTTTTAAGCAGGGCCCCATCCATTGTCTCTTTTCCCAGCCTCAGCCCCACTCTGGCTTGTTTATATAAACGAGCCTCTGGCAAGGGGAAGAACACCCAAGGCTGACAGGATCACTATAATATTCATTCAACCATGGACTTGCTAGCTAGCTTCTTGTACCTGCTGGGGCCAACTTGTTATTTGTTTGTTTATACACTGCTGTCTTCGTGGCACTGGTGGTGAACCTTGGCATCACACACATTAGGCAAGTACTTCACCACTGAACTCTATCCACAGCCCTTTCATTTTTATTTTTAGACAGGGTCTTGTTAAGTTGCCCAGGTTGGCCTTGAACTCACTTTGTAATCCAGGTAGCCCTTGAACTTTCAATCCCCCTGCTTCAGATTCCAGAGCAGCTTTTGATCCTGCTATGCATGACCTCGATGTTCAACATGTTCATATTGGCCAGGATTGATTTTTATGAATGAACACCTCACATGAGTGTTAAATTCATCTCAAGAGCAACTGCACCAAAATCTAGCCCCAGCCAGACATGATTACGCAGCAGAATGTTTCAGTTATTAAAATAGCATCATCCAGCTGAACTAGAAGAAACTAGAAGGACAGGAAGAAATGCTGGATGAGCCATGATCATTTAACTGCAATGTCGAACCTAGCATCTCTAACAAGAGAAGTAGCTTTTCCCCAAGGTTGAAGCCAAGCTCCCTCGGAGGCAAACTTGACCTATTTATAGTCTTTGTTTATCCTCCCAGCATGAATATTTATACATTTCACTGTAGAAATATTAACAAGTTGATTGCAGACTGTTGCCCTGCACTCTACCTGGGATGTTACATAATGTACAGTATGGGAGCTGAATTAACTTTCTCAAATCAGAAAGATTGTGAATCAGAACCACATCTCACTGCAGGGATTTTGCATAAGTAAGGGATTATCTTCCGGAGTTCGGCATCAATCAGTAGATTTTTCAGATAGACATAATCAACCAACTCAAACTGGCTTAAATAATAAAAATATACTGCTGCACTATGAAAAAGAAGTCTAGACGTTGTGTGGTCTGACATGGCTCAGTACCGACACGATATTAAAGCCCGCTCTTCTCCGCCCTTTTCCTTGCCTCTGCTCTCCTTCGCCTGTTGGATTTGTGTAAGGTTATCTTTATTCATTGCAGAAAAGAAAAAGGCCAGTTCCAGGCCTCATTCTGGCACCTGCATAGCTCAAAACAAGAGGAGACACTGGTGTCTGAACGTTCCAGGAAAAAGGTCCCATAGCACCCCCGAATGGGGGGTGGGATGGGAATGTGAATTGTTCTGATTGGTTTTGTCTAGAGCAAGTTGGCTCCATTTAGGGTTGGGAGGAAATGAGTTGATTTGAACCCATATGGTCCCCCAGACAAAAGTCAGAAGTCACTGAGAGGAGAAAGTGGTTATCCTAAAGGTGACAGCCACCTCATCTCCTTTTGCTATTTATGTCACACACCAGAGAGATAGATTCTACTTCATTTAAACCCTATTTCCAGCAGCAACAACGATCCACTTCCCTTAGATCATTAGCTTTCCACCCTTCATGGTCCCAGTTTCCAACAAACTTACCTAATGACGTTTATCTTAGTTATTCTTTTCTACTTCATATCAATAGTTTATGAAAAATATCATTACCAGGGCTGGGGATATGGTTCAGTTGGTAAAAGTGCTCGCTATACAAGCATGGGTACCAGAGTCTGATTTCCAGCACTCGCATAAACAGTCAAGCGTAGTGAAACGTATTTGTAACCCCAGCACCAGGGAGGCGGAGACAGGAGGAGCCCTAGAGCTCACTGGCCAGCCAGCCAAACGCCATCAGTGTGTCTTAGGTACCAGTGACGAATGGCTCCTGAGAAACACTTGAAGCTGACCTACATGTGTTTGGATACACACACACACACACACACACACACACACACACACACACACACACACACACGGTGTACACGTCCTTGCCAGGGCATGAGTATGGAGGTCAAAGGAAAACCTGTGAGAGTTGATTCTCTCCTCCTACTATGTGAGTCCAGGGGATCAAATGGAGGCTTTCAGGCACAGCTGCCACACCTTTGCGTGATGAGCCATCGCAACAGCAAACCCTGGAAATTCTTGAGCTGGGGAAGGCTTGACAATCGAATAACAGACCTAGTAACTCCAGGGTGTCACTATGGATGTCCTTCTTTCATCTTTCTGTTCCCTTCCCAAGACTGGCTTCCTCGTAGTAGCTGAATGACCGCAGAAGACTCAAGTATGTCGCTTCCGCACCACACTGCAGTGTTCACACCACTTGAAGTGGAAGAGGTGGGGGACATGGAGGGTACTTAATAACAGCCTGAGAAGACCCTTCATGGGATTAGGGCTCAGTGTCTCTGAAAACTGCACTCTGCTGCTGCTTTCTAGGGCTACTGTAACAAAGGAATGTGAGCTGGTAGCTTAGGCAACAGATCCCATTATCTCACAGTTGTGAAAGCTAGGTATACGAAAATCACAGTCCACAGACGTGCTTCCTTCTGAGGACTGTGAAGGAAGGGTCCCCTCCACGCTTCACCCTGCGGCCTGAAGGCAGCTGTGTTTCTCCTGCAGAGCTTTCCATCATCTCCTATTCTTCTCTGGTTCTTTGTCTACATCCCCCATTTTTGTAAGGACATACTGGGTTAGGGACCCACTCTACTCCTACACCCGCATTGTAACTTAATTTGCTACATCTGCAATGACCTTATTTCCAAATAAGGCCACATTCTGGGGTAATGGAGCTTAAGACGTCAACACATGAACTGGGAGTGGGGTGTGATTCAGCCCACAGCATGTGAGGTCTTTCTTCCTATGAAGCAAAAGCATGGATAAGGCTTTTAGGAGCAGCTACTGAAAAATAAAATCAGCCATCCTCCAGCCCATGGCAGTGACAGACAGGAGCACAATAAGCCCCAGAGAGATTTTCTCATCACGTTGCCATCTCTGCCTGTGGTTTCCCTAGCCGGGCTCTCTCTGGAAATCATGTGCTCATTGGCTCTTAAGATCCTTCTCCCCTCTTTTGGACCCTGTCTAGCTAATCCTCCTGGCACCTGCTGGAAGATGGGGCCTGACTTAGAAGAGAAAATTCTCAAGGGGTTTAGGATAGACATGCCCAGAGGAGGTGAGGCTTCTGAAGTTGCCTAGCTGTCCAGAATAGTCAGTAGTAAACGTCAAGGACTATGTGTGCAGGGCCATGAAGGGTGAATGCCCTGGTGGGGGACGCCTCCTCTGCAAGCACCCATTGGATTATAGATGTAACAACACCCCTCCACATGACGACAGACATTTATCACTTCTCAGATAAGACTCTACAGGAGGCACAGGCTAAGATGGAATGAAGGTCGTGGGGACTGGGGGCATCTATTGGTGCCCAAGGCACTAAGAGGAAGTCCTTCGTCCTCACAAGAAGCCAGTGTTACTGTTTGGAGCCCTAGCTGTCTGGAGCATCTGGTATGCCATCTTGTTTCTTGCTACCAAAAAGGTCAATATCTGCTCGAAAGGAAGGTTAGATGGGACTCATGGTTGGTTTTGTTCTGTTTTGTAACCGCCTCCTAAGGAGGGAGACTAGCATGCAATAAATTGCACTTTTTGGAAGTGTGCCATTTGATCATCTTTTATACAAGCACTGTAAACGGAAGTTTCTGTTCCGCCAGCGACTCCCAAATACCCATCAGCCACTTTCTAAATAATTGACTTGGAGGCTTAATATTACTTATAAATGCTTGGCCAATGGCTTGGGCTTATTATTAACTAGCTCTTACATTTAAATTAACCCATTTCTATTAATCTATGCATCACCACGTGGCCCATGGCTTACCATCCTTTGGTATCTCGCTCCTTGGGTGGCTGGCTTTGGTATCTTGCTCCCCGACTCTGCCCTTCCTCTTCCCCGCATTCTTAGTCTGGTTGCCATGCCTAACCTTATCTTGCCTCGCCAATGGCCAAAACTGCTTTATTATCAACCTATGTGAGCAACCCATATTCACAGCATACAGAAGGACATCCCACAGCAAAGCACATAACTGACACCACCACCACCCCAATAAAGTCAATGAATCTGCTTGCCTCCCCTCAGGAGTCTCCTCCCCTCTTTCCCTTCCATCATGGCCACTTTGTCCCCAGACACCCTCTGCTCGGCTTCATGCCTCTGCAGACTAGTTTACATTTCTAGACTTCTTTATAAATGAATCCAGACAGTACATACTCTTTTTTATGGGGGTGAGTGGGTCTGGTTTTGTTCACTAAGTATAACAGATTTATTGGTGATGTTGCAGACACCAGCAACTCATTCTTCTTACTGTTGCATGGCTCCCCGTTGCCGGCCATGTCTGTTGGATTAGCTACTTTCCTTGTTGTGATCAAACACCTGACAAGAAACTACATGGGGAGGGAGGGGTTCTTTTGGCTCACAGTCGAAGGACATGCAGTCCATCATGGCTGTGGGTGGGGGGGAGGCATCACTACAGGAGTGTGAAGCCGCTGGTTACATTGTGTCTACAGTCAGGGAGCAGACAGCAGACAGGAAGTAGAGGCAGGCTATAACATACCAAGGCCCACTTCTAGTGACCCATTTCCTCCAGCAACTTTACACCTCCTCAAGGTTCCACACCCTTCCAAAACAGCATCACCAGCTGGGGGACGCTGAAGACATAAGCGTCTACAGAACACAGTTCATGTGCAAACCACCCTATCTACGGACTGTAATTTATTTGCCACTCGCCCATGAGTAGACAGACTATTTCCAGTTCCTCCTTATTGTGAATCAAGTTGCCATGAACACCTGTGAGACAGTCCTGCTACAAACACGAGGAACAAGGCTAAAGGTGGCTACCGTGGGTGGAAAGCTGTCATGCAGAGGCCCGAATATCAAAGACTTGTTCCCCAGTGTGGCACTACTGGAAAGTAGGGGAATATGTAAGAAGTGGGAGGGGTGGGAGGTCTTCAAATCACTGTGTGTGTGTCCTTGAAAGTGAGTGCGGTGTGGGACCACGGTCTCTTTTTCACTTCCTGGCCAAGAGGTGAGTAGTTGTGCTCTCTGGTATACTCCCATCATGCAGACCACCGCAGATGCCAAGCACCATGGCCAAGCACCGTGAACTGAAGCCTCCAACACTGTGATCCATTCTTTTCCCTTTGGTTGTCTCAGATATTTGTTACTGTGATGGGAAACTACCTCAGCAGTGGTATATTTGGATTTTTGGTAGGGATTTACTTCCTTATACAGATGGTGGGGCCACTTTGGAACACTCTAAGGGATGAGCGGTTCTGACAAGACCAAGACCCTAGGTGTCTCTAGAGTCCTCCTCATCAGAGATCATCCATGGCTTCTGCTTACTCTCCCTCCTCCCTAACCCTACACTGCTGCTATAATGAGCGACTAGAGTGGGACTTAGGGGAAATAGGGAGCTGGAGGAAAAGCAGTTTTAAGGATAACATCTCCAACTCTATCAGTCAAGGCAACTGGCCTTCACAAATCCACCCAAAGCCCAGCAATAAGGACCCAAACCTCTGTGACTAGCCCTCCTCCAATCACACCTCACCGCACAGAGTGGGGAGTCCACACAAAGCCACTGTCACCTGCCCCACCCATACCTTCTGTGTCTCTTGCCCTTTGCTCAGATGGCCACAGCCCATTTGTTGGCCACCCACAGCCTGGTTCTCTATCTGAGATGCCTAGAAAGTAATCAGCTGCGTGCAGAGTGTGACCAGAACGTGCATGTGCTCATAGCACATCTTCATGTGTGTGCACAGGAGGCTTCCTGCAATGTGTGTGGAAGTCAGGAAGGGAGAGAGGCAGGAAAAGATTGAGGGTCCAGCTCACAGCCCGAAACTCAAAGGAGACCAAGAATCATCAGTTCAAGCCGGGTTCTCAGTAAGACCTATTGGTCAGGCAGGAGGTTAGAACACAACTTCCTTCATGATGCTTCTGCTCAACTCAGAGCATTTGCCTCTGTAGACATTTCTACTCTTACAGTGGGCCCTGCAGACATTAGGGATTGGCCGGGCCACCCATCCTCCTCCTGCTTCCCTGCGCTCTTGTGGTACGTGCTCGCCTTTGATGCTTTCTTTTCCCTTTCAGGGCCATCCTTGATGTTAATTTTAATCTTTTCCCAACAGCATGCATATTGAGAGACAGAAGTGTGTGCTGGGGGTGTGGGTGAAGGAGGGGACGGGCACATGCAGGATCCGCTCTCGCCTGTACATCTGGAGGCCAGGCTGCTAGGACTCTGGAGGATGGAGTTGGCGTTTCTCTGAGATTATGGAAATGAGGGTGGGAGGCTTTGAAGTCAGGCAGCTTGGTTTCCCGGTAAAAAGCTGCCCTGTGCACTGCTGGGCAAGGCTGATTGCTGAAAGGGCTGCAATTTTAACTCCTCCCCATCATAATGACTGTGTGGCTCCTCCCACTAAGAGATGCCATACATCCCTTCTTCTGGATCAGATCCGAGCTGCCCTTGAGACTTCCTGTGATTGGTAGGATGTGACAGGAGCAGCAAGCTTAGGCCTCAAGAGGCTTACCCTCCCCTCCTCTCCGTCTCCCTCCTTTTGCTGCCATGGAAATAAGACAAGACCGGACTGCCCTAGGCCAAACAATGTAGAGCAGAACCTAGACGATTCTGCTTCACACAGGTGATGACTGAGCTTAGCTCAAATGAGGAGAGCATGTCTCAGACCCCACCCCCCCGGGCCAACACACACACATATAAATAAATCTTTCTAAGAAGGAATGATGATTCTGACACATGCTCCAAAATGTATGCAGCTTGAGGACACTGTGCTAAATGAAATAAGCCAGACAAATGTGTGATTTCACTGATGGAAGACACCTGGAGTGGTCAAAACCACAAAGACAGAAAGTAGACTGATGGACACCAAGGAGGTCAGAGGAGACTGGAAGTCGTCTCATGGACATGGAGTTCCAATTTGGGAAGCTGAAAAGGGCCCAGAGACAGTTATACAGCACTGCGAACATGCACATTGCTGAAGGGTACCATTAGAGAGAGTTACAAATGATATTTTTATGTTACATCAATTTTAAGACAATTACAAAAAAAAGAAAGCAGCTATGCCAAGCAAGCAGGATAGTGACTTACCTCAAAGCCTCCATCTTAGCCACCAAAATAACAACAACAATAATAATAATGTTCTGTATGTCTCTTAGTGCAATATTAGCCAATCAAACTGAAGGGGCCACTTCTCTGAACACTGGCCTCCAGGCCTCCCAAGTACATCACCATCTTGATAAGAACAGCTGTGCTCACCAACATGAGGCTCTCATTGGATTGTCCCTGTTAGCAGCATTCCCTCAGAGAGAGAGTTGGGAGAGAGTCATCCAACCTTCATCTGTCACTAAAGCCACTCACTTCCCCCCGCCAGCTATATGCAACCCGACCCCAGATGCATGTGGTGTTGAGAGATGCTAAGCACATAGGAGATGAGAGGTTAAATGAAGATGAGACTCCATCTGTCTTTGTTAGGGTTTTTATTGCCGCGATGAAACACCATGACCATAAAGCGTGTTGGGAAGGAAAGGGTTTATTCAGCTTACACTCCCACATTTTTGCTTGTCACTGAAGGAAGTCAGGACAGGAACTCAAACAGGGCAGGAAGCAGGAGCTGAGGCACTGGCCATGGAGGGGAGCTGCTTACTGGCTTGCTTCCCATGGCTTGCTCAGTCTGCTTTCTTATAGAACCCAGGACCAGCAGTGCAGGGAAGACACCACCTACCATGGGCTGGGCTCTCTCCTATTGATTGCTAATTGAGAAAATGCCTTACAGCTGGATCTCAAGGAAGCATGTACTCAACTGAGGCTCCTTCCCCTCTGATGACTCTAGCTTGTGTCAAGTTGACACACAAAACCAGCTGGTACACTATCCCTGTAGCTTTAGGGAGGCTGTCACCTAGGCCGGGTTGGGATTTTTCAGTGGCGGTCCTATGTTCCTATAATTAACCCCTCACCCATGTCCCTCTAGTGAAGCTCAGTTAAGTCGCAGATTCACCCAACTGGACTTCAGTGGACTTCTTTCTTTGGTCTGTGGTTTGTTCTCTGTCTGAGGTAAATAGATGATTGCTTAGCTCTCCTCATGAAAAGTTAATGCAACATCATCTATAACGCCTGCAGTCAGTAACAGAAGCTAAAACACCTCATTTAATTATACAATAACCCTCTTTACCTGGCTGCCTGGATTGTCAGCCCTGCGTCTGGGACCAATGACAGAAGGAAATGGAAAACTAAGAGGCCACTTTTGAATAATGCATCTCAGCCTTTGGTGAGAGGGGAACATAGGTGAACAACCGAATCCAGACGTTTCTTTCCAGGACAAGCTGTTTGGTGCACATGCAGATGTAAGCAAACAGTATTCAGTAAGGGCCCTGGTTGGAATCCCTGAAGAAAAGGTTTAGGAGGATTTCTTTTGCTCTCCATCAAAGAACCAATGTTAACCACAGGTGACAATTGTGTAAGGTGATGACCAGAAACACCAAGACACGTATCGTGGATTCCTCGGCAAATCTAAGCTGTGATTGACAGCCTTCACAACAAGATGGAGGAAAAACGCATCCAGCGTTCGTTCTGGAGGTCACAAGATGCAAGTGACCAGGGCTCTGTTCACAGGGAAGCCTTTGTGTGAACAAGGGTACCTATAGATTTGAATTTCATACTGAGAGGTGAATGGGAATCTAATGAAACCAAGGCTACGTGGACTTGACGATTCCTGGCTCTCTCTAAATAAATGGCACCATCATTTACATCTGACGTTCCACACTGGAATTCATGGGCTGACCAGAGGCACAATTGTGTTAGCAGCTTACGAATAAAAGGGAGGACTGGAGAGTATTTTGTAAATTGTTTACACTATTCAGAGAGTCTACGGAGCAGCTAGTATCTTTAAAATGGTTTAACACCATTTTAGAGCATAAGATTGAAATTAATTAAAACTTATGCAGGAAACATATGAATGTGTATGGACAGAGTATATGTATTCAAAATGAAAATTTAACTTTGGACAAGTGGAGCTAATATGATTTGCCAGTAATATTAATTAGAATAATACATGCATCTTAAAAACGATTTAACACTGACAGGAACAGCTGTGTAGGCTTGAGGAAACGCATCGTTGTTGTTTAGACGCGCTCAATAAGGACCAGTTTGATTGCATTCCAGAATCATATGCATCACCAGAAGATAATATATTCACCAAAGGAAATATAGGAAAGACATTGCTGTTGGATTCAAAGAATCCCCTCACCCTTAAAATACAATTTCAAGAAATCAGATAATCTAAATTCTAACTGATGATGAGGAAGTCTTGGCCAGTTGAAGAATATGAGATACAATCCTGCCTTATGCTAACACATGTGTTCAGATAAACTTTCAACGCTGACTACTAAAATCTTGGTTAAGATTCCCATACAGCCACTTCTGGTATCTAAAGAGGTTTGCAAATGCAAACATGCTTCTCAACACAAACTATTTTTGAAAAACAAGACTTCCGTGTTTTATTTTCTAATTGTAAGTATATAATGGAAAGAGAAATGTAATGTATGCAAATGTAAACCCTTCCCAATGACTCCAGTGAGCCATAGAAATAAGACAGCACACCATTTTCTTCATGCGCAACAATGCCAAAAATGCTGGAGAATTGTGCTTTAATCTGTTATAAGCAAAGTGCACATCCAGAAGGGTAGACAGTATGTTGCTTTCCCCAAACGCACTTAGTCATAGAATATTTCCTGTGATAACATTGCTTAATGTCCTGTGAAGCACGGGTGTTTCGTGGCTAACAGTTCGGAGAAATTTATGCATGTTAAATTCTACACACAGATGAGGAACCCGGCTCTAGAGAGTGAAGGGGAATTTATTCAAGGCTATGGGAAGCTCTCACACAGCTTCTCCAAGGAGAAAGTCGGGGTAGAATTTGGACAGACCCATAAGCAAGTCTTCACTCTTTTTCTAAATCGTGAGCTTTCATCATTTTTAACTTTACCTGCCTGTCATGTCTTTAGGGATGTCTATATCCATTTTTTTATCGTTAAACTCACCATTGGTTTAGAGGGTATAAGTTTCCATGTTTTCACTTGTGATGTTTGGTCTTGGTTATCAATTTGATGGATTAAGAAATGCCTAGAGCATACGCGAAACACACCTTTGGGTATGTCTATGAGGATATTACCAGGAAACGCGGAATGGGGACAGCACCGCTCCATGGGCTGGGATCCTACACTGACTAAAAAGGACAAAAAGAGAAATCCAGATGAAACTGGAATCCCCCTTGCTCTGCCTCCTAGTGTCTCGAGATGTGAGCAAGCAGCCTTGCTTTCTTGCCACCACAGCCAAGGGCAGCTTCGGCCAGTGCAGCTTGCCGTATAGCAATATCCTCTGAATTGGAACGGTCTGGAGGGAGGCTCTTTAAAACCTAAGTAGCAAACTCTTAAGTCTCAGAAAGTCCCTGAAACTTACAAGATCCAAAGTGCACCACCCCACCCCCACCCCCCGCCCCCACCCCGTGCTGGTAAAACAGTAAAGACTGCTGGGGAGAGAAGAGACTCTCTGACCTGTCAAGGTGCCTGTAAGATGTGCAGAGAGCTTCGGGGCTGCCGCTTCTGCGAGTTGTCACCCAGGCTATGGTAGACTAGGGTGCAATGCTGTTGCCTTTGAGGCATCCGTGAACATGTGAGTGACTCCTCATACTCCTGTAAGTAACCCCAACAAATTCATTGGTTCACCAGGTGGAATCATTACTTTGGTCTATTACTGGTTCCTTATTTGGGATGAGTAGACATTTGTTCATGTCTCCCCAAGAAAAGTCATGCACCGCTTCCCCACTATGAGGGACTGTACCCTCACACTGTGAGCCAAAGTAAACCCTTCCCCTAAGTGGTTTTTGTCAAGTATTCGGTTACAGAGATGAGAAAAATAACTACTACACTTACCTAGTTGGAAAATCAGACAGACAGGGTGTTTTTCAAATATTTTTACACTTCTTAAGTTCATCTAGTGCTTGGCCATTACATTCTCCTGAGCCCTAGTATTCCACACATCTGAGATCTGTGATGAAGGGTCCAGGGGCATCAAGTGTCAAATCTCTAGTCATTAACTTTTATTTTCTGTTCTGTGACAAAATTTTTCCTGGGGAGACACAACACACACATCTACTCACTCCAGATAGAGAGCCCACCACAGAAGAAAGTACGGATACCACCAAAGTCCAACTTGGTGAACCATGAGTTTTATTGGGGTTACTTACTTACAGGAGCAGAAATGACTCAAAGACAGCCACATCACCGAAGCCCACCCCAGTATGGGTGACAGTTCACAAAGATGGGAACCTGGAGCACACCACACAGCCTATAGGAAGCTCAACAGTTAGATGATGTCCTTTCCATGTGCCTCAGTTGATCTAAACCACTTCCAGGCAGGGCAACCGGTTTCTGCTTCTTCCAGACAGCTGGTCTGGTCTCAGTCTTCTTGACAACTTGGCTCCTCTCAGAGATTTCTTTGCAACTCAGCTTCCTTCCACCAGAGGGGGAGTCTCAGCTTTAATTGTTTACTCTGGCATGGAGGGGGGCCTATGAATCTGGTCAGTTTCAGGGACTTCCTGAAGCTATTTTGAGTTGTTCACCCTCCTATTTACAGAGCTTCCTGCAGGATGGATTGTTTCAATCTTGCAGGAAACTGTTACACAACACTGCCATCTCCTAAATTTTTAAAATACTTTTCATAAGCTTTAAAAGAGAACCACGTGTTGGCCCTCGACACATGTGACTGGGATGTTGAGCTCATCTGGCCTCAGTTTAGAATGTGGGATAGTTTCCAGAGCCGTCCCTAGCTAGACAAGCCTCACAGGGTTTTGTACCCCAGTATGCATGAGTAGTCCTGTGAATGAAAATAAACTCGTGCAAGGCAAATCTCTTCCAGTCTGTACCTGTACTCTGGTCACTGCAGGGGCAGTAAACCTTATGCCTTTGTAACAGACAATGGGCAGTGAAGCCCTGTTCCCATCACAGTCATTGAATTCTACCCATCTTTTACAGAAGTACAAGCAAATCCTTGGACTCAGGTGCTGTGGTTCGAAGAGTGTAAAGCCTGCCTTCCTGGCTGAGTCAAACACAGTACCAGCCCTGCGACTAGCACACATCCCTCACTGTGGTCAGAATTCAGGAGACCTAGAACAGTCAGGGTCTCTGCTTTGTGGATCCTTACTCAGTCTGTTTCCTGTTCATTGCTATGTGCTCCCACGACTCCTGTGTGTTTCTAGGAGACTACATTCATATTCTTCCCCTCCCCTCAAATCTTCTCTAGGCTACTCCTTAGAACTTGCTGCATGTGCATACCTCAGGGTAGTAGAACCCCTGAGATACTGAAGCAACAGGTTATACTTGGAATCTAAGGATTCAGGTTCATGAATGCATTCTGCAAACCACAGTGCACTGCTGTCTCTTTGCACCCAAAAATGAAACTGAATTTGAACTACACTTTCTGTGGTTGAGCAAAATAATATATGTATGTACATATATGCATCCACACTCACACACAGAAAAAATACGAATTTAAAGATAAAATAGTGAATTTTTGCACCTGTGTCTCTGACACCTTAACTAAGGTTTAGAAAATGTGTAGCTTTTTAGAAATTTCTTTCCCTACCAGGCAATATCTGCAATAGGTACCAATTCTCTTGACTTACTATTGCTATACAACAGTTTTGCTAGATTTTGAGTATCATCTAAATAGAATCCTGAGGTGAGATTTCATTCAGCCTTGTTGAGTGAAGCTAGAAGTATTTCTTTCTCTTTTACTACACATGGAGGGTTGGGCTGTTCAGGGTGTCTGGATGTTATGAATAAGATAGTCTGTGCACTCCTAGTTACTTGACTAGTAAAAATAGGGTTGCAATGGGCGTTCTTATTCGGACATTTTTATCAGGTGTATGCTAGATCATACATACAGAACTACTAGATCATACATCATATCTATGTTTAGCTTTAGTTATTAACAGTCCCTATGCTTATCTGTTTTTTGTTGTTGTGATAAACAACATGAACAAAAGCAACTTGGGACATATCTTAGTCACTGATCTATTGCTGTGAAGAGACATTGTGACCAAGGCAACTCTTACAAAAGAAAGAGTTTAAGTGGGCTTGCTTACAATCTTGGGCTTGCTTACAATCTCAAAGATTTAGTCCATTATCATCATGGCAGAAGAATGACAGCACACAGGCAGAATGGTGCTGGAGCAGTAGCTGAGGTCATGATCCATAGGCAAAGAGAGAGAAACTCTGAGCTTTGCATGGGCCTTTGAAACCTCAAAACCCACCCCCAGTGAAACGCTTCCTCCAAAAAAGCCACACCTCTTAATCCTTCTCCAATAATCACACCCTGGTGACTAAACATTCAATTATATGAGTTTATGGGAGGCATTCTTATTGAAATCACCACATTCCACCCCCTGGCACCCATAGACTTGAAGCCATATCTTAATGCAAAATTATTTAGTTCATCTTTAAAAGTCTGTCACAGTCTCAACACTGTTTTAAAGTCCTAAGTTCAAAGTCTCTTCTGAGACTCAAGGCAATAACTAACACCAGGTAAAATCTAAAAAAAAAAAGTATCACATACTTTCATCATACAATGACACTGGATTTACATTACAATTCCAAAAGGGAGGAAAGGGAGCATAGTGAGGAAATACTGGACCAAATCAAGAATGAAAACCAGCTGGGCAAACTCCAAACTCTGTATCTCCATGTCTGATGTCAAAGCACTCTTCAGATCTGCAACTCTTTTCAGCTTTGTTGACTGCAGCACACTTCCCTCTCTTAGGCTGGTTCTATACCAGGTCTGCACTTTTCCTTAACAGGTATCCCACAAGTCTGGCATCCTCAACTTCTTGGGGTCTTCAGTGAAATGCAGGCTTCACCTTCACAGCTTCACACGATGGCCTCTCTGGTCTTCATGCAGGGACACCCCTCAGGGGCTTTCCTTAACCACAGGAGATTCTACAACCCCTTTCTTGTATCCTTGACTCTAAAGCTGAAGCTGCCAAGTTTTTCTGTTTGCTGGGGCTGAAACTTGGCCCCTTCGTTCAACTAAGTCTGCATCAGTCCTCTGTTGTTGATGGTTTCCTTCACTGCTTAAGCTTTCCGTTAATTCATTCCCATAGATTGGATGCTTCACTGAGTGGGGTCTTGCCCTGGGTCACTACTTCCTTTATTCCATTTAGTGCCAGGCTTTTCTTTAAACGTTTTATCTTCTTGAGTACCAGACTTGGCTCCATTACATTTCCTGGTGCTTCTTTTCTCTTCAAAGTGTATATTTTGTATTTCTCCTTGCCCCATTTGCTTCTTTCCATTCCAGATCTGCATAAAAGTAACCACTAGTAACCAAGTGACACAGTAACCAAATGACTAGGCTGTCTTGAAATCTCCCCTGCCAATGCCATTAATTCAAATGCTTCAGTTTAGACCCCAGCAAATTTTTAGTACAAGGGCAAAAAAGCAGCCATGTTATCTGCCAAAATATCACAAGAATGGTCTCTAGGCCACTTACTAACATTCTTCCCCTCTGAAATTTCTTGTGTTTGGGCTCCACGGTCCAAATCACCCTCGGCATTGTCTTCCATGCTCCTGTTAGGATCGTACATTAAGCCCCACTTAAAGCATCCAATAGTTCTTCTAGTCCAAAGTCCCAAAGTCTTCCACAATCCTCCAACAAACAGCATTGTCAGGCCTGTCACAGCAATACCCAACTCCTGGTACCAACTCTGTCATAGTCACTGCTCTATTGCTGTGAAGAGACACCATGACCAAGGCAACTCTTATAAGAGAAAGCATCTAATTGGGGGCTTACACTTTCAGAGGTTTAGCCTATTACCATGATGGTAGGAAGCATGGCATCATGCAGGCAGGCACTAGAGCAGTAGATGAGCTCTATATCATGATCTGTAGGCAGTAACACCCGACTTAGTGTGGGTTTTTGAAACCTTAAAGCCCACCCCAAGTGAAACATTTCCTCCAACAAGGCCACACCTTTGAATTCTTCTCAAACAGTGTCACACCCTGATGACGAAGCATTCGAATATATGGGCCTACTGGGGGCATTTTTTTTTTAACTTTTATTCTTCTCTTATACATTGCATCCCAACAACAGTTCCCTTTCTCCCACTCCTCCCTTCCCCTGCCTCCCCTCTCCCCTAGATTAACTCCTCCTCTGTTTCCCTTCAAAAGAAAAAAAAAAAGAGCAGGCCTCCCAGGGATATCCACCAAACATGGCCTAATAAGATGTAATAAGACTGGGCACAAAACCTCATATCACTGCTGGATGTGGCAAACCAGTCGGAGGAAAAGGGTCTCAGGTGCAGGCCTGAGTGAGAGATACCCCCACTCCCACTGTTGGGAGTGTTAGGATTTAGTGACAGAGTACCTTGGAGGGATTTATTGGGGGAGTAAGCCAAAGGCCATCTCAGAGTGGAGACACAAGAGAGAGACAGAGACAGACAGATAGAGAGTGAGAGAATGAAAGACAGACCCATGATGTTGGAAGGGACCCATTAAAGGCTATGGGTGTCACACAGGGAAAATACACAATTCATAGCAACAGTAGAAATGCACCACACCTGGTGGTGGTGGATGATAACCTGTCTGCAGGCACTGAGTCCCTGAAGTGGAGGCTGGCAGAGTGTCTGATTTCCAACAGAAGTCCCAAAAGAACAACCTACACACCATAACATACATACAGAGGACCTAGCTCAGACCCTCACAGGCTCTGTGATTGTTGCTTCAGTCCCTCTGAGCCCCTATGAGTCCTGCTTAGCTGATTCTGGGGTCCATGTTCTCATGGTGTCCTCAACCCCTTTGGCTCCTACCATCCTTCCTCCCACTTTTCTGCAAAGTTCATGGGGGGGGGCATTCTTATTCAGACCACCATGGGGAGAAAAGTCGGGACAAGAACTCAAGGCAGGAACTTGCTGCAGGATATCTTTCTGTATGCTGTGAATATGTATTGCTATGATTGGTTAATGAAGAAGCTGCTCTGGCCTAGGGCGAGTCAGGATATAGCCAGGCAAGAAATCCAAGAGAAAGACAGGAAGAAGAAAGGCAGAGGCAGAGGAGATGCCATCCTGCCATCCAGAGAGCAGCATGTAATAGCATACAGGTAAAGCCAGGAACATGTGGCAACATATAGATTAATAGAAATGGGCTGAGTTTAGTTATAAGAGCTAATTATCAACAAGGTTGAGCCATAGGACATGGCCATAAGTTTTTAAATAATATTAGGCCTCTGAGTGATTATTTTATAAGTGGCTGTGGAACCGCGGGGGCCTGGCAAGACACAGGAAAACCTCTGACTACAGGAACTGAAGGAAAGGCTATGAAGGAACACTGTTTACTCCTCATGGCTTTTCAACTACCTTTCTCATGTAACCCAGAACTACCTTCTCAGGTGTGGCATGGCCCATAGTAGGCTGGGACCTTCCACATCAATCATTAATCAAACATATGTTCCACTGTGTTTCCCCCACTGGACTTGAACTTGCAACCTTCCTGCATGTGCCACAGGCGAATCTGATGGAGGCAATTCCTCAATTGAGGTCCTTCTCCGCAGATGACTCTCATTTCGGTCAAGTTGACAAAAACAAACAATATCAACAACAACAACACACTCCCATTTAAGAGAGTTCTCTTTGCCCCGCCTCCTTAGTGACATTTAGTGTTGTCAAACCTTTTCATTGTAGGCATCCCACTGGACACAGTGGAATCCATTATGGTTTTAATTGGCACTTCTGCAACAAGAAATGCCACCAAACACATTTTCTAGACTCTTTGTGAAGTACCTGTTCAAGACTCTTGTCTACTTTAAAAAAAATTTTCTCTGGCTGGAGAGATGGCTCAGTGGTTAAGAGCACTGACTGTTCTTCCAGAGGTCCTGAGTTCAATTCCCAGCAACCATATGGTGGTTCACAACCATCTGTAATGAGATCTGGTGCCCTCTTCTGGCCTGCAGGAATACATGCTGTATACATAATAAATAAATAAATCTTTAAAAAAATTTTTTTCTCTGTGTGTTTGTGTGTGGGAGGTGTATATGTGTGTACATTTTGTGTGTGTATATGCATGACTTCACCCATGTGCTTGGAGACCAGAGGTCTACACTAGTGTCTTCTTCAGCCACTCTCCACCTTATTTTTTGAGGCAGAGTCTCTCACTGGTTTAGCTGGATTGACTGGACACAAAGCCCATGCCTGGCTTTTTATATGAGTGCTCAAGATTAAAATTTTTATGTTTTTGCAGATAGACATTCTTTAAATATTCTCTGGATGAGTTCTTAGATGCTTACTCCACAAATATTGCCTGCTGAGCTAGAGAGATGGCCCAATGGGTAAAGGCTCTTATCAAAAATGATGACTTGAGTATGATCCCAAGATCCCACATGGTGGCAGGAGAGAACTGACTCTCAGAAGCAAGTTATCCTCTGACCTCCAAATGTGTATCATCACACACACACACACACACACACACACACACACACACACACACACACACACGAGATAGATGATAGATAAATAGATAGATAGATAGATAGATAGATAGATAGATAGATAGATAGATAGATAGATAATACCATCTGCCAATCTCTGTACCTTAAAGTTTTTTCTCTACTAACAGCTTATTTCGAAGAATTTAACTTAATATAAATTTTATTATTATGACTAATTTGTAGCTAGAGTTTTCCTGCCTGGCCCACAGTCAGGACAAATCTCTCTCACCTGCCAGTCCCACAGCTGCTCAGACCCGACCAAGTAAACACAGAGACTTATATTGGTTACAAACTGTATGACCATGGCAGGCTTCTTGCTAACTGTTCTTACAGCTTAAATTAATCCATTTCCATTAATCTATACCTTGCCACATGGCTCGTGGCTTACCGGCATCTTCACATGCTGTTCGTCATCATGGCGGCTGGCAGTGTCTCTCTGACTCAGCCTTCCACTTCCCAGCTTTATTCTCCTCCTTGTCCCGCCTATACTTCCTGCCTAGCCAATGGCCAATCAGTGTTTTATTTATTGACTAATCAGCAACACATTTGCCATACAGAACATCCCACAGCACTAATTCATTTTAAAGATTGTATTTTTCTACTCCAAGATTATGAAGATATTCTGTTGTCCTTCTCAGGAAGACTGTATTAGTGTATCATTCATATTTATATCTTTGACCTTTCTCAAATTACTTTTGTATATTTTGTGAGGTGGAGGGTCAAAGTATTTATTTATATGTATTTATCACATGTGACCATCCCCTTGACTTAGTATCATTATGGGAAAACCCATCATTTCTCCCAACAGAATCTCCATAGTGTTTTGACTTCCATCAGGCAGTATATATAGTTATAGATGGATATAGATGTTAGTCTGCCTTCTAATTCTGAGTTCTGTGCCATTGGTCTATTTTTCATTTGCTCTCTCAGACACCAATGCTGAAATCTCATTATCTAGCATAGTAAATCCTCTAGACTTGTTCTTTTTCCTCTAACATGTACCTTAGCTGGTTTAGATTTCTTTTCATTTAATTTGATCATGTAACTTCTAGAACATATGTCCATTTCCCATAATAAGCCTCCTACAATTCTTTTCCTTATTCTTAGTGCATAATCCTTCCTTCCAAAGGTAGCTTTTCCAGGGCATTGGCTGGAAGCTTGCAGTGTGTACCAAGGCCTCACAGCTTTGAACTCAGGCCTTTGTTGTCCCAGCGCCCACAGGAGCTGAAATCTCTGCTTAGCTCTTGATCCTCCCTTATTATTTCTGCCTGTGTTCCACACAGTGTAGATATCACCGGTGACTTGAGAAGAATTAGGCTGCGGGCTCTGGGGACTCCATCTTTGCAGTTTACATCTCAATGGGTGTTTAAATTTCCAGTGTGTTGGGTACCCTGACCTCTCCCCTCACCTTAGCCAGGTAGCATGCCCTGTGAGGGCTCTATTCTTTAGAAAGAGACATGGGAGTGACTGGACTTTTAGCACACAGAGGCAAAAAGCAGATGGGTTGCAAGTTCAAGCCCAGCTTGGGGGACAGAGTGGGACCTGTCTCAAGGGAGGGAAAGGTATGATAAACAAATACATTTGCTGAACTGTGGAGCTGGGATGACCTCAAGGATCATGGTAACACAAATCTCTGATTCATATCCTGCCCAGGATCATTAATCAGTTATATTCTGTCCAGCTTCTTTGGTTGTTTGGATCAATAGACATTAGTCTGATATAAGCTACTGTGTTATGATTAGAACCAAGAATCCATGGTACTTTTATTGCTTGCTTCATATAATGGCCCTTGAAAGACACGTCACACGTGCCCTCATCAGTTTGGCCAATGACTCTCTCAAAAAGTGTCCACTTGTCTGTCAACCTTCCTCCCAACTCTCATTCCAGCACCCAGAATCTGGATGCTCAGTGGAAAAGTAAGAACAGGCTCTATTTGGGCTGACTCACCTGTGGCCAAGTGACCAAGATGTGTGAGGCACAGGATAGACTGTCAGGGAATGCTTCCTGTGAGGCTATGGAAGCCATTCCTAACACTGCACAGGGGCAGCCATCACCAACACCCACACCTCCCTTACTCCTCCCCTCTTCCTGGCCATCACGGTAGCATCTCGGTGACCTCTGCTTCTTCCCATTTTTCTTCTGTCTCATCAGCTGCCTGGGGCTTAGAAGATCTCTTCTCCCTAGTGGCACCTTTCCATACAACTGTCATAGCAGAGACCCAGAAGTCCCCGGCTTCTCACCTTTCCTGAGTGTGCAGTCCCAAATTTCAGCCTTAGGTACACACTTGTGGTGAAGGAATTCAATGCCCTGCCTCCCTGTTGCCGCCTGACAAGAGCTGGTTCTTCAGAGGTGCCTGGTTCCATGGCTCCCTGTCCATCACACACATCCCAAATGGACCACTGCCCATTTTCTTTGTGCACCACACCTGTCTCACCCTTGCCCTTTGTCCATGGTGTGCCCTCTAGAGCCCTAACTCCCCCATCTCCTTGCTTTCCCTTTGGCCACTTGTTTTCAGAAATCCTTCCATCAGTTCATCTAAGTGTGTTGAGATTTCTTTTTCCATACCATGGAACCACTGTAACTCTGCTCATATATTCTTAAGGGAACACAAGATTCTACCCCACTTTATATGGGGCAGGCAGGATGGCTCAGCTGGGGAAAGCAATTGCCTCAAAACCCGAAGACCTGAGTTTGATCCTCAGAAGCCTCCCACCATGTAAAGGTGGAAGGAGAGAAAAGCCTCAGGGTTGTCACCCGACTTCCATAATTTACTGTGGCATGTGCACCCCTTCATACTTGCATGGTAATAAAGACAAACACTTTAGAATAAGCATTGTACTATGGGCTGGGGACATGTCACCCTGTACCACATTATGCATACCCAGTGTACAGTCTTATACATGGTGTGTTTGCAGGGAGCATCAGTTGGTGGGGTTAGTGGAGAAGCCACAGAGGTGTCTGTGTGTGTGTGTGTGTGTGTGTGTGTGTGTGTGTGTGTGTGTGTGTGTGTGTGTGTGTGTGTCCCAGGTTTCTGCCATCTTGGCATCATTGCCCATCATCAGAGGGGTCCTAGAGTTCATAAATTGGGGCATCTTATGAGACATGTGTAATCACTGGGAGTCTTCAGAATTTTGCTTGGGAAAGAACTTACTCACCCGAGTTAGCGCAAATGAATAAAATAAAACTGTCCACACCGCTGCCTACCACCACTACAAGACAAATAATTCTAGATGGTTCCTCGGTGGGTTTCCATCATCCCTGGTCAATGTTGTCCACGGGTCACTGATGACTGCTCTTTATTTTACAGGGAGAGCCTGGGAGGATATAAGCAGATCTCACTGCACCTGCCCACACTTAGGGCTTGTACAGACTGCTAGCACAGCCCTCCCTCATACACAGTTTCACATGCCTCCTGTCATCCTGCTGCCCGTGAACACATCTGTCTCTTTGTCACCCCGGGGCTGTCATTTCCAGACTCTGTTCTAATTATTTTAAGCACCACAAAGCCCTCTTCAACAAAACAGCATAGCAATTAATTTTCCCTTATCGGAGAGGAGGTCATGATGGATCCTCTAGCAAAGAGAGGCTCCAGGTTAGGAGAAAGAAAAGGGATTTTAGGACTCTGTTGTCATGGCTAATCCTTCTTCTCCAAGGAAACTGGTTTTCTTGTCCACAAACAGGTATTTCCTCGGAATGTAAAGACATTTAAGTCCTGCGTCCTCAGGCTGAGTTACAATGGTGGTAATTATTCGGCCACACGTTGGTGTAATTTTCTTCTTCTCTCAGCATCTGTATGCAGGCAGGCCCAGAATGCAAATGATATGATTGCTTTCATTAGATCATCTTTTCATGACTGTATAATTTCAGTAATTAAAACCTTTACTAATATATTCTACTAAGCAGGCAGAATGCTACACTAATGTATGGCCCTTATTAATTTTTGAAAAACAGGGGTGAAATTTGAATAACCTGCTTCTGTACACTTAAGAGCTCTGAAAAGAAAAGGGGGAAAGAAACAACAAAAGAAGCCTAATACGATTCTGATTAATGCAAGCTAATTAGCATTCATTGTTTCTTATTCCCTCTTCCTCACCTGAAAAGTCACAACGAGCATTAGCCTTGCCTAGTACATTAGTATTAGAGCTAACAGTCCTGGTATACATTCAAATCCTATCATTTTCTGGGTTCCCATCAGGTTTTTTTCTTCCCCCCTTTTTTTAATTAAGAAAAATTTTTCATTCATTTTACACACCAATCAAAGATCCCTCTCTTCCCTCCTCCTGTCCCTCCAGCCTCCCCATCTCAACTCACCCCCCTCTCCCACCCACAAGAAGGCAAGGCCTCCCATGGGGAGGCACATTCAGTAGAGGCAAGTCCAAGCCCTTCCCCCTGCCTCAAGACTGCACGAGGTGTCCTATCATAGGTAGTGGGCTCAAAGAAGCCTGTTCATGCACCAGAGATGGATTCTGATCCTACTGCCAGGGGGCCTCCCAAGCAGACCAAGCAACACAACTGTCTCACTATGCAGAGGGCCTAGTCCAGTCCCATGTAGGCTCTACAGCCATTGATCCAATTTTCATGAGTTCCCTCTAGTTTGGTTTGGTCATCTCTGCATGTTTCCCCATCATGATCCTGATGCACTTGCTCATAGAATCCCTCTTCTCTCTCTTTGACTGGACTCCAGGAGCTCTGCCTGGTGATTGGCTATGGATCTCTGCATCTGCTTCCGTCAGTCATTTGATTCCATTGGTCCACATGTTAGTTTTTATGCCAATACCAAGTCTGATCTCTGGGGCAAGCCAGTGCAGTTCAGGCACCCTCTCCACTATCACTAGTAGTCTAGGTTGGGGACTCCTGACAATTTCTCTAGCACCTGGTTTCTCTCTATCCCCATGATATCTCTTTCTACCATGGTATCTCTTTCATTGCTTTCCCCCTCCCTCCCTGTTCCAGTTCAACCATCTCATTTCCTTATGTTCTCATTCCCTATCCTCTACCCTCCATTGCCCACCCCTCACCCCCAGTTTACTCATGGAGATCTCATCTATTTCCCCTAACCAGGGCGGTCCACGTGTCCCTCTTTGGGTCTTCCCTGTTAGTTAGCTTCTCTGGAGTTGTGGGTTGTTGCCTGATTACCCTTTGCTTTACATCTAATATCCACTTATGAGTGAGTACATACCATGTTTGTCCTTCTGAGTCTGGGTTACCTCACTCAGGATGATTTTTTCTAGATCCATCCATTTGCCTGCAAACCTCATGATGTCATTGTTTTTCTCTGCTGAGTAGTACTCCATTGTGTATATATACCACATTTTCTTAATTCATTCTTCAGTTGACGGGCATCTAAGTTGTTTCCAGGTTCTGGCTATTACAAATAATGCTGCTATGAACATAGTTGAGCATGTGTGCTTGTGGTATGATCGAGAATTCCTTGGGTATATGCCCAAGAATGGTATAGCTGGGTCTTGAGGTAGATTGATTCTTAATTTTCTGAGAAACCGCCATACTGATTTCCAAAGTGGCTGTACCAGTTTGCACTTCCACCAACAGTGGAGGAGTGCTCCCCTTGCTCCACATCCTCTCCAACATAAGCTGTCTTCACTACTTTTGATCTTAGCCATTCTGACAGGTGGAAGGTGGTATCTCAGAGTCATTTTGATAATTAAGGATGCTGAGCAATTCCTTAAAGTTCTTTCAGCCATTTGAAATTCTTCCTTTGAGAATTCCTCTGTTTAGATCTATGGTCCATTTTTTAATTGGATTGTTTGTTATTTTGATGTCTAGTTTCTTGAGTTCTTTATATATTTTTAGAGATCAGCCCTCTGTCAGATGTGGGGTTGATGAAGATCTTTTGCCATTTTGTAGGCTGTTGTTTTGTCTTATTTACTGTGTCCTTTGCCTAACAAAAGCTTCTCAGTTTCAGGAGGTCCCATTTATTAATTGTTGTTCTCAGTGTCTGTGCTACTGGTGTTATATTTAGGAAGTGGTCTCCTGTGCCAATGCATTCAAGACTATTTCCTACTTTCTCTTCTATCAGGCTCAGTGTAACTGGTTTTTATATTGAGGTCTTTGATCCACTTGGACTTGAGTTTTGTGCATATAGATATCGATCTATTTGCAATCTTCTACATGTTGACGTCCAGTTATGCCAGCACCATTTGTTGAAGATGCTTTCTTTTTTCCATTTTACAGTTTTGGCTTCTCTGTCAAAAATCAGGTGTTCATAGGTGTGTGGGTTGATGTCAGTTTCTTCAATTTGATTCCATTGGTCCACATGTTAGTTTTTATGCCAATACCAAGTGTTTTTATCTGGAGGCATCACCATCCCTGCCATTAAGCTCTACTATAGAGCTAAAAACAGCTTGGTATTGGCATAAAAACCATGTAGCTCTATAGTAGAGCTTGATGTCAGGGATGGTAATGCCTCTAGAGGTGGCTTTGTTGTACAGGATTCTTTTAGCTATCCTGGGTCTTTTGTTTTTCCATATGAAATTGAGTATTGTTCTTTCCAGATCTGTGAAGAATTGTGTTGGGATTTTGATGGGGATTGCATTGAATATGTAGATTGCTTTTGGTAAGATTGCCATTTTTATGTTAATCCTTCCTATCCATGAGCTTGGGAGATCTTTCCATTTTCTGATATCCTCTTCAATTTCTTTCTTCAGAGACTTAAAGTTCTTGTCATACAGGTCTTTCACTTGCTTAGTTAGAGTTACCCCAAGGTATTTTATATTATTTGTGGCTATTGTAAAGGGTGATGTTTCTCTGATTTCTTTCTCAGCCCATTTATCATTTGTATATGGGAGGGCTACTGATTTTTTTGAGTTAATCTTGTATCCTGCCACATTACTGAATGTGTTTATCAGCTGTAGGAGTTCCCTGGTAGAATTTTTGGGGTCACTTATGTATACTATCATATAATCTGCAAATAGTGAAAGTTTGACTTCTTCCTTTCCAATTTGTATCCCCTTGATCTCCTTTTGCTGTTTTATTGCTCTAGCTAGCACTTCAAGTACTATATTGAATAAATATGGGGAGAGCGGACAGCCTTGTCTTGTTCCTGATTTTAGTTTCTTTGAGTTTCTCTTCATTTAATTTGATGTTGGCTGTTGGCTTGCTGTAAATTGCCTTTTTTATGTTTATATATGTTCCCTGTTTTCCTGATCTCTCCAAGACCTTTATCATGAAGGGGTGTTGGATTTTTGTCAAAGGCCTTTTCAGCATCTAATGAAATGAACATGTGTTTTTTTTTTCTTTCAGTTTGTGTATATGGTGTATTACATTGACAGACTTTCGTATGTTGAACCAACCTTGCATCTCTGGGATGAAGCCTACTTGATCATGGTGGATAATGTTTTTGATGTGTTCCTGGATTTGGTTAGCCAGTATTTTATTGAGTGTTTTTGTATCAATGTTCATGAGGGAGATTGGTCTGTAATTCTCTTTCTTTGTTGTATGGTTTGGGAATCAGAGTTACTGTAGCCACATAAAAGGAGTTTGGTAATGTTCCTCTGTTTCTATTGTGTGGAACAATTTGAAGGGCTTTGGTATTAACTCTTCTTTGAAAATCTGGTAGAATCCTGCATTGAAACCATCTTGTCCTGGGCCCTTTTTGGTTGGGAGACTTTTAGTAACTGTTTCTATTTCCTTAGGGGTTATTGGTCTATTTAAGTTGTTTATCTGGTCTTGAGTTAACTTTGGTATGTAGTACCTATTCAGAAAATTGTCCATTTCTTTTATATTTTCCAATTTTGTGGAGTACAGATCTTTGAAGTATGACCTGATGATTCTCTGGATTTTCTCGTTATCAGTTGTTATATCTCTCGTTTCATTTCTGATTTTGTTAATTTGGATGCTTTCTCTCTGCCTTTTAGTTAGTCTAAATAAGGGCTTGTCTATCTTGTTGATTTTCTCAAAGAACCAACTCTTTGTTTCATTGACTCTTTGTATTGTTCTCTTTGTTTCTATTTTATTGATTTCAGCTCTCAATATGATTATTTCCTGGTGTCTATTCCTCCTGGGTGACTTTGCTTTTTCTTGTTCTAGAGCTTTCAGGTGTGCTGTTAAGTCACTAGTGTGAGATTTCTTCAACTTCTTTATGTGTGCATTTAGAGCTATGAATTTTCCTCTTAGCACTGCTTTCATGGTGTCCCATAAGTCTGGGTATGTTGTACATTCATTTACACTGAACTCTAGGAAGTCTTTAATTTCTTTTTTTATTTCTTCCTTGACCCATTGGTGATTCAGTTGAGCATTATTTAGTTTCCATGTGATTGTAAGCTTTCTGTAATTTTTGTTGTTGTTGAAATCTAACTTTAAGCCATGGTGGTCCCATAGAATAGAGGAGATTATCCCAATTTTTCTGTATCTGTTGAGATTTGCTTTGTGACTGAGTATGTGGTTGATTTTAGAGAAGGTTCCATGGGATGCTGAGAAGAAGGTATATTCTTTTTTGTTAGGGTGAATTGTTCTGTAGATATTAAGTCCATTTGAATCATAACATCAGTTAATCCCCTTATTTTTCTGTTAAGTTTCAATCTGGCAGATCTGTCCAGTGGTGAGAGTGGGGTGTTGAAGTATCCCACTATTAATGTGTGGGGGTTTATGTGTGATTTAAGCTTTAGTAATGTTTCTTTTATGTGGGTACCCTTGTGTTTGGGGCATAAATGTTCAGAATTGAAACTTCATCTTGGTGGATCTTTCCTGTGATGAGTATGTAATGTCCTTCTCGATCTCTTTTGATTGATTTTAGTTTGAAGTCTGTTTTGTTAGATATTAGGATAGCTATACCAGCTTGCTTCTTAATTCCATTTGATTGGAAAGACTTTTCTCAGCCTTTTACTCTGAAGTAGTGTCTGTCTTTGAAGTTGAGGTTGCTTCTTGTATGCAGCAGAAAGATGGGTCCTGCTTTTATATTCATTCTGTTAGCCTGTGTCTTTTTATAGATGAATTAAGTCCATTGATATTATGGGATATTAATGACCAGTGATTGTTAATTCCTGTTATCTTTTGGTGGTAGTGTGTGTGTGTGTGTGTGTGTGTGTGTGTGTGTGTGTGTGTGTGTGTGTTTCTCTTCTTGGAAATTTACTGTTGTGGGGTTATCTATTACCTGTGTTTTCGTGGGTGTATCTGACTTCCTTAGGTTGTAATTTTCCTTCTAATGCTTTCTGTAGGGCTGGATTTGTGGACAGGTATTGTTTAAATCTGGTTTTGTCTTGGAATGTCTTGTTCACTCCGTTTATGGTGATTGAAAGTTTGTTGGTTATATTAATCTAGGCTGGCATCCGTGGTCTCTTAGTGTCTGCTTTACATCTGGCTTTCAAAGTCTCCATTGAGAAGATGGGTCTGCCTTTATAAGTCACTTGGCCTTTTTCCTTTGCTTCTCTTAATATTCTTTCTTTATTCTATATGTTTGGTGGTTTAATTATTATGTGGCAGGGGGACATTTTTTGGGGGTCTAGTCTATTTGGTGGTCTATAAGCTTCTTGTATCTTTATAGGTATTTCCTTCTTTAAGTTGGGAAAGCTTTCTTCCATGATTTTGTTGAATATATTTTCTGTGCCTTTGAATTGATATTCTTCTCCTTCTTCTATCACTATTATTCTTAGATTTGCCCTCTTCATGGTGTCCCAGATTTCTTGGACATTTTGTGTTATGATCTTTTTGGCTTTGGTGTGTTCTTTGACTGACGAATCTATTTCCTCTATTGTATCCTCTGCACCAGAGATTCTCTCTTCCCTCTCTTGTATTCTGTTGGTCATGCTTGCTTCTGTGTTTCCTGTTCGTTTACTCAGATTTTCTATTTGCAGCATTTCCTCTGGTTGTGTCTTCTTCATTGTTTCTGTTTCAATTTTCAGATCTTGAAATGTTTCCTTCACATGTTTAATTGCTTTTTCATGGTTTTCTTGGCTTTGTTTAAGGGATTTATTAATTTCTTCCAATTTTTTGTTTGTCTTTTCCTCAATTTCTTTAAGGGAATTTTGCATTTTTCTTTAAAGGCCTCTAGCATCTTCATGAAGCTATTTTTAAGGTTGCTTTCTTCTTCTTCTACATTGTGATATTCAAGTCCTGCTGTTGTAGGAGGGCTGGGTTCTGGTGATGCCATATTGTTCTTTATGTTGTTGTATTTTTGCACTGACATCTGCCCGTCTCTTCCTCTAATAGGTGCAAGAGGTGCCTGTGTCTGAGTGAGCTGCTATTGCTCCACTCTGTACTTGTTGTATCTGTGTCTCGGGGGGCCCCTCTGGGTACAATTTTAGCCTTTGGTCTAATTGGAGCTGGCAGAATCTATATCTCAGGGAGCTGCTCTCAGCCCAATTCAAGCTAGGTGATTCTGTGACTCAGGGACCCACTCTTGGTCTTATCAGGGCTCTTAGTCCAGTCAGAGCTGGTGGATTTGGTATCTCAGGAAGCCTCTCTTGGTCCAGTGAGAGCTGGCAGATTCTGTGTCTCAGGAAGTTACTCGGGTGGCAGGCAGATGGGTACTGGGGTAGGGCATGGGTCTTATAGATTGCAGGGTCCAATGGGGGGGTTTGGTGGGGGAGCCTGGCCATGGGAGTTTTCCCTACTGGCCAGCAACTGGGGCAGAGTTGGGTGGGGGTTCCTGGGGACTGGATGTGTCCCAGGGCCTGGGTCCTAAAGGCAGGACTCTCTGGGTAGGAGAGGAGTCACTTACCTCTTGGTCCAATGGGGGCTGGTGGATTCCTTGCCTCAGAAAGTTACTGGGGTCACAGGCAGATGGGTATTGGGGTAGGGTGTGGATCTTGTAGATTGCAGGGTCCGATGAGGGTTTTTGGTAGGGGAACCTGGCAGGGGGAGTTTTTCCTGCTGGCCAGCAACTGGGACAGATTTGGGTGGGGGTTTCTGGTGACTGGCTGTGTCCCAGGGCCTGGCCTCATCAGGTTTGTTATGAGAGAGAGAGAGAGAGAGAGAGAGAGAGAGAGAGAGAGAGAGAGACTGTGGCTCTTTAGTCATCATAATTACATAGAGATCTAAACATCAGCCTGCTTTCCATAAGTCAAAGGGTTTGTTCAGGATCCAGGTCAGTTCTCCTACTCAGTTCAGTAGTTCCAGAAAGTTCTAGAACTCTTGTCCCTCACTCTCCAGCAAAACCTAGCTATTGCTTAAAGAACATCGATTGTACTCGGTTCTTTAACCTGCCTGTCAAGTGCATGTGTACCCACCCAAAGGCCCCTGCGGGCTCAGTCACTGGGAACACAAATTTAGAATACAAATGGTTTCAATTAGATCTGAAAGTGAGCCCAGTGCACTGTGTTCCTCTTCCACACCGCCAGAGAGGTCAGAGGTTCCCACTTTATAGTGACAACTTCAAACAGCACACTGGGATGTATAGTGACTGAGTGCCATTTAAGTCTTAGCTGAAAAAATAGCTCCTGTATGTGCAACACATGCACCAGCACTCCAATTGAAAGGGGAAAACTTCCAAGTATGGAACTAAAAACCCATCTGAAGACCTCCAAAAGGGGCGGTCCTGTGCTTCCATCAAACTAGCAATTAGTGAGGATTTGTTTATGCAATTTTGACGTGTAGATTTTCTTTTACTTATGTGTGCTAAAACTCAATACCTATCAAATTTAATATCAGCTTTAATTAAATACAAATGTATTATTATTAAATACCAATTTAATATCAGCTTTCTTTGACAACTATTTCTGAACTTTTAGCAGGTATCAAGCCCCATGCTAAACTCAGGATCCAGAGTCATCAATAGCTCCCTGTTGGACAAAAGACTGTCCATTCATCTACATCTTCAAGAGCTGGCTCCAAAACTCTGTCCCAGTACCACTTTCCAACATTGTCTTTGGGTCTACTTGCCAATATGCATGCCAATCTCAGCTCATGCCAACACCTTGCCCGCCTACGGCAGATCTTGTCCCTGGACTCTGCTGGTCTAACACCTTCCCTCTTTAGGGCTCATCACTGACACTGTCTCCTCTTAGCATCTTGTCCATGCAAGAGGCTTCTGCACTGGCTACCTATTAACATCTGTACCTTGAAGATGCTTGTTGCACTTGACAAGGAAAGTTGTCTAAACAAGCGTTGATGCAGACCATGATAAACCTGATCCCAGTTGGTCTGGAACTTGCTCGGCCCAATCTTTGCCAATCACTATGACTGTGATAAGAGGCCATTTCAAGTACCCACAGTACAGGGCATGAATGATGCCAGCTGATTGCAAAGTTAAATGAGTGTTCTTGGGAGAGATAAAGAATTTTATAAACTCTATGAAAATGATGTCAGGTTTCATACTGAGGCATTGGCCTCCCAATATCTAACGAGTAGATCAAAGAGGGGGATAACTGCAAAGGGGCTTTATCCATCAATGATCTAGACTCCAACCAACTAGGAGAGGCCACTGAATATTAAGAAAGCCTCTATGATGTCTTGGAAGAAAATAGTCTCCATAAAGAGTGGCACTATTAGGAGGTGTGACTTTGTTGGAGTAGGTGTGGCCTTGTTGAAGAAAGTGAGTCACTGTGGGGAGTGGGAGGCAGGTTTTGAGGTCTCTTATGCTCAAACTATGCCCAGTGCTACAC
Source organism: Peromyscus californicus insignis (assembly GCF_007827085.1). Taxonomy (NCBI): domain Eukaryota; kingdom Metazoa; phylum Chordata; class Mammalia; order Rodentia; family Cricetidae; genus Peromyscus; species Peromyscus californicus. The sequence goes on along the minus strand of NW_026294436.1, from coordinate 67,397,736 downwards.
ACAGTTTACTTCCTGTTGCCTGCAGATCAAGATGTAGAACTCTCAGCTCCTTCTCCAGAACCATGTCTGCCTGCATGTTGCCATGCTTCTCACCATGATGATAATGGACTAAACCTCTAAAACCATCAGCCAGACCCAATCAAATGCTTTCCTTTATAAGAATTGCCATGGTCATGGTATCTCTTCATAGCAACAGAAACTCTAACTAAGACAGCCCCCCAAAGATAAGTGAAGAAAAGACAGCTTTTATGCCAAGCCCTTGAAAGACAAAAGTGAAGAAGAGAAACTTACCATTTTCTAGAGATTTTTAAAAAGCATGTGTGTGTGTGTGTGTGTGTGTGTGTGTGTGTGTGTGTGTGTGTGTGTGTGTATGAGTTTATGTGCACCACATTTGTGCAGGTATCTGGAGGGGTCAGAGGGTATCAGATCCCCAAGAACCTGGATCCTCTGCAAGACCAACTGCTGAGCCATCTCCCTAGCCTGAAACCTACAGTTAGATCTGACAATTATGAAGGAGGGGGCACCTCTCTAATCAACCCCAAATTTGATTTTCATTCATTTTTAAAACTAGAGAAAAGTTTTAATACAGCTTAAATTGTGTTAAATCAAATTTAAATTAATATGATTTTTACTTTGTTTTTTCAAGACCAATTTCCAATCAAACTGTTTTTCACCCATGATTGGACAGCAAATGTTCCCATTTCAATGGGCTTTTCTTAGACCCAATTATCCTGGTGTAACAAGGACCTCACGGGTCACTATTCTGGGTCCATCTCTTTCCTCTCTAAATGACGGTGGTTTTTTATCTGTACTTTTTACCTTCCAGCTTATGTCCTGACTATTAATGATCTAGGATTGTCTTCTCCCTATACTGAGAAAAACCTGTTTCAGTTATTGGAGTTGAAAGGGCCTTGGGATCAGGCCGACTATAACCAAGTTGTAGTCCTATCTCCTTTAAGCCATGTGACTTTGGATAGACTGGGTGATGGTGAGCTTTATCAACTTGACCCAACCTAGAACCACCCAGAAAGAGTTTCAGTGAAGGAATGTCTGCACTGGCCTGTGGGCATATCTGTGGAGGACTATCTTTTTTTTTTTTTTTTTTTTTTTTTTTGGTTTTTCGAGACAGGGTTTCTCTGTGTAGCTTTGCGCCTTTCCTGGGACTCACTTGGTAGCCCAGGCTGGCCTCGAACTCACAGAGATCCGCCTGGCTCTGCCTCCCGAGTGCTGGGATTAAAGGCGTGCGCCACCACCGCCCGGCCAGGACTATCTTAATTAAATTCATTTACGTGGGGAGACTCCATCCTCTGTGGGTGTCACCATTCCCTAGCAGAGGGTTCTGAACTCTGGGAAGTCAAGCTGAGCACAAGTGAGCATGTATGCACTCATTTCTTTGCTCTTGACCGTGGATGTGATGTAACCAGCTGTTTGAAAGTCTTGCCTTGACTTCCCCATGATGACACCTGGAACTGTAAGATGAAGTAAGGCCTCTCTCACTTAGGTTGTTTTCATCGGGATGTTTTATCATAGCAACAGAAATGGAATTTGGATCGCTCCTTCCCTTCCTGTGCTCACCAGTGAAGTGGGAAAAATAGAAGTGGAACCAGGAAAATTATACCATTAAGTATTTTGTTTCTCTGGCAATGCTAAAGATTGAGCCTGGGTCCTCTTGCCTGCTAGGCAACTGCTCTACCCCTGAGATATAGCCCCAGGAAGAGTCTTTTTGAAGTCTAAATTATATCCAAGACATGGTTCTTCCTATGTCCTTTTGCTCCTCACCCTGTATGAGGAAAGCAGCTTTGCTCCATCACAGCTCCTCCAACACACACACACACACACACACACACACACACACACACACACCATGGTGCCCTGCCTTGCCACTGGCCCCCAAAAAAGGAGCCAATTAAGCATGGATTGAAACTTCCAAAATGGTGAGCCAAAACAAACCTTTCTTCCTTCAAAGTTGATGACCTTAGATGCTTTGTTACAGTGGCAGGACGCTGACTAACTTATCACTTAGGATATGTTAACTTCACCATAGTTATGTCTGCCCTTGGAATTGCCTAAGGGGAAACAGTATTTAATCTGTTATTGAAGGTTTCTGTCATATAGAGATATAAGACACCTGTCACTGCCCCCTCCCCTCTCAGCTTGTTTAATCCTATGCATGAAGTGGGATTTTGACAATGCTTTGGAGAAATGGGCATGCTTCCACTTGCTTCTTAACAGCTAGGATAGCCATGATATGGTACCAGCCCTTCTTTTGTCAGGAGTGGACCTGGGCAGCCAACACTTTCTCCATCTGGGTGTTTAACAAGCAAGCCCATTAGCTATTACTCCAAGCCTCCATGCTGTGCCTTTCAACCAATCCTAGGCTGATATTTCAGTCCACTTGTCTTAATTTGCAGTTAGTTCAGAACTTGAATGAAATTTTAATTAATTACTTATTTATTTATTTTTGCACTTTGCTGGGGGCTGGTACTTCTGTGCATTTTTCTAGTAAACATAAATACACAGGCATGACTTCTAGACCTCACTTTTACTTCTTAAAAAAAACAAAACAAAACAAAAAAACATGTTTTTGCTAAGAAGGACTGAAGTACAGTGAGTCAGATCCTGGCTTTCTTTAGGTCCAGAGGGCTCTAACAAAGGGTTAGCAGAGGATCTGTGTAATGCATTCCTGTGTTCTGCACAGGGTGCCCCCCCCCAAAAAAAAAGAATAACACTGGAAATACTGTAACAGGTCCCACTGCCCCTTGCCTAATTGCCATTTCAGCTCAAAGACCTGAAGATTTGAATCCTCATCTGTTGCTCCAAGGATGCCAGCTCAGAGCGCACACAACTTTCACCTCTGATCTTTCCTGACCAGGGACTTGCACAGTGAAGAGAGACAGGGGAAATGGCCAGCCCACCCCTGCTTTGAAAGCTGCTGACATCTGTGCCTGGGAAGCTTCTTTCTCATTGCTGCTTCTTCCCTTTCTTCTAAATTTTAACTCAGTTTTTCTCACTTTGGGCAATTCCTCACACACAAGCCCTACCCAGCTTGACAACCCTCGTCACCCACTGCCTTTGTGCCAGGTTCCTGAGGCACCAAAGCCAAGGCTGGACCGAGCCACCACCTCTACCTTTCTCTTCTCCTGGGGCTGCTGCACCTTCCTGGGCGCTGACTCCAACCCTCCTGTGTGCCTTGCTCTGATTCCTTCCGGCCACCTGGCCCCTGCTACGCTGACTTTTGACATCACCATTTTGACATCATATTTACCAAGTGATTCACTTGACATCTGAGCACCATGCCTGACCTGTGTGAATCACTGCTGACACCTGTCATTCAACGCCCAACTTCCTGAAGTCTCTTCTTGCTCTGCTCTATCCAGGAGCACCCATACCCACCGGGGCATCCCCCAAGCAGTGAGCTTTCTCTTTAGATCAGATGGTCCCCATGTCCAGTGGGGTCTTTCATTGGGACTCTTGTATTCTGTTGATGGTTCCCAGCCTCCTCCTGCCTTCGTCTTTTTAGGCATTTAAGAGAACAATCCATTTTAACTTCTCTCCCTACACTCACTCGGTTATCCTGATTGTCCATGTCTGACACCCACTGCGAGCAGGATAGAGAGTCCATTAACAACACTGTCCTTGTCTCCAGTGGAATACAGCATTAATTCTCCTTCCTCAGATGCTGAGCCATAAATGCTTTCCTCATCATGACTGCTCGCTCCCTACTCTTACTCTAGGAATGAGAGCTAAGTACCTCTCATTTTTCGTTCCAGCTCTTACCCACTAGAAGTAGTTAAATTGTAGTGTTGGAGCTGTTTCTGGGATAAGTGGGGAAAATATGATCAATTAGTGATGTTTGCCATGAGAATATTGGTAGGAAGCAGGGACTCTCTGCTGTTTGCCATCCATCTGGCAGAGCTACTTCAGTGTGGTGGTTTGAATGAGAATGGCCTCCATGGGCTCATGTGTTTGAATTCTTGGTCCCTAGCTAGTGGAACTGTTTGGGAAGGATAAGGAGGTGTGGCCTTGTTGAAGGAGGTGTGTCAGTTGGGGTGGACTTTGAGGGCTCAAAAGACTCAAGCTATTCCCAGTGTGCTCTCTGCCTCTTCCTTGCAGTTAGAGATGTGAAGCTCTCAGCTGTTCCTGCTGCCATGCCTTTGTGCTGTCTTCATGGACTCCAACCCTCTGAAACTGTAAGCCTAATTAAATGCTTTCTTTTGTAAGTTGCCTTGGTTATGGTGTTTTATCACAGCAATAGAAAAATAACTAATAGAGCAGTTGGTACCAGGCAGTGAGCTATTGTTGTGACAGACCTGACCATGTGGTATTTGGGGGGAATGTGGAAGACTTTGGGACTCTGGAATGAGAAAGCAGTTGAATTCAGTAAGCAGGACTTAATGGGCCATCCTAGGGCCTTGGATGAAATAATGTTGAGAGCTCTTCAGACTGTGGAGGCCCAGCTCAAGAGATTTCAGAGGAGAATAACATTAGCAACCAGCTGGAGACCATTTTTGTGATATTTTGGGAAAGAGTGTGGCTGCCCTCTGCCCTTATTGTAAGAATTCGCCTGAGGCTAAATAGAAAAGTAATGGGCTAATTTCTTTGGCTGGCTGAGCAGATTTTAAGACAGCCTGGTATTGACTCTGTGGTTATTAGTAATCACTATTATGCAGGTCTACAGTGAAAAAGAGCAAGTGGGGCAAAAGGAAATACCATCTGAAGGCCAAAAATCCATGGTAATAGTGAAGGCTTGTCTGCCCTGCAGGAACAAATTTTGTCTTCTAAAGAGTAACATTGGGGCTGTTAGGAATGCAGAATGAGACAGAGGAAACACTGGAGCTTGGGACACAGGTTTCTCAAGTCCCCCTTATGGTGATATTTTATTTGTATTAAAATGTTATTTGTATGTTAATAAATAAAGTTGCCCGGGGGTCAGAGCTATTAGCAAGCCATAGGAAAGCAGGGCAGTGGTAGCGTACGCTTGTAATTCCAGCACTTGGTAGGCAGAGCTGTGTGTTCAGGGATACAGCCATTATTGGATACACATGCCTTTAATCTTAATACCAATCATGGAAAACCTGGAGGCCTATACAGACAGGCTGTGAGGAGGCGGTCATGTGGTTGGGTTTACAACCAATGAGAAGGCAGAACAGGAACTCTATATAAAGACTTTAACACAGGGGTAGCTCTGGTTCGGAGAGGTAGGACCACCGCAGGAGGAAGGGTAAGGTTTTAGCTCTTAGCTCTGACCTCTTGGCTTTCTTCTTTGCATTGGTTCTGTGTTTCTTATTTAATAAGAAGGTTGGATACATCTACATTTGGCGCCCAACGTGACAAGAATTCATTAAAAACCGCTTGGCTTGGCTTGGCGGCAGGTCCGGTTTCCAGCCTGGGCGGCCTGGCTGCCTAGCTTGGGCCCAGGCCTGACTGACCCGCAGCTGGAGCTACTTGCAACTGCTACAAACAACTCAGACCTGCCCTACTGAACAGGGCCCCTGCCTGTAAAGCCAAGGCTTGACTCGGCTCAAGCGGCTACTCTCTCTCTCTCTCTCTCTCTCTCTCTCTCTCTCTCTCTCTCTCTCGCTGGATTCACACCTCGAACACCAGGTGGCTGTGAAATTCCCTGGGATTCTACTGTTCTACCCAGACTTGGTAAGTCAATTAACATATCTATTTAAAAGAGAATTTTTTTCTACATTAAAAAAAAAAATGGGCTTTATGTGTACATTGGAAGAAAATTGGGCTTTGTTTGAAATTTTAGGCACTCTGACAATGGAACAACTATATGAAAAGATTAATATTGATCGAATTATTCAGTTTATTACTTTTCTTATCCTCATTTTACTATTTAAAAAGATCGTCAACTTAAGTGTCAGGATAACAGTCTTAGAAAAACTTGTTAAACCGGTAAAAATGAATTATAGAGAAATTCAAATTCAGACAGAAGAAATAAATAGTGAAGTTGTTTCAAAATTGGATCATAAGGTTACAGAAAGAAAGCCAGTTTTCACACAATCACCCTTCATTTATCCAGTAGCCGTACAGCAGCTATCTGATGAAGAGAATGAACAAAATACTTGGGTTCCAGTTGAAATGTTAGACTTACGAAGATTTAAGGAGGCAATAGCATCTTATGGCATAGATCAACAAGGGACAGACAGGGTAACCCTCTGCCTCGAGCTTCGGGAAACTCCCAGAGGGGCCTCAGGCAGGCCCCCACAGTAAATCCAGTTCAAACCTTTCCTGCAGTTATAGAGGAAACCCCTACTCAAAGCAACTAAATAACCAAATGTCTATTGGAATAAATCATGTTAGTCGAGATGATGAAACAGAGAAAATAGGAAATACAGGAAAAAACATAAAGAAAATTTTTTGGCAAACTTCTATTAATGAACAAAGACCAAAACTAACAATAAAAATAAATGGTGTTTTGTTGTCTGGTCTGGTAGACACAGGTGCTGACATTACCATAATTGCACCAGAATTTTGGCATCCAACTTGGCCTCTTCAGGAGGTAAACATTCAACTCTTAGGAATTGGGACATTATCTAGAGTGAAACAAAGTGTAAGATGGCTTGAATGTATAGGTCCAGAAGGACAGAAAGGAAAATTAAAACCATATATGGCTAACATAGCTATGAACCTGTGGGGTCGAGACTTGTTACAACAATGGAATACTCAGATTAATATCCCTCCAATCTCAGAAACAAATCATAAATTAGTACATGTTTCTGAGAGAAATATTAAAAGATATTATTCTAATGAGTGCTCACCAGCCATTCATGTCATACAAGAACAGGGCACAACAACTGATAATCTTCCAAAAACATTAACAGCTCTACCTTTAAAATGGTCAACAGACAAGCCTGTATGGGTTCAGCAATGGCCTTTAACAACAGAGAAACTCCAGGCTTTACAAGAGCTGGTGGAAGAACAGTTAAATGCTCATCATATTGAAGAATCAACCAGCCCTTGGAATTCTCCTGTATTTGTTATAAAAAAAAAAAATCTGGTAATTGGAGAATGGTAACAGACCTTAGAGCAATTAACAAAGTAATTCAGCCAATGGGCTCTTTACAATCTGGAATTCCTTTACCTACTCTGTTACCAAAAGGATGGCCTCTCATAGTTATTGATTTAAAAGACTGTTTCTTTTCAATACCCTTACAAGAAAAAGACAGAGAAAGATTTGCTTTCACAGTGCCTACTTATAATAATTCTCAACCGGTTAAAAGATTTCAATGGAGGGTTCTCCCACAGGGAATGTTGAATAGCCCAACTTTGTGCCAATATTTTGTAAAACAGCCATTGGAAGTGGTACGTAAAAAATTTCCTAAATCTATAATTTATCATTATATTGATTCAAATGCTGATACTTTAGAAAGAATGTTTGAAAAAGTAAAGAAAATTTTGCCTTGCTGGGGATTACAAATTGCTTTAGAAAAGGTACAAAGAGGAGATTCTATTAATTATTTAGGATATAAAATAGAACTTCAAAAAATTAGACATTAAAAGGTGCAAATTAGGAGAGATCGACTACAGACTCTTAATGACTTTCAAAGATTATTTGGAGACATTTCTCATCTAAGAACTATTGTTGGGGTAAAAAATGATGAACTGAATAATTTGTTTAAAACCTTAGAAGGTTATAAGGACTTAAATAGTCCAAGAGAATTATCACCTGAAGCTGAGAAAGAATTGGCCTTGGTAGAAAAGAAAGTACATGAAGGGCACGTAGATCGTATTGATCCAAAGCTGGATTGCATTTTGGTTATTTTACCTTCTAGGCATTCCCCAACAGGAATATTAATGCAAAGGGAAGATATTATATTGGAATGGATATTTTTACCAAATAAACCAAATAAAAAATTAAAAACTTATGTGGAAAAAATCTCTGACTTGATTTGGAAAGGAAAATTGAGACTTCGTCAATTAGCAGGAATAGACCCAGCAGAAATTGTCATACCTTTAACTAAGGAGGACATTGAAAAATTATGGATAGAAAATGAAGCTTGGCAAAAAGCTTGTAGTAATTTTTTGGGAGAAATTAACAGCAAATATCCCAAAAGCAATAGAATTGATCTTATAAAGAGAGCTGATTGGATCTTGCCTCGAATTGTGAGGAAAAAACCCATATCTGGAGTTCGTACATTTTATACAGATGCCAACAAACAAGGAAAGGCAGGTTACAAATCAGAAAATTTAAGTAAAGTGGTTCAAAGTCCTTATAATTCAGTTCAAAAATCAGAATTGTATGCTATTCTGTTGGTATTAATGGATTTTTCAGAACCTCTCAATATAGTAACTGACTCTCAGTATGCTGAAAGAGTAGTATTACATATTGAGACTGCAGAATTTATCCACGATGCTTCAGAATTAACTTCATTATTTATTCAATTACAAGATACAATCAGAAAAAGGAGTCATCCTTTATATATAACTCACATCCGATCCCATACTACTGGTCTGCCAGGCCCTCTAGCACAAGGCAATGATGAGATTGATAAGTTATTGATAGGAAATGTGCTGGAGGCCTCAGAATTTCATAAAAAACATCATGTAAATAGTAAAGGTTTAAAAAAGGATTTTTCCATAACCTGGCAACAAGCCAAAGAAATAGTAAAGAAATGTCCTACTTGTTCCTTCTACAATCAAACACCATTACCAGCAGGATGTAACCCAAAGGGTACTCAGAGGAATGAAATCTGGCAGATGGACGTGTTTCACTTTGCAGAATTTGGAAAACTGAAATATGTACACCACACTATCGATACTTATTCAGGATTTCAATGGGCAACTGCTTTGAGTTCTGAAAAAGCTGATTCTGTAATCACTCATTTGCTAGAAGTTATGGCCATTATGGGTATACCTGCACAAATCAAAACTGATAATGCTCCATCATATGTCTCTGTTAAAATGAAACAGTTTTTTGCTTATTATAATATAAACCATGTTACAGGTATACCACATAATCCTACAGGTCAAGCAGTTATAGAAAGATCAAACAGAACTCTAAAGGATATGCTAAATAAACAAAAAGGAGTAACAAAAACCCCCAGAAATAGACTACATAATGCTCTATTAACTTTGAATTTTCTCAATGCCAATGAGAAAGGAACAACAGCTGCAGAGAGACATTGGATAATAGAAAAAACTACAGAATTAAATCAACCTATATACTTTAAGGATGTGCTGACCTCAGAATGGAAACCAGGGTATGTGTTACGTTGCGGACGAGGTTTTGCTTTTATTTCTACAGGAGAAGATAAGCTGTGGGTACCATCAAAATTGATAAAGGTTCGATTTGAACAAGAGAGACCTCTTAATTAGAGGAGGTGATAGTTCATCAACTATCGTAAACATCCAATTTAAACTAACTTACACCAGTAACACATGCCTTTTCATTTAATCAGATAACTTGTCAAAAAAGAACATCCCCAAAAAACCTTGGGGAAAGGTTTTTGTTTTTGTCTTTTAGGAGAATGAAGGTTAAGGAATTTGAAGAACACTGGACAAATGAGACAACTGAAGAAAAGGGACAAATCATCTATCCTAAGAAACAGAGTGAAATGGCGTATGGGTATGTTATCTAAAAAAATTTTATGTCTTCCTAAATGTTTGTTTCTGCTTTTCTTTAAAGATTTTACACTATTTAACTTCTAATAGTCCCAGTTCAATTAAAATTTAAAGCTGACTTTGGAGTTGGAGAATGGCTCTCTCCTTCTTTAAACTCAAGCATGTTGTTAAAAGGAAAATGCAAACTCCCTGTATCATGCCAGAGGAAAAGAGCCATCTTCTGCTATGGGACAGGAGAAAAGCCAAATTAATTAAGGGACTATTCTATTACGAATCTCAACTCTTTAATTCTATTCTGATTCTTTAAACTTTTCTTAAAGTATGAATTTTATATCAAAATTTACAAGATCAATATATATAGATATATATACATTTTAAACTTTGTTAAGATATAAATGGTCATATAGAGTACTAACTAATTCTAAAAAGTCGCATATATAGTCTTTGTGTTCGAGTCTCTTATCAGTTTTTTGCAGGAAATCACGGTTAGGCCTAACATCAACTGAAGTCTCCAGGAAGAAGATGGGGCCCCACAACAACAACAATTCCACGTGGACAATAATAACATCACTAAGCTGACAAACATCATCTACAGATCAGCTTTGAACTACAAAGTGCTCAGAGCAATTTTGAGAAGAGCTAGCTGAGATGATCCAGTCTCAAAGACTACTTGAATAAGGATTTGAGATAAACCCTGAATTTTGGCATTATACACAGACTGGATAGCGAAGGATATATTTACCTTTCCTAGAATTTGACAATTAACCTAAAATTTTTCTTTCAGGATAAAGATACCTTCGCCCATACCCAGCAGGAAGCAATTTCAAGAATACGACGCCCACATTCCCAAAGAGGTGGTGTGGGGCGGTTGGTTTTTTTTGGTCTTTTAATGGGTTTTGGGTCTGGGATAATTTTCATTGATTAGGGGGGTTGGTTACAAGTTGTTGTCAAGGGTTAGGAAAAAGGCTAAGCAAAGGAGATTAGATTTAAGGTTCTTATTAAAAAAAAAAGAAAGAAAGAAAAGAAAAATGTAAATACTTTACATTGGATTGGATTGTTTTATATTGTATACAAATTATATATATTGAAATTGATATTGTTAAAAAATGTTATATATATTTTTCTAATTGTACCGTTCATCTAACAATGTAATGTAATTTTCTGATCCTTGAATGTTATTACCAACTATTAGGATATAAAGAAATGAAAGTTAGTAGTTAGATATTATAATAGAACTTGTAGTTATATCAGGTATGTTTTCAAGATTGAGTAGATATATTTTAGATAGACAGGTTATCTTCAAACCCTTCAGAGATCTACAGAATATGGCATTTAAAATGTTTTAATAACTTAGAAAATTTTTCTTTTTTGTTATGACTATGAGACATGTCGGCTCCTGGCAGTACCAATCTACTTCAGAGAAAATATGGGCATTGAAGAAACTGCATATGGAGTTAACTTTCATTGTGGCAAAAGTTAGCCACTGGACAACAAAGTATCCTCGAATCAACAGGACAAAATGGACAGACAGGACATAAAACAAAGGATTACTGATTCTTGCCAAAACAAGTGTGGTTATGGCTTTATCAAAAGGCATCTTCAGAGGCCAGGACAATATGGCACCATCCCTGAAGTGGCCTTCGCAATTCGAAAAAGGTACAGTGCCCTTTTCTTCGAAGGCAGCTGAACAGGCAGTGGGCCGATGGCCTCTGATGTGCAATGGAACAGCAGCTGAAACAGTTATTCTTGAAGAGTAACTAAGCTCACGCCTCTCAATAGTAGACTGGCATTTGATAGAGGGATATGGAGAAGAATGGGATGCTGAGATGAAGCCATATATACACAGCCAAGAAGAATGGACAGCTGAATTAAAAAACCATCAACAATTTCTAGAATTTAAAATCCTGAATCATGACATGACACTAGTGGAATTCAGGTGTTTCTGGTACATGGACTACTCTCACTCAATGTGAGGTTGAACTGTTGACCTTGTGTACATCCTACTTCACAAATGAGTCTGTCAGATATGCTAAGCCTATAGGCTGAAGATGATGCCCCAGCACTTCGGAGAAACCTCAGGTGACTGTCCAGACAGCTGTCTGTTTCTGTCAACTCACAAATTTTTTGGAAGTTGCTTATGTGCACTTCTTGTTTTTATTTTTGTTAGCTAATATTATTTCCTTCTTGGGTCTCTGAGGGAGTTGAAGATTAGTTAGTTATAGTTGAAGGTTAGTTAGTTATAGTTGAAGATTAATTAGGATACATTTTGGACTTACCAAAATAGGATAGATAATGAAATTATTTTCTCTGAATTTGTCAAATACAAATGGACTAGACATTGTTTAGGTATTTATTACTTGTATATATTGTATATAGTTATTGTCCTTTTGTATATAGTTTTTCTTATATTAGTTATAAGCTTTTTCTTTTTTTTCCTTTTTATTAAAATAGAAAAGGGGAAATATGGTGATATTTTATTTGTATTAAAATGTTATTTGTATGTTAATAAATAAAGTTGCCCGGGGGTCAGAGCTATTAGCAAGCCATAGGAAAGCAGGGCAGTGGTAGCGTACGCTTGTAATTCCAGCACTTGGTAGGCAGAGCTGGGTAAGTCTCTGTGTGTTCAGGGATACAGCCATTATTGGATACACATGCCTTTAATCTTAATACCAATCATGGAAAACCTGGAGGCCTATACAGACAGGCTGTGAGGAGGCGGTCATGTGGTTGGGTTTACAACCAATGAGAAGGCAGAACAGGAACTCTATATAAAGACTTTAACACAGGGGTAGCTCTGGTTCGGAGAGGTAGGACCACCGCAGGAGGAAGGGTAAGGTTTTAGCTCTTAGCTCTGACCTCTTGGCTTTCTTCTTTGCATTGGTTCTGTGTTTCTTATTTAATAAGAAGGTTGGATACATCTACACCCCCTCTCTTTTTTCTTGACCATGGGGACATCTGTTGGAATCGTGGGTTCTGGATCTCTGGTATTTAACTTATACAAGGTACTGATCCAGATAGAAGTAGGAATCTTCAGACCCCCAAATGCTCAACAAAGGATCTGTCCAGCCCAAGCTGGAACCTGGTGTCCACTTCTGAGACATCCAGTGGGTCAGTGGGTCATCCTGTACAAAATTACTATTGGGAACCTATCACTTTCACCAAGTGAACAGGAAGCTATCTTGAAGGACCATGATGGTGACTTGGAACACTGATTCTTGGTAATGTTCATCTTACTGTGTATAGATTACTCAGACATTGCTCAGCCTCTGGCAGCCTTCCCTCCTTCCTCTCAGGTCTGGGATTCTCACTGATATCCTGTGATTAATTCACACTCAGCAAGGTCCTGGAGGCCCACTGGCCCCTGGCTGAGTTGGGCCAGCTACTTAGCCTTGCTGTTAATGATTAGAGTGTTGTGAAAGTTCACACTCTCTCCATGTCCAGCTCCGATATCTTCTTCTGAGATTCCTAGAGAACAGCTCAGGCCCATCCTGGACCATTCTGCACAGGGTCTCTGCAGCCACTGTCTTTCTGTGTGGGGACTGACCCCATGTCACTTTCACGTCACCATCATTCTCTTCCTACTCCCAGCCATTCTTGTCTTCAGGATAGACTCTGAAAGCAGACCCCCCCCCCAACCCCCAGTAGTTACTCTGGACTCACTGGTTCCATCCCCAAGTCATTCCCAGCCTTTCCGACATGAAGTGTCAGAAGCTCTGGAGTTAAGACTCATACCTGCTCCTTCTTCCACGAGACTGTCCCTCCGGGATGTGGCCTAGCCCTTGTCACATGTCTCCATATGCATGGTATCCTATGGTGTTGCCCATTTGTTCTTATTCCTCCTGGGTACCATTCTTTCGGAGAGGCCATGGATCCTGTTGGTTTGCAGAGAATGTGAGAAAACTGTCCTCTAAGTCCAAATGCAACAAGCTCGTGAGAGATACCTAGAAAGACATGGCCAACATGATTCTTCAACCTCCAATTCAGGGAACCAGAGGTCAATATGGTATTGTGAGCTTTGGGGACATTGACGTCCAGGCAAGTGTTGGTCTAGCAGCCCAGGCATTCCCATCCTCTCCCAAGGAAACTATGAATGTGGCCCAAAACATCTGTAGATGACAATATCATGTCATATTGTCAAAAGGTTGGATACCCCCAGTAGCCAATAAGTCTTGAGGTAGAAAGACAGGATATCTCCCAGCTGGAGTTTGGGGGCTTTCTTGTCTTTTGTGAGGGATTAGATACTTTACATTCAGTTTCCAGGAGCTAGCAAGGTTGAGGGGAGGAGCTTGGTGGAAGGTAATCACTTTAGAATGAAGTCACAGTGATGGATAGCCCTGGCCTGCTCAGCCACACAAATGGCATGAATAGATGAGAGCAAAGCTGTCACCAGTGTCCCATGGGTGGATCAGATTCACAAGTTCCCTGACCTTCTCAGGAGAGGAATGATGAGTGCACACAGTATGATCTCATCAATTGGAGGCTCACTGGAATTGGAACTCAAAGGCCTGGTTGGGGGCCCACTCTTGAATTTCATACGTGACAGTGTCTTTTTATTAGTCGCCACCCCACTGCCTCCAGTGCTTCTCCTGCATCTCTTTCTCCCTGTGCATTGGCACTTCCCCTGCCCCTGCCTGGGAACACAGCTTTCCTCTGTTCAGTCTCCATTATGGCTCTCCTCACAGACATCTCATAAGGGACTGTCTACACAACAGAACTGCCCCTTCTCAGGAATGAGACCCCAGGAGTGATGTCCTCCTTTCTGATGTTTCCACTGACCAGGCTGATTGTCCCAAGGGTAGATGCCCTGCCTAAGCTAAGCCAGTGAGCCAGTTTCTCCAACATAACTTATAAAATGGAAGGTCACAGAAATTGGATTAAAGTCACATGTGTGATAGCTGGGAGGCCCCGTCACTTAATGTCTGACGCTGTCTCATTCACTCCACGTTACCTGGAGTCATATGACCATTCCCTGATTGAGTGGCCAGCATTAGACTCCACTGGCTGCAGTCAAAACACTCAGCCATTTTCTCCGTGTCTCCATTCCAGGCTTCCTAGAGACTCTAGATGGGTTTTATTAGCCTCTGGGCCGCATTTTCCTGAATCAGTGTACACTAGCAGGAACAGGATCCAGGCTGCTTTGAACCTTGGCTGTAACTGCTCACCTGTGGGAGCATACAGCTCAGTGCTGAGAAAGGAAGACACTTTTCCAGGTGCCTGAGAAGACATGGTCTCCCACCGCCAGTTCTGCAGGGCAGCCCCCATGGATCAGAGAAGTAAGGAATCTTCTCTCTGGAGGCAAATGGCCTGTGAAGGGGGAAGACACAAGCCAGTTTCAAGCAGGCCTTGAACAGTGTCCCTGAGGTCAAAGGAAAGGTTGTGACAGTTCACTCTGCTCACGATTGACTCTGCAAGCCTCCTACCCACGGTTCACTGTGGGCCTCAGGGACATGTGATTTAAGGTAAAGGATAGTATGTTTCCAATAAGCAACTTACTGGTTGTTCAGATATCTGTCCAAAGCTGTGAATCTAATTAGCTTTAATATCCTCTTGCAGCAAAAACTAATATGAAAACACAGACATAGTGGAGGGAAACACATTCGGAGAATTAGCCAGTGAGACAATATTCCCCACTTCTGCCCCAGCTTCTGGACCCCTTCACTAGGTGGCCAGAGACTCAGCTTCCCAGATGAGGCCCTTTGCTCTGATAAGGAAGGAGAGTGAGACCCCGGAAGCATGTCCATTATTCTAGGACTGCAGAGGGTGTGACACTATCACAGGTGGACAGTCACAGAGCTAGGGGTGGATGGACCACTGAGAGGCAGCTGGTACAGCCGCCTTGTTGATGTGATTTTTATCTATCTACCATCCATCTATCTATCATTTCTATCTATCATTTCTATCTATCATTTCTATCTATCTATCAATCTATCTATCTACCTGTCTATCCATCATCATAATCATCTTTGTGATCTATCTAAATTTATCTATCACATATCTTGCTATCATCTATCTTTATTATATATATGTAACATATATGTATATTATATTATGTATATATGATATATATGTATATATTGTATATATTCCATATAAAATTCACCACTTTGGAAGCAGTGGGAAGGTACTGAGGATCTAACACGGGGCCTGTGCAGGCTAAGCAGTCTACCACTGAGCTGCTCTCCCAGCCCAGGTTTACCCTTTCAACCATTTTGAAATGTATAGGTCAACAGCATTAAAGACATTCACATTTGTCTCCAGCTCTCACCAACAGCATCTCCGGAGCCCTCCACAACCCCAAATGAAGACTCGGTGCCCACTAAGTAAATCCCCATTGCCCACTCGCCGGCTCCAGCCTCTTTGTAGTCACCATTCTCCTTTCTGACTATAAAGTTTCCTGGTCCCACATGGGTAAAGTCACACAATCCTTGCTCTTCTGTGGCTGATGTACTTGTTTTAGAATAATGCATCCCACATTCGGTGTGATAGCGTGTCTTATTAGCGTTTCCTTCCTCCTCTGGCTCTTTATCCCGTCACCTGCAGATGGCCATTCTGATGGCATGTGTCTTCTGTCATTGTAAACGATGCTGTAAGGAGGGATGGAAAGGTGGCTCAGTGGTTAACAGCACTTGCTCCTCTTTCAGAAGACCTGAGTTCAGTACCCAGCACATATGGCCGGGTTTGGTTCCCAGTACATATGTCAAGCAGCTCACAAACACCTGTAACTCCAGCTCCAGGGGAACCCAACACTTCTGACTTCTGTGGGCACCTGTTCTTACCTGCACATACCCCACACAGACAAATATAAATATAAATATAAATATAAATATATATATATATACACACACATATGTTTGTGTGTGTGTGCATATGTGTGTATGTATCTACCTATACATAGGTATATACATATATAATTTTAAAAGTTCAAATTAAAAATGCTGCTAGTACAGTGGTTTACAAATTTATCATTTTTAGGCCGGGCGGTGGTGGCGCACGCCTTTAATCCCAGCACTCGGGAGGCAGAGCCAGGCGGATCTCTGTGAGTTCGAGGCCAGCCTGGGCTACCAAGTGAGTCCCAGGAAAGGCGCAAAGCTACACAGAGAAACCCTGTCTCGAAAAACCAAAAAAAAAACAAAAACAAAAACAAAAACAAATTTATCATTTTTTAACTGTAAAGTTTTATTGTGCAGATAACTATGATCATTGTTGGAAAATTTAAAAGTTGATATGTATTCGAAAGCAAATCAAAATAATCCTTAGCTCCTCTTTGAGAGATAACCACTACAAATAGTCAGTAATCATCCTTCCAAAAATGCTCTCTCCAGTTTCTGTTTTCTTCTTGGATCTCTACAGATGTAGCTGTATTTTAAACAAGCTGGAGCTACACTCTGTGTTAGCTCATATACTACTTTGTAAATTTATTGTATCATGTGTAACCTCCGTGACTCCATGTCTTTCTCTCAGATAGATGGCGAATAGACAGATGATAGATACATACATACATACATACATACATACATACATACATACATTCATACATACATACATACATACGTACATACGTCTAGAGTTATATATGCTGCCCAACATGGTTTTAAGACTTCATTTGAATAAATCCTGTGGCTATACAGAACCGTCTTGGTTTTCCAGTGTCACTGGTTATTGAGATCATTTCCAATATTTTGTGCTGAAGCATACTGGCTGCTGAGTTTCCAAGGATCCTCTTCAGTTGTTCTCTTAGATAACTTTGCTAGGCAGGATAATGGAGGATTTCCTCACTTTACAAACATGGAAATTGGGGCATGAAGAAATTAAGTAACTTGGCCAAATGCCTGCAGGCAAAATTTGGTCATTGACAAGGTGGCCTAAGTGGTGTGGGAAACATTACAAAGTATTTTTTAACGACCACCTTTCCGGTCTGTGAGGAGCTAAAATCTTTCCTATCTTACTGGCCAGAGCCACACCCTCTTCGTGCTTTTCCCTCCTAAGCCCTGGCTCCCAGTCTTCCATGAGTCCCACTGAGTTCCTTTGAAACTCTACAGCATCTTGGGTTCATCTGATCGATCTGTCCCAGCAGCGCTGAGGGTCTCAGGGTTTAGGCAGGCTGCCTCTCTATCAGGGACAGCTCTGACTAGAGCTTCCTGGATGGTGCATTCATACAAGAACAGGATAAACAAACTTTGTTTTTGGTTCCTAAAATGTCAGGTATACTTATAGTGCTATGGTGTATTTGCTCAAGAAGTAATTGCTAAAATAATAAGGAAGAGATGGAGAAAGAAGGCAGGCAGGAAGTGGGGGAGAGAGGATGGAAGATCTGGAAATCTGGATCTATTTCCACAGCTTCCTAGTTTTGTCTGACCTACAGTCTACCCCACCCTTCCCATGAAGGGTGACAGGAGGAAGGGGGAGACAAAAGTGTGTGATGGTAAGAGTAAACAGAATTACTGCACATGTGTGTATGCATTTATGCGCGCACACACACACACACACACACACACACACACACACACACACACACACACACACGAAATCGGCAAAGAATACCAAAGGACTGAGAGCAGAGACAAAGTAAAAGGCGAACTTCACCACCCATGTATAAGGCACATTCCCACATTGCTAGGCCACCCAGAGGGGCTTTTTTCTTCCCCTGCTTTGGGCTCAGAGCATCTGAGAGTGGTTCCCTGCAGTGGGTACCACTTAAACTTAACCTAGAACTTCTGGGGGCAGGCAACATATGTTACAAATGGACATTTATACACCACACTACAGATGCAAATGAAAAGTGTCTTTTGAGGCTGGCTGTTGGTTACCTGGGATACAGTTTCCCTTAAGGACAAAGCTATAATTACTAGCCAGCCTTTCAGAGACCCATTTAATCCATAAAACTGAAATATAGTTTAATATTGACTTAGTATTATTAGTATTGACTCCTGGGATGAGTGAAATAACAAAAGAAAAGGGAAAGAGAAGGAGAAAGGGGGGCAGGATGGGGAATTCATTCCTGGAACGGCATCCCCCAGCAGTGGTGCCTCTTGTCTCTCGGGCTCTCACAGTGAACTTGAGCCTGCTCACTGTCTGCACTTTGTCAATTCCCACCGCCTCTGTTCAACCTAGTTCAATGAGTCTCCACTCCTTGATAAACGTCGCCAAATGTAGTTTGGTGAAGAAAGAGTTATTTGTCTTACACTTCTGTGTCACCGTCCTGAGGGAACTCAGGAAAGGAAGCTGGAGTCAAGAACTGAAGCAGAAGCCATGTCACAATTCTGCTTATTGGCTCACTCATTCATGGCTTTCCCACCTACCCATCTTATGCAGCCCAGGCCCACCTGCCCAGGCATGAGACCACCCTCAATAGTCTGGACCCTTCCAAATCAATCATTAATCAAGAAAATGCCCCCACAGACATGCTCACAGTCCAGTCTGATGGAGACAGTTCCTCTGTCATGATTCCATCTCCTGAGATCTGTTTAGGTTTATGCCAAGCTAACAGAAACTAACCAGTACTCACATTTAGATCCTCTTTCACAGGCTTGCTTGCCTAAGCATCCTTCTTATCACCATCACGGCCCACTAGGCCTCTAAATCTGAGCAGTCTCAGGGGCCCTCGCCTTCTGGCTCTCTTTATTCAGTGAATTCATTCAAAGTCATGACTTTAAACTCTTTGCCAGTGACTCCCAAACTTAGAGCCTGATGTCATACCTAAACCCCAGGTCAGCATAGTCAAGTGTCTTCCCAGTGTCCCTACTTGCCTCTATCAGGGGTAAGAGGGTACAGGTAGGGAAGCAGAGGGTCAGGGCTGTGTTCCAGAGAGGAGTAAAGGGACAGCAGCCATACTCCATGTGCTTCCCTACCCCTTTGGAGTGTTGGCCCTGTAGGAATCAGTGCGAGCAGGTCAGCCCTTCTGCTGGAGTAGATTTTCATGAAGAGTGGGTGAGCATGGAATCCCAGGCCTGCTTGGCTCTGGGCCAGAGAGGACCCCACTCCTGAGGCTGCCCTACAGGGTTGCTTTCCTGGTAACTGACCCTCAGCTAGCCTGTTGCCCTCAGCTCCCCCTCCCCTGATTCTGACCCAATACAGCTAAGGCTCTATATTTTCCTAACAACTCACTGGACAGGAGCAGCCTCCTCAGGTATCTTGCAGAATGTATGTGTGTGGTGTGTTGGGGTGTCTGTGGATGTACAGCCTGTGTGCCACATGAGTGAAATATTGTGAATATATGGTCTGGGTGTCTGTTTCCATTAACAGTGTGGTGTAGTTGTGGCTGTCTGCAAGTGTTGAGATGTAGGGTGTAAGTGGGAGTCAATGTGTGTGCTCTGTGTATGCAAGTGTGTGCAGGAGAGGAGGGACAGGTGGGAGGTGGTGATTGCAGGCGCTCACACCAGCTCTGTGACATTTTCTATGGACAAGTCATTTGTAATTAGTCGGGTCTTATGAGCAGGTAACTGCTAGGAGAGAAAGGAGGCGAGACAAAGAAAATTAATGATACAAATAAGTCGCCTTATTTGGTTGTTGGTTTTGCTCATTTGTACATTGTTTGGTCCTTAAGAGCGCTGGAAAACAAAACCCAAGTGCAGAACCAGGCCCAATTAGTTGCACAATCAGTGTGTTTTGGTGGTGACAAATGGCCGCGATTCTGGAGACAGCTCCCTTGCACCTCCCCACGCCCGGAGCACCCTAGTCTCTTCAGACTTTAGTTCTCTGCAGAAAGCCTCAGCCTCCTCACAAGAGGCATGCTGCAGGCAGGCTCTCTGGGTCTTCTCATCTCCAGACACTGCCTTTCACAGCTGTTGAGAGGCTGGCTCTTAACAGGTCCTCACGGAGTATTTGTTTTTGACTTGAAGAGGTCAGGATGCTCCGTGAAGACACGTGCATAGTCACATTCACCCTTACACTTGTAGCACCGTCCTCGCCTTCACCAGGTCCCAGGAGCACCGCCTTCTCCTCCATGGACCTCAGGCTTACACCTAAGAATTGACAGGGCCGTGTGGTGATGCATACTCCCCATGATTCCAGCACTCAGGGCCGAGGCGGGAGCTTTGTCACAGGTTAGAGGCCAATTTGGTCTACACAGTGAGTTCCAGGCTAGCCAAAACTGCATAATGAAACCTTGTCTCAAACAAACAAAACAGTATCTATTTGGGGGTAATGTGGGGGGGGGGGGGGCTTGAATCCCACTACCCCAATACCCAGGTGCTCCTGACATCCCTTAGAGAAAACATTGTCCTCAGCTGGCTGTCTCTGGACCCCTCATTCCTCCTCAGTTTGCCCTGTGTATCCTCACCCCTCAGCAGGTAAGTCTTCACTCCCAGAACCACGGGGTCAGTGGGCTCCTGGTGTCAGAAGCTTTCCTTCTCACTCACTTTTAAACAGGCTCAAATAGCCCTTGACAGTGAAGGTTCAAAAACCACATGCCGTGAATAAAGAAAGGAGTATGTGCCAGAAGAACATACACCTTCAACAACATGTTAAGTCCCTCTCCTAAGAGTGGGACTCTCCTTCCCTGAAAGGCCCTGAGGCCCTGTTGGAACTGCAGGGATGGGAGTTCATGGCAGGAGCCCAGGCCGCGGGAGCCCCGCCCCTTCCCCTCTACCAGGCGCTGATCGATCTCACCAGCTGATATGCCCGAGAGAACTGGGGCTTTCCGTTTGCATTTCAGATATGATGAAGATTATTAATTACACAGCTGTTGTTCTCCATCACTGTCTTTGGGAAAGGGTTGTCAGCCCCCGGGATGCTGGATGCTCAAGGAAAGTGTAGTTGTTCATTAGGACTGTGCCCCTGGAACCCTTCTCCCGAGCCCTTCACACCTGTTTGATTTTGCAGGCAGCTGCACAGCATGGTCTTCCACCCTGCCAGGTGTCCCCATGGTGTGGCCCACATCAAAGGCAAATCCCCAGAGCCTCTCAGGGGAGGGTCTTGCCAGATCAGCAGGAGGTAAAGCCTACAGCTGCCTGGGTCTGATCTTGAGATTCTAACCAACCCTCCCACAGATGGCAAAAAAAAAACCCCACAGATCTGTGTGCCCGTCAGGCCCAGCCTCAGGGCTTTCTCCTCAGACACCCTCCTGTCCCAACCCATCTCTTCCTCTGTCAGCAGCACCTCTGATGACTTCTGGCTTCTCCGGTGTCCCTCCAGCTCTTCTTGGGACCACCTGGCTGTGCTTGCCTGCATCTCTTGCCCTACCCTATGCATTCCTTTAACCAGCTTGCACCCGGATACTTACCAGTGTGCTGTGATGCTGTAACAGGCCACGAAGCTGCATCAGTTACTTTTCTTGTTGCTATGACAGAATCCCTGAAATGCAGCAGCATAATGGGGATGGGGGCGGGGGGCGGGGAGCAGTTGTGACTTTCAGTCCGTCATGGCGGGTAAGGCATGGTACCATTGCATCCATGTCAGGAAGCAGAGATAAATGAATGCTGATTCTCACCTTCTCTTTATTCAGCCCAGGACACAGCCTATGGAATAGTGCCACTCATGTTTAAGGTGGGTCTTCCCATCTTATTTAACCCAGTCTAGAAACTTCCTCACAGACATGCCCAGAGTTGTGTTTCCTAGGCAATTCTAGACCCTGTCAGCTTGACCGGAGTAACCATCATGGGACCTGAGCTGCAGACATTTACTATCTTTGTTCTGGAGGGCAAAGTTGTCCCCTGTGTGTGAATTTCTGCCTCCAGATTTCATCTGTCTAGTCAGTAGTGGTGTTAGACTTTTCCACAATAACAAAATGCCTGAGCAAAACTATTTTAAAGGAGGGAAGATTAACTTTGGAACAGTTTCTGTGGTTTTTTTTTTTTTTTTTTAGTCTATGGCCAGATGGCTCCATTCCACTAGACCCAAGGTGAGGCAGAACATCATGGTAGCTGGGGTGCGTAGATGAGGCTGGGGTGCATGGATGAGGAGGCCTCTCATCTCATGTAGAGAAAGAGGGGAAAGGCCCTGCAAGGTACCCTGGAATGACACAATCCTGGGGACTATTACAGAATATTATTCTAAGATGTGTTACATTTGTTTATGCTGTGGAACATTTGTTTAATGATACAAGAATGTGTTACATTCTTTTATGTTACATTTGTTTAACTCTGTGAAGCTGTGTTACTTTGCCTGTCTAAAACACCTAATTGGTCTAATAAAGAGCTGAATGACCAATAGCAAGGCAGGAGAAAGGATAGGCAGGGCTGGTGGGCAGAGAGAATAAATAGAAGGAGAAACATGGGAGGAAAAGATGAAAGAGCAAGAGAACAAGGAGAGGCTGATGCTAGGGGCCAGCCACCCAGCCACACAGCCAGCCACGGAGTAAGAGTGGAAGTAGGATTACAGAAGTAAGAAGGGGAAGAAACCCAGAGGCAAAGGGTAGATGAAATAATTTAAGTTGGGAAAGACTGGCTTGAAATGAGCCAAGCTAGGGCCAGGCATTTATAGGTAATCATGGGCCTCTGGGTGTGATTTGTTTGGGAGCTGGGTGGCAGGCCCCCAAAAAGAGCAAAGACAGCCAACAACAGGGGGCCTCCTTCCTTCCAGCAATATGCCATCTTCTATAGTTCCTCCACCTCCTGACGGTCTATCCGGACTATGAAATTATCAATTGATCAACCAGTTGATGAAGGCAGAATCCTCATGATCCAATCTCTTCCCAAAGAGCCACCTCTGAACACAGAGACCAAGTCTTCAATGCATTAGCCTTTGGAGAACACTTCATACACAGACCACGACACCAGCCATATTAGATTAGGCCCATCCTATCCGTATCTAACAGCATCTATAACCACCCAGTCCAAATACAGCCACATCCAGACACCGGAGTTAGGACCTCAGCATATGACTGCTAAGGGGACATGATTCACACCTTAACTGCTGCCGCAGCAAAAGCTCAAAGTTCAAATTCCTTCTGTGACATGCAAGGCTTTCTCTAATCTATCCCAAATCCGTGTTTGCAGAGTGTTCCTTTCCTGCCCCTGTCTGCATGCATGTGTGTGGTACTCTTTCAAGGGGAAGGAACAGTCGGGAGGGAGAGTGACATTTGCTGAATGTCCACCAAATGCCACCCCCACTGCAAGTCTTTTCTGGGTGTCACCTCTTGTCACCCTCACAATAACCTCCCCAGAGAAGCATCACTTTCATTTTCAGGTGAGCAAACTGAGCTCTGAGGCCAACTCACTCGTGATCACCACCATGGCCAAGGGGAAATCTAAGCTACACTGAAGCCTGTGTGATTCTGGAACCACAGCTCAGGTGGCTTGTGGGGCAGGGATCCATTCTTGGAAGGTTTGGGTCAGAAAGGATACTTGGGGAAAGTAGACACTGGAAACCAGAATGAGCACAAAGAACAAGAGGCAGCGTTGAGTGTGTGTGTTAGGGATCCTCACCTGGAAGGAGCACATCGCTGGAAGGGTGGAGGATTCTGAGTGTAGAGGCTTCCAGAGGGCGGGTCGGGGAGAGGGTTCCGGGCAGGTGACAGAGGCTGGGGACACAAGAAGTGCTGGGAGAAACTCCCTTGGACCTATGCAGCCTTCTGGGGTCTGGAGATACCCAACACAACCATCAAGTGAAGGGGACTGGAGATGACTTTCTGGAGACTCCATCTGGATGGATGTCTTGGTATAGGTAGGGAATGTTATACAACACAGGATCAACACTTTCAGCAGAGCATAGGCTTCCCAGAGAGCAAAACCCTCACCAATGTAGAGGAACAGCAGAGTCATATAGCCAGGTATGATGAGGCTAGAACTGAGATTGTTGGAGGGTTGAATAACCTGTGGCCTGTGGGCTGCATGTGTCCCAGCATAGCTATGGATAAATACTGCTTGTGATGGTGAGTGTTGCCTGGCAACAGAATCTAGATTCACCTGGAAGAAGGCCGTTGGTCAGGTTTGTAGGGAATTATCTTAATTGTGTTAATTGAGGTAAGGAGACTTCATTGTGCCCACCATGGGTGGTACCATACCCTGGGTGGGATCCTGGACTCTATAAATGGAGAAAAACAACAGAGATAGAATGATCCCTGGAGCTCACTGACCATGACCGTCCAGTCTAGCTGAATTGGTGACCTCCAGGTTCAGTGAGACACCCTGTCTCAAAATTAAAGTGGAGGGCAATTATAGAAGACAACTCAAAATTGATTCTGGCCTCTTATGCTGACATACACACAAACATGTGAACACACAAAATGTTTGCAGGCCACCCCAAGGTCAGCCAAGATGTAGATGCATTGGTATTTAGGAGATTGTCTTTATCTCTTCTTTGGGAAGAACCTTGCTCTTCTATGAGCTGTGGAGACAGACACATCATCCATGGTGTGCGAGCCAGCTGGCTGACAACATGGAGTTCAGAGAGTTTGGACTGGGGCCAGGCTGGACTGTCCTGCCTGCGCTTCTGGCTCGTGCACCTTCAGGCACATCACTTCACTTCTCCGTGCTGTCACGGGGTAATCGGTGCACCTGTCCCATGAGGAGGTGTGATGAGAACGACATGAGAAAGGCCTGTGCAAAAGGCTTTTCGTGAGGAAAAGCCTTCACTAAATATTAGTTAATGTTATAAGCTTTCAAATCAACCAGGAGTGAATAATCCCTGCTCTACTCCCTCAGCTGTGGCAAGGGAAACAAAGATTTGTCAGCTGGCTCCTGCCTTCAGGACTTCACAGCTCTATGACTTTACAACTATGAGTGCCATGAGAGAAATAAGAACCAAATGGTGTGGGACAGAGATCAAATCCCCCACAGGGTTAAGAATTAGAAAAAGCCTAAAGGTAGATGATGCTCAAGCTGACTCTGGAGGAATACGAAGTCTACAGCTGACCTCACAAGACCCTGGTGTCATCCTTGAGACACCAAGTCTCAGAGGGGTTAGACCCACCTCCAGGGTCACAGCTAGAGCTTGTGAAAACTACCAGTCCTCTCCATATTCATACCAGGAAGCAAGGTAGCTCCCAGGTTCCCTGCTGAGCAATTTGCAAACTTTATTTCATGTAAGCGTTCCCACAACCTTGCAAGTCGGGTTATTTATTATTAGTCTTGGGGTTTTGCTGATCTGAGAAAATGAAAAAGTAAATGTGATGAATACATGAATAAAGGACAATGCCATTTTTCTCCTTCTTTCCATCATGCAAAGATGGCTTACTTTCCAGAATTATCAAACCTCGTTCAGAAAGTCACAGGACAATATATATAAAGCAGATTAAGGCAGTATGATTCTTGAACCATTCAGTAAAAAAAATGAAAGTAGCTTTGTTATCTGGAGCCTGTCTCCATAGTCATTGTTTTCATGAGTTAAAACCTGTATTCACTCAGAAATTAAAATAACGCCCCATGCACAGCAATTTCTAGACATGTAGTCAATGGTTTTCATAGTACCTGTTATTCTTCTGAACTTTAGTTGGCTGTGAGTGTTTTACAGTGAGAAGATCTTATCTATATGTCCTACTTCACAGAGAAAAAGTCATAAAATGGAGTGACAGAGAAACTTCTTTTTGTGTTGATGAGGCTTCCAAGCCCTTAGCACTGCTAGGCCCATCTACAACACTCCCTGGAAGGATTTGCAGTCACCAGTTTGAGACCCCTGAGCAGACCTCAGACATTCTCCATAGGACAAAGCTGTTTATGGACTTCTTTCCAGTTCATCCAAGCAGCAGTAGCTGCATTTCAAAATCAAGTCTAAAGGCAACAATAAATGTCATTCAAATAAAACACCCACTGCAATCTTGTGAAATACATGCTTCTATTTTCTGAAAATTGTTCTACATTTACTTAGTTGTTGAATGAACTTTGATGGAGGAGACATGAACAAAATGTACTCACCCCAAATAGGGCATCAATGATAGGCCAAAGTCATGATTCCACCAAGAGTCCAACTTGGTGAACCAATGAGTTTGTTGGGCTTACATGGGTGAGGTGTTACCTGAATAACCCCAAAGAAGTGGCACCATCTATAGGTGGGTAATTCTTTTCCACCCACCAGTTCAGAATACACAACACAGAGATTTAATATGAATTATAAATGCTCAGCCAATAACTCAGGCTTGTTACTAGTTAACTCTTTTAAAATTTTAAATTAACCTGTGTTTTTTATCTATACTT
The DNA here is from genome assembly GCF_007827085.1 of Peromyscus californicus insignis. Taxonomy (NCBI): domain Eukaryota; kingdom Metazoa; phylum Chordata; class Mammalia; order Rodentia; family Cricetidae; genus Peromyscus; species Peromyscus californicus. The sequence continues at coordinate 67,371,094 of NW_026294436.1, read as the reverse complement.
TGCCACATGGCTTGGTACCTTTTCTCAGCATGACATGCCCATCTTGCTTCTGTGTCTGCTTGCAACTCTTTTGACTCTACCCTTCTCCTTCGCAGCATCCTCTGTGTCTGCTCTCCCACCTATATCTCCTGCCTAGCTACCACCCACTCAGCTCTTTCATTAAACCAATCAGAAGGTGCCTCGGCAAAGGCACATCTTCACAGTGTACAAAAAGATTATTCCATAGCAATCACCAAAATGTTTCACAACAGAGTGGATGATGACTTCCCCATAGCTACATAGATGGGGTGCCCCCCTTCAGTTGTACACTCGATAGACCATGTCCCAAGATCACATGGTCATGTGTGGCTTGTGCAGAATTACATAGAGCTGGGAAGGAGGCAGTAGAGGGAGTAGCTAGACTCTCAAGTAAGGATCTAATGATGTTCTTCTGAGAGAACATCAACATCAACCCTCAACTTGATCTTGAGGGTCTCTTGCAAGTGGTCGCAGCTGCTGTGATGAAGATGGCAGTGGCTGTTAGCTCAGAGGACAATATTCTACAACACCCGACAGTGGCACTATGAAGAGTCTGGCTACTCTGTTCCCTTAGCAGCAGAAGCCTGGAAAGAATATTTCTAATTCTGCCCTCCACACTACACCACGCTCCAGGTTTGAGATTCTGACCATCTGTTCCTGAGCAGTTCCCTGTGGTAGGGCCCCTCAGGAATGGACTCCGTCATGCTCAGCTTTGTATTTGAGATGCAAAGACCCTGAGACAGCTAAGCCGGACTCATCACTTAGTTCCTCTGGGTGGTTAAAGCTACAGGAACAATACTTCCATTAAATGAGAGAAGCTGATGAGCAAACAAGGTCCTTCTTTGTGGCTGAAGATACCAGATCAGGTACCACAACATGCACAACATCTGTAATGGCAGGTGCCTGGGGGCTGAGAGCAGGAAGGCAAGGAGCAGGGAGACAGCAGGGAGGGAAAGAGAGAAGGCTAAGGGAAGAAAAATCTCAAGAATAAAGAATCCAAATTGTGAGAAGAGAATTCTTTTTATTGGTTTATAATCACGTGTGTGTGGGGGGGGGTGGGTATCTAAGTGCCAAGAAATGCATTACAAGGTGTGCTTGTGGCAGTGAAGTGAGAGAGCAGCTTCTGGGAGTTGGTTCTCTCCTTCTCCTGTGGGTCCTGGAAGTGGAGCTCAGGTTGCCAAGCGTGCACAACAACTCAACTATTTCCACTTATCATTTGAGACTCAAGGGAGAAGGAAACCCATGCTGTAGAATATTCCTTTACACTGTGTCAATATATGTCGCTGTGATTGGTCTACTAAAGAAACTGCCAATAGCTGGGCAGGATAAGGTTAGATGGAAAAACCAAACTAAGGACAGGGAAGGAGAAGGGCAGAGTCAGGGGAGTCACCAGCCAGACACAGAGGGAACAGGAGATGAATGTGCCATGCTAATAAAGGTACCACCACATGGCAGAGCAAAAATAAGAAATATGGGTTAACTTCAAAATGTAAGAGCTAGTTAGTAATAAGCCTGAGCTACTGGCCCATAATTTATAAATACTATTAAGCCTCTGTGTTGGTTATTTGGGAGCAGGTGGTCAGGACAGGAAAATTCTGCCTACAAACCCACTCATGCTAAAATATCACACACCAGCAAGAGAGATTAGGTTTGGGGTCTTCGCCTGACAAGATCATGTACTTAAATTGATTCACAGATGTAAGCAGATTTTTCATTGGGACCGTCAGCTCCCCAATAATGACACAGAGACTTCTTATTAATTATGAAAGCTTGGCCTATAGCCTAGGCTTGTTTCTAACTAGCTCTTATAACTTAAATGAACCCATTTCTTTTCATCTATGAGCTGCCACGTGGCTCATGGCTTGTTACCTCATCTCCTACATGTCATGCTTGTTCTCCATCTCTCGGCATCTCCATTCTTCTTCCCAGTGTCCTCTCTGCCCAAAAAATCCTGCCTAGCTATTGGCCATTCAGTTTTTTATTAAACCAATCAGAGGGACACATCTTCAGAATGTACAAAAAGATTATTCCACAACACACAGGGAATTCATACACGTCTCCTCCCAACCCCTTCCTCCAAACACACACCAAAGAGTGGAGTTCAACCACCCTGCGACCCTTAGCAGGGGTCAATGCTCTGGCTGAGTGTGGCTCCACTGTGACTCCTCCTTGCCGGACCCCAAGCTGCCTCAGAGGCACCTCTGGGTGTTGCTCTCTGCTGAAACTCTGAGCAGGAAACAGAATCAGAGGTGATAATGAGGGGCCACCAGCAGCTAGAGGTATGGAGGGCAGCCATGTTCTGACAATGATCTTTCTTCACCCTGGGCCTTGTGCCATACAACTTTCACACTAGAGACCTTTGTGTTGGAGCCTGCATTTTTGCTTCCTTAAAGGAAGACGCCTCTGGAATGTCTTTGGGGCCACTGGGTGTTTAGAGTGTGAAGGAAAGAGGCCTTTCTCTTCCTGTTGACCAGCTGGCATTCACTGCTATTTAGGTTTCTGTTGCATAACTGGGCCTCAGAGGCAATTGGAGAAGGAACACTCTCACAGATTTGTAGTGGCTCCAGAATGTCAAGCATCCAGGTGCTCCTGGAAGATTAGCTGAAATGAGCGGTTGGCAAATTACAGCCTGCAGGCCAATCCAGGCCTCCACCTGTCTCTCTGTGTGCAGTAAACTGCCATTCGCTTTTGTACTTTTAAGGGATTGTGAGGCAGACAAAAACTGTGCTAGAGACATTCCCGAACACACAGCCTAAAATATTTAGCCTCCAGCCCTTTCCACAGTAAATCTTTCAGTCTCTGGTAGATAGTCTCTGTGGATCAGAGACTGCACCAAGTTCTGATATCAAAGAAAATAAAAATAAAAAAAATTAAAAACCCAGAATCTCTGATGAGAACAAAGGTCTGTCCCTGTTGAGGGTGAAGCCACCACACAGGCTCAGACTTGGCCCACAGCCCAACCCTGCCTGCTCACTACAGGGTATGTTAAGGTCTCAAGGGTGGAAGTTTCCCCTGATGGAGGTGAACTGTAGGTTGAACAGTATCTGACAGTCGCTGTCACATTAGCTTGGCTGGGTCTTGTACCCAGGTCTTCAGTCAAATACACTTGGACATTGTCACATTGCCCTCTTGCTATGGTCTGAGTGTTCGTCAAGGCCACTGTATCATCCTTTAATCACACTGTAAGTTATTAATAGGATGGGACTTTACTCTGGGTACAGTGTTCAGACATGAGACCTTTGTAGGGAAGGAGGGTGAGAGGAGGTTCTGAAAGGTACAGTTCCTGAGACTGGATCATGGTGGCTTTGTAAGAATAGAGAGAACAGACAGACACACAGACACACACACACACACACACACACACACACACACACACACACACACACACAAACACACAGACACACACAGACCTGTGTTCTCCTTGTCTCTTAATAGACAATGCCTTGTTTTCAGGACCCTGCCTACAAGGAGATTACCACCACCAGCAGCCCAGGGTCCTTACTCTGCACCTTTAGAACTGTGAATTAAGTATTTTCTTTATAAGGTTAGTCTACTTCTGGTATTTCAGTGTAGTCATGTAAGATGGGCTAATATGCTTCCATAATATGAGTGAGTCTCATCCAATGGGGTTAAAGACCTTATTAAAGCAAAGACTTTCCACTCCTGAGAAAGAGGAAGCCTTGCCAACGGGCAGGATTAAAACTGCAGTCCAGCTTCTTCCTGGAACCCACTTTATCAGCCTACTCGACAGATTTTAGACTTTCTGGCAGCTTCTATAGTCATACAAACCAATTCCTTAGCATGAACTCCTGGTCTTTCCAATGTCCTGTTGACTGCTTCTCTGGAGAGCCTTGACCGTCACCAGGGGTGGACTACATGCAGATCTTTTGTTCTGTTTTGTTTTGCTTCGTTGATTTTCGAAACAGGGTTTCTCTGTGTAGTCCTGGCTGCCCTGAACCTCGATTTGGAGATCAGACTGGCCTCAAATGCAGATATCCTTCTGCCTCTGCCTCTGAAGTACTGGGTTAAAGGCTGCAGGTCTTTTTCCACTCTCTGTCTGGCTAGAAGTAAGGCCAAGTGTGGCTTGTCCCTGTGACTCCGTTTTGTCTGCTTTTCCTCAGGCTTCCCCTAGGTGTGGAGTGGCATACAGGAGATAGGCTCCAACGTCCGCAGGACTTCCTCTTCAGTGACTTTCATCTGTCACATTTCCAAGGCCCTCAAGGACTGCTCAGGCAAGGTCTTACCTGAGCCCCAGATGGGCAGCAGGTTCTCCAGCTTTGGTCACTATGGTGCTTCCCCTGTGCCGGGTGGGGTGGGGATGCCTGGAGGCAGAGGCCTCAGCCTGCCAATATCCTACCTAGTTTGGGCCCCCAGACAGCAGACATAGTGAAGAGGAGAAATGAAAGTTGTTCAGTGACCTGAGGGTTGCTACACGGTGTTCTTGAACCCATCCCTGGGGTAGGTCAGGGAAGAGAGCAGACTAGGACAGAGGGAGTGGCTGAGCTGCAACTGGGTCTCAACAGACTCCAGGGAAGGGCTGACGTTGCAGTGCTGTGGCAGGAAGCAGGCCACCAGCTGGCAGTCCTTCCTCTCAGAAGCCAGTCTCTGTTCTGATAAGGCTTCCCACTGAGGAGACCTTCCCACAGGATGGAAGGGTATCAGCCCCTTCTACGTCTCTATAATGAAGTATCTGAGGTAGGCTAATTTTGCAAAGAAAAGGGGGGGTTTATCTTGACTTGCAGTTCAGAAGTTGCCAAGAGAATTGAAAAGATGTCACAGCAGTTGGAGGCTCCCACTAAAAACTGTCCTGGGAGAATGAAGACAGCCCAGACCAAAGTGACATCAAACCAAGAAACTGGTGCCCTGTCACAGTGAATCCAACAGGAGAGAAGAAATGCGTGCTTATTTTAACCTGTCCGAACCTATACCTGAATGATGGCTACCACTGGCCACGCCATCAGCATGGTCTGAGACCCTGGCGGAGTGGGGTAGGACTCAACCCTTCTCTTCTTGCCTATACACTTGCCCTAGCTGGCCTTGACTCTCTCCTCTGTGGAGCAGAGACAAACTGGCCAGCATGGACTTGGACTCGGAGCGCAGTGGTGTCTGTGAAACAGCTGTGGACTAGAGATGAGAGCAGCAAAGAGTCTCTTGGCTGGGCCCTGGTCCGACAGCTGCAGCCACGAAGCACACTGACATCCTGTGGCCCCCAGCCTTGGCCTGTGCCTCTCAGAGAGAGGCAGGGACGTGCCTGGGAATCACCAGGGCATCTGTCTGTGCATGAACCCCTAGATGAGATTCTGAAATACCATAGCAGGGGTTGAGGGCAAATTGGAGTTTTAAAAAGAGCTTCCTATACAGTCCCGTCATGGATGCTCAATGCTCCCTTTCCCCCAAGGAAGGCAAAGAGGCCCAAAAGACTAAAAGTTTCTATCACCTTTAGCCATACCTAAGATTGCACCTAGAGAGAGTACATTAAGCTGTTCTGAGCAGTAAATGTCACGCCAGGCACATGCTTTCCTCCCCGAGTGACATCGCGTCCATTCCTCACACCCAGACTCCCGTTAAGAGGCTGACGGCCCATCTGGAGCTGGCCACTGCTGGAGAGGCCTGTGGTGCAGCAAATAGCTTCTAAAGGTCCCTTCCAGCCCCGCGAGTTAATGAAGTGCATCTTTCCCAAAGCTGCTCTGCAAAGTGAGAGCAGCTTCCAGTAGGAGGTAAAGAGACTCCCTGGAAGCCATTAACCTTTCTAGATTGTGTGGGGGTATGAAGGAAGCAGTTTGGAAAGAGACCAAAGTCAAACTGGGAGCCCAGGGAGCTTTGGGGTAAGCTTGGAGCTCACATTCCAAGACAGCATTGTTGTTTGTTTTTGCTCTTCTACTCTTTCGGGGGGCCCACCACTCAGCTCCCAAATCACACGGAGGCTTATTCTTACTTATAAATGCCCAGCCTTAGCTTGGCTTGTTTCTAGCCAGTCTTACCCAACTTAAACTATCCCATCTACCTTTTGCCTCTGGGCTTCTTCCTTTTCTTACTTCTGTATATCTTACTTTCACCTTTACTCCAAGGCTGGCTGGGTGGCTGGGTGGCTGGGTGGCTGGCTGGGTAGCTGAGTGGCTGGCCCCTAGCATCCTCCCCTCCTTATTCTCTTGCTCTCTTTTCCTCTCTTCCAAGATTTCTCCTTCTATTTATTTTCTCTGCCTGCCAGCCCGCCTATCATTTCTCCTGCCTCACTATTGGCCATTCAGCTCTTTATTAGACCATCAGGTGTTTTAGACAGGCACAGTAACACAGCTTCACAGAGTTAAACAAATGCAATGTAAAAGAATGCAGCACATCTTTGCCTCATTAAGCAAATATTCCACGGCATAAACAAATGTAACGCATCTTAAAATAATATTCTACAACACAGCATACCTTAGCTAAGCTGTACCTGTGACTTTGCTCTGTGTAAAAATACACCTAGCAAAAGTCAGTTTAGGAAGGGAGGGTTTCTTTTGGCTTATGGTTTAAGGATACAGTCCATCATTGCCAGGCAGACAGAATGCCAGGGACATGAGGTAGCTGGTCACATTGCATCCGTAGTCAGGAAGCAGAGAGGTAAATGCTGCTGCTGCTCAGCTCACTTTCTCCTTTCTATCAGTTCAGGCCCCTCTTTGGAATGCTATGTCCCAGTTAGGGTGGGTCTTTGTCTTAGTTAGAGTTTCTATTGCTGTGAACAGACACCATGACCACAGCAACTCATATAAAGGAAAACACTTAGTTGAAGCTCACTTGCAGTTCAAAGGACTAGCTCATTATCATCACAGTGGGTGGCATGCAGGCAGACATGGGGCTGGGGAAGGAGCTGTGAGTTCTACACCTTGATCCACAGGCAGCAGGAGGAGTCTGTGTACTGCACTGGGCGTAGTTTGAACACAGGGGACCTCGAAGCCCACCCCCATAATGACACACTTCCTCCAAGAAGGCCACACCTATTCCAACAAAGCCACACCTCCTAATAGTGCCACTCCTTAATGGGGACATTTCCTTTCAAACCACCACATTCCACTCCCTGGCTCCCATAGACTTGTAGCCATAGCATAATGCAAAATGCATTCAGTCCAACTTCAAAAGTCCTAAAAGTCTGAAATTCATTTAAAAGGCTAAAGTTCAAAGTTTCTTTTGAGCGTCATGCAATCTCTTAACTTCTGTAATTCCTGTAAAATCAAAATCAAAAAGCAGATCACATACTTCCAGCATATAATGGCACAGGAGATATATATATATATATATATATATATATATATATATATATATATATATATATATATATATACACATTACCATTCCAAAATGGAGGAAAGGGAAGATAGTGAGGAAATACAAAACCAGCTGGGCAAACTTCAAACTCTGCATCTCCATGTCTGATGTCAAAGCGCTCTTCAGGTCTCCAACTCCTTTCAGCTTCATTGACTTCCAGCTACTTCTTTCTTTTGGGGTGATTCTGTTCTCTGTTATCAGCTCTCCTTGGCAGATATCCCACGGCTCTGGCATCTCCAACATTGTGGGTTCTCCAACGCAATCCAGGCTTCACTTTCACAGCTTCAAGCAATGGCCTCTTTAGGCCTCCATGCAGGGACAAGCCCTGACATATGCCTGGCCTCAGTGGCTTAGTCATAGAGGAAGATCCCATAACCCCTTTCTTCTGTACTTGACTCTAAAATCAGAACCACATGGCCGAAGCTGTCAAATTCTGCTGCTTACTGGAGCTGGAACATGGTCCCCTCATTCAATTATATCTTTACCAGCTTTCTGTTTTCCGTGGTTACCTTCACTGTGTATGCCCAGTTGTCCTGGAATTTGCTCTGTAGCCCAGGCTGGCCTCAAACTCAGAGATCCACCAGCCTCTGCCTCTGGTGTGCTAGGATTAAAGGCATGTACCACCACACCAGGCTCTGAGCTTTTCTTTAATCCCTTTTCATAAGTTGGAAGCTTAGTTGGGTGGGATCTTGCCCTGAGGTCACCTCTCCCTTTATTCTATTTATCAGTCTGTTTATCTCCTAAATCACAGGATTTAGCTCCATTCTACTCCCTGGTGCCCCCTTTTTCCTCAGATATTTTTCCTTGCTTAGCTTGCTCCTTTTCATTATAAATCTTCATTAGAGTTAACACTAGGAACCACACAGCAGAGTCTATACTAGGCCATTTTGAGATCTCCTTTGCCAATGGCATTAATCCAAATCTCTTTATTTTAACCTCAGGTAAACTTTTCAGACAAAGGGAAAAGGCAGCCACATTCTTCACCAAAATATCACAAGAGCCCCTAGGTCACATATTAATATTCTCCTCCTCTGGAACCTCTTGAGCCAGGCCCCCACAGTTCAAGTCACTCTCAGCACCACTGTCTTCCATGGCCCTGCTAGTCTTCCCACCTCAATGTTTCTATTCTAGAGACTCCTTTATTGATATGCTCAGAGTGTTGTCTCCTGGGTGAATCACAGTCCTGTCACATTGACAGCCAATATTAGCTATCACAAACGCCATCTCCGGTACCCAGTATGGGGTTGAAAGCCTGGAGCACAGGAGAGAGCAAGAGAAAGGAGAGTGGCTGGCATGTGTGTCTCATCTAACCTCATCACCATGTTAGGAAGCAGTCTCCCATTGTACAGATGGGAAAGCTAGAGATTAGAGCAGGTAGGTTGTTAAAGGTGACACCCAGTAAGTGTCAGGAATTATCCCCGGCTGTCAAGTCTGTGTTATACACTCAGGGAAAATGATGACAGGGAACATGGAGGTATGGGAAATGTGATTCCAGAGATAAAACTACAGTCCCACAAGTTGGGTAAGTTCCAGAGGTCTTCTGTGCCAGGTAGCATCCACCCGTGATAGCAAGCTGTGTGTGCTTAATGTATTGAGAAAGCCAATCTGTAGATGGATTTTTTTTTGGGGGGGGGTCAGGAATGTTGCCCCAATAATGATACTGTGTAGTCAGAAGTTTTCCTGTGTCCTGCCCAGTCCTGCTGCCTCTTGGTCCCAAGTAAACACACAGAGACTTGCTTATATTAATTACAAACTGTATGGCCTATGGCTCAGACTTCTTGCTAGCTAGCTCTTTTACCTTAAATTAACAAATTTCTATTAATCTATATATTGCCACATGGCCATGGCATTACTGGTCTGCTGGCATGTTGCTCCTTGGGCAGCAGGCTGGCATCTCTCCTGACTCCACCCTTCTTTGTCTCCATCTTCAATTTGAATGTACGCCTAACCTTATTCTGCCTCACCATTGGCAAAACAGCTTTATTTATCAACCAATGAGAGTAACACATATTCACAGCATACAGAAAGATATCCCACAGCAATACAGAGACTTATTATTAATTATAAAAGATTGGCTGATAGCTTAGGCTTGTTACTAACTAGCTCTTACAACTTAAATTAACCCATTTTTATCACTCTACCTTTTGTCTCGTGGTTTTATTACCTTTACTCTGTGCTGACATGCTGCTACCTCTCTGTCATCTGGCAACTCCCCTTCTTCTTCCCAGGGTCTTGTGTGTCTGAAATTCTTTCCATTCAGCTTTTTATTAAACCAATCAGAATGACACATCTTCTCAGTGTACAAAAAGATTATTCCACAACACCAATCTCATGTGACTTATTCTTAATACACATGGAAAGGAAGCCAAAGGAATGTTTGAAGGCACTAGGTATATACATAACTTCAATTGTGGTAATGACACAAGTCATCAAATTGTACACACACACACACATTGTATGCAATCTTTTGCATATCAATTATGCCTCCATATGGGACATTCAGAGTCCAGCCATGCTATGAGAAGCCAGTGTCACCTGGAGAGAGCTGAGTTGATGGTGCCAGACTTTCAGATACCAGGAAGCCATGTGGGTAAACCCTTGGGAGGTTCCACCTAGGAAAAAACTTGAGGTGCTAAATATGCACGTGACATCTAGCAGGACCTAAGAAGGGTCCTCTACAGAGAACAGCTGAGTGCAATCAGTTCCGGAGCCAGGAGAACTAAGCAAACACGGTTGGAAACTGGTGACTCTGGAAACAGAAGTTAGCACGAAACAAGTGCTTTCCCAGGGAGTGACGTTGCTGCTCAGCCACTAGGTCCCAGAGTGGCTTGTTATCAGCAATAGATAACCGGAACCCTGGTTGAATTGCACAATAAACATCTGCGCATTTCACTGTTTGTGCATTTTACCTTAAAATAAGATTCTAAGGCACTATTTCATATTGGGTTTAAGAGCATATAGCAGAAATTAAAATGACACAAAGAAATGGAGAAAGCACCTCCACAAAGCCGGGGCACCAGTTGAATGACCTAGCCTAGGAGACAGATGGCTAGGATGGGCCTTCCTTTGAGCCTTGGCACACGCTGCGTCAATGATTTCATTAACTGGAACCTAGGAGGAGTTAGTACACCTTCCCAGTAGGCAAATCTTCACATCGGACCAGACTTTCATTGAGTGGTAAATTCTCAGAAGGCTACCTGGGGTGGCCCAATCTCCCCCTCTTTGATGTCTCATGCTCCCTTTTTCCCTCAGGGGAGCAGCCTGGGCTAATGTTTCAACCGGCAGAGTTGTCTGTCCTGCCCTGCTGAGAATCCAGGAGTTGGATGTCAAGGGAATGTAGAGACGGAGTCTGCATCCCCAGGACCTTGGACGAGCCCAGAACAGTTCTTCACACAGCCAGAAACCACTAATTCATGAACTGACAAACGACTGTGTCTCCCAAAGCCTGGAGAGGGCATTCGAGGGGAGACAGTGTCTCCTCCCTTCTGTGAAGACCCCGTGAGATCCTCCTGAAGCAGCAGCAGGAGCAGCGCAAACCAAATCGTGCATGGCTCAGGGAGCCTTCAGCAGCCCAGAAGTTTCTCGGAAAGAATGGAGGACAGATCTGATGGCTTAGAAGTTTCTCCGACGGCTGGTTAGTTGGGTGGCCCCTCCCATGGCCCCTTCTTGAATTCACTTCCTCAGTCCTCATCTGTGCTTTGAGAACCCTCACAGGTTTCCTTTGATTGTCACATCCCTCTGGCAGAAGGCAGGTGGCATCTTGCGGGCGAGTAAACAGAAGGGCTGAAAACTTTGTGGCTCACCTAAAAACAGTCACTTGACGGGAGGGAACTGTTGAGAGTGGAAGCCAGACCTGTCAGTGCACAGGTGGTCTCCCAAAGCACTGCGCAGCCCCAGAATCTAGAACCAAGTTTCTCTCTACAAGGGCCCCATTCTCCAGCTTCCATGAGCCCAGAGCCCTGTAGGACACTGACTCCTACCTAGTCATCCATCACCGCTACCAGTATGCAGTGTAGAAAGCTGGAGCCAGGCAGACAGAAGGGCACACACGTGGCCACAAGGTAGAACTGGTCTTCAGCTACCTCAGCCAGAGCTTCGTGGAGCACTCCTTGATGACGAATGAAGGGGGCAAAAGCCTCACATCTAAGCAAGACAGCTCTTACATCAATCACCCTGCTTCCAGGATGCAAATGGTTAAGGTGGTAGAAAGCCCAGCTACCACATCTCTGCTCAGCCTCTTGCCCTGCCCTTTCCCGATTCTCTCCACGATGCTAAGGCTCCTACTGAGTTCGCTCAGTCAGCCCCTTGTAGAAGAATTGCTGCTTCGGGTCTGCCTCCAGACACTGTTGAGACAGATGCGATTCGGCAGGCAGAGCAGCGCCTGGTGTGTGCTAGGTGTGCAGCTCAAGCAAGCCTGCGTGTTCACCGTTCCTACAAGGGGCAAAACCTTGCCGGATCTGCTGCAGACCTGCTTGGCCCTGAGTAGTTCACTCAAACAGGGAAGTCCACTGGAATAAGGGGTCTGTGAGCCCCCATCTGTGGTAGCTCCCCTGTGAGGACACTGCCCTGACGGCTCTAAGGAACATATCTTTGTGGTAAATGCTAGGCCTGAAACCATGCGTCTGCAAACAAAATTGATCACACGAGTAAGCAACCAAATATGGCTGGAGGACCTTTCAAACTGTCAACTCTCCCAGCCTGTCCCTGTCTCTTCCCTCACAAAGCTCCTGAGATGGCCCCGTTCAAGTTTAATTCCGCAGCATCTAGAGCACAGGGAGAGAGTCCAGTGGGACTGAAGTCAGCTTTTGGTTCCACCATCCACAACAGGAGACACGTCCGTGATGCATCTGCTGCACCTGAGCAGAGCACAGATCGGCAGTGGGAGCCTGGGGTTGTCCTACTTCAATTTCCGTTACTGTGATAAAACACTCACTTAGAGCAACTTGGAGAGAAAAGGGTTTGTTTTGTTTATAAGTTACAGTCCATAGTCAGGGGAAGCCAGGACAGAAACCTGGAGGCAGAAACTGAAGCAGAGGCTGTGGTTACTGTTGTACGCAGAGTCCCCCACAGACCACCAAGAGACCGAATCCGATGCAAAAGCAAAGAGTCTTTGTATTGTTACAAGTTAACTCGGGACTCTCCGTCCGTCTGACGCAGCAACAGAGCAGGAGAGACCCTGAGTAGCGATGGGGCAGGGTTTTTAAAGCAAGGGGGCTTGGAGTCTGCAGACTACATAGGAACAGACTCAGGATTGGTTTATGCAAGTGGCAATCATGTTAGTAACTTTTAATTGGCTAGGGTTAGTTGGGGGTTACAGTTACCATTTTTGGGTAGGCCTGGACAAATCCAACTCAGTGGAGCTGCCATGGAGGCTGGCTGTCCTCACATGTTTACATTGACCCATGCAGGTAGCTCTAAGTTGGTGAGGGGTCCCAGACAGTAAACAATTGACTCAACCTTGAGCAGTCAGAGTATGTGCAGAAAGGGAGCTACTGCAAGGACTATGTCTTTTGTTCATGGCCCTTCCAGAAACTGCTTGCTCAAGACTCAGGAAACTGAAACTGAGGCCTGATCTCTGAGAGAAGACTGAGCAGCCTGTTATGGCATCTGCTTGGTCCTTTCAGTTACTGGGTTGCTCACCATGGCTTACTCAACCTGCTTTCTTTATACAACCCAGGACCACCTATTCGCAGGGTTGGCACCACCCACGGTGGGCATCATTCATTAATCGAGAAAATGTTCCCACAGGCTTACCCACAGGCCAGTCTGATGGAGGCATTTTCCCAGCTGATACCAGTTTGTGTCAAGTTGACCAAAAAGTAGCCAGCAAGGGGTGGTACAAGGTTCTCTGTGTACACCGAGCTTGACTTGCTCTGTGTCTAAGCACTTTTGTGCCATTGAAGTAATCGACTATAGATTCATAAAGATGGAAAGCAGGATGCTGGTGGGTCAGGGTGGAGGGTTAGTGCTTCATGGGGTGAGAGGTGAGACTGTTGTGGACAAGCACGGTGATAATGGCTGGGTAGTGATGAGAATATATTCATGGCCCTGAACTGGACACTCTCAAACAGTTAATCGACAGTAAGAAGAGAGAAGAAAACAATAATAAGCCAACAACAGGGTTGCTTGGACGTCATAGGCCTGGTCAAAGGGCCAGGCCTCCAGGTTCTTAGTGTCCTACCCCAGTTCCCTAAAGGCGGCCTCAGAAACAGGCGCTGACATCAGGCCTGCTCCCCTCTGCAGCAGGGAAGAGAGCAGCGCTGAGGGGGAAGGACCAGCCTTGAGCATCTGGAGAGTCCACCACCCCCTCCCCATACCCCACATTCCAGAGGAAATGAAACTTCCCAAAGGATGTTGTGTGGGGAATGAAAACAAAAAAGATCTAGGGCTCTGTTTCCTGCTTTTCTCAAGGGCCATTCAACACATACCTGCGGGCTTGGCCTGGATCTGCTGGGGTTCTGCAGTCAGCAAGCAGGCATTCACACATTCCCAACAGGTCCTGGGGATACACAGCAAAATTCTCGCCCTGTTCTGCATCCTAGCAGGAAGGATGATGGATAGGAGGAGAGATGTAGGGATGGGGAAAGGGTTGTTGGGGCCGGGGAGGTGGAGGATGGGGAGAGGCGGGGGGGGGGGGGGGGGCAGGGGGGAGGGGCACACTAAGGAGGTATTATGGGCAACGTGACAGAGTTTCCAGGGAAGCTTCATGAAGAAGGCAGCCTCCACTGAGTGTCCAGGAGGGAGGTGAAATTCTCAGTGAGCAAGTTAGAAAGCAGTGGGTACTTGGGTCAGCAGGAAGTCTACAAAGACCTCTCCCATTCTGTTAATGAAATCCCCTTCCCTCACTTTTCAGGAGTCCTGCTGGCAGCTGGACAAATGACAAGAAAAGACCCCTCCCTCAAGACCTACCCACTTAAGAAACTCACCACAGTTGTGGTTCTAAGACCGACTGAGAAAATGAGCTGTCTCCTGGGGGAAAGCTAAGCCACTTGTGCAGTGAAGACTCTGTCCTTGGCCTCCTCTGTGAGCGGAGCCACTGAAGCAGAAGCACACAAGAACACACAGTGGCCATGACCAACGGTGGGCGCCTTTGTTCCTCCCATAAGCGGTTTCCAGAGAGACCAGCGCATGCTGCCTTCAGTAAACAATAACCCGCATGCCTGGAGCAGGGTCCTGCCACAGATACCTCAACTGCATGCTGTCACCACTGTGGCTCCTGCAAGGGACTCAGGTAGTAGTACTGTTGCCAAGTCGTCCTGAGTGTGTGGCCAGAGGGAGGGCCGTGTGCCAGGTTAGAATCTGGCTTCTCGGTGGATGAAGTTACTCAAGGAAGCCCGGCGTGTCCCCTCCAATTCCCCACTCCCGCTCATTGGCATTGATTTGGTTTCACTAGGAGTAGATTTTATAGCCAGAAACCAAACCACTCAAAAGCAACCACTCAAAGGACACAGCCCCAAAAGTCAAACAAGAGAATCCAGAATCAGACTGAGGGATGCAGGGAGGACAGACAGACAGACACTCAGGGGCAGGAAGAGGGGGATTAAGCAAAGAATAGGTGGTACCAGATAGACCTCCCCTCAGCAGCAGCAATTAATAGGGAAAGTCATATGTCCCCTCTCTTTGCATAGAAAATCGACTATGGTTTCTTTTTTGATGGAAAGCAGGTTTCCCTCTGCTAGGGACCTCAGAGTGCTTGAAGGTATCAGACCTGAAAAGTAGCTGCTGGAATAAATAAATGAACAAGACTTGGACTGCTCTCCTCTCCTTCCCTCAGAAGAGGTAGCCATCATGCCTGGCCTCACAGCATCAGGGTTTGGGGAAGGCAGGTGCCTGATATTTTTATAGTGAACAAAATGATAATGGTCATAGCTACCCTTGACTCGGGACTAAATGAAATGACTCTGCCCTGAGCTGTGGCTTCCTTGTTGACAGTGTGGCAGTGGTGACGCCTTCTGGTAAAAGTCAAGTTGACAACGGATGAGGAAACGACCTGTAAATTGAAGGGTACACCCCACATTGGGAGGATTTTAATCTTGGTCTTGACTGGTACAAGACTCTGTTCATTTTTTAGGATTGAAAGAGAATTCTACAGATGCATCAACATCTGTCCTTTGCTTAACACACATGCCTCAGGAGGTAGACACAGTGATGGGCATCGGCCTACCCCCAGTCAGCCCTGACCATGAAGGGTACACTCCCTGCCTTACGTCTGGGCCCCTAGGATTTTGCACACGCATTTAGTAAACAGCTCTCACTTCTAGACAAATGTTTTACCTTAGGTGCTTCGTTTAGATTGTCCTCAAGCACCCGTGTGCTCCTCCACAGCTGACAGCTGAGGAAGAGCAGGTTCAATAAGATGAATGGCACCGATGTCAGTCATGGCTGACTCTCACAGAACACTGACTCTGGACCAGGCACCAGCTAAATGGTATATGCCCACCTTCCCACTTAACCCCAGGTTAACCCTGTGAGGCAGTGTTGGTAGAATTCCCATTTTAAAGATGAGCAGACTGAGAAAGAGTTAAGCCTTGCACCAAGCCCACCCACAAAGCAAATGAGTGACAAAGAGGACGTGTGGGCACAACAAAAGAACATGGAGGTCACTGGACATGGGCAGTGGCTGGAGTGCCACCTGCATGGGCTGATCTCTACAACAGAGGACAATGGACAGGGTGGACTCCTGCCCCCTACCCTTTCCAGAAGAAATGTTGATTGGTTGATTGTGTCCCGTGCCATGTCCCCTGCTGTGGGCACACCCACCCTCCCTCGGAGAACTGCAGCTCTCTAGATGATAAAGGACTCCGGGAAGGGAAGGAGAATTAATTAGTTCCCAGCAAATAGAGCAGGGGCCTGATTTCTCCCACTGCAGGGAGCTGGTGGCTTATGGTAGAGACTAAGCTGGCCCCAGAAAGTTATATCCTCCATATCTATACAGACAGGGATTGGAGGGGGTCCCCAAGGTGCTCCTAGACAATCCTATCCTCCTAGTAGCCGGATTACAAGGTGACCCACAGGCATTCATGAAGGTTCTGGCCTCACTGCCACCAGCGTGTAGGGGACAGAGGCTGGGCTATCAGTCAAGGCACTGAGCTTCTCAGACCTGTCCCACTGACTCCACACCTAGAGAGTCTCATCTGGCATTTCTTGGGTCTCAGGAACTGCCATCCTTAGAGGCCAGGGAAAAGTGCCAGGTCCAGAGGACATCAGTTCAAATTCAGCCTCTCTCTTTTCATTCTCCAGCTGTGTGTGAGCTTGGCTGTAATTCCTAACCTCTGCAAGCACCTGCTTTCTGTTTTCATTATATTATATTATATTTATTGTATTATATTATATTATATTATTTATTTTTATATATGTGTGTATCTGTGTATAGTGGGAAGGTGTGTGTGTGCCATGACACATGTGTGGAGGTCATAAGATGACTTATGAGAGTTGTTTCTCTCTTTCTATTTTGTGGGTCCCAGAATTGAACCCAAGGCAGGTTCCAGATACAGTCATAGTAACGTGAGCTGGGATCATGCAGTCCTATGGTGGACCCCTGGGCATGAAGACAGGGCCATGCCTGGAGCTGCTGACAAGCCAGGGGCTGGGAAGGAGGCCAGTCACCAGGCACAGGAGAACCCGGGGCAGACAGCTGCCAATGCCGCTCACAGTGTCTCTCACGGTTTGTACTACGACCTTGGGCAAAGGCATTCACCCATCCCTCCCTGTGCCATCTCCTCATTAGAAAGCCTGAGAAAAATAGTAATTATCTGCTTCAGTCTCAGAAAGTCTTTAAATAATTAACATTTATAGGACAGCTTTGAATTCCTCAGATATGAGCTGTGGTGAAAATATTATTATTGTTTTAAAAAATAATATGTCTCTGATCCCAGGCTACTGTGGAAGGACCTGTTATCTTCTCCCTGGGGGTAGCTGTTTGCAAGCTGATTAATTAAAACTCATTTTTCCTGACTTTTTAATTTAGATGTTAATAAATTCAATAATTTGATCCATTTGTTGTTCTAGATAAGGTCCTCTGGGAATAACTTCTCATTTATGATAGTGACCTGGTGAGGAGTCTCTTAAACTATATTATAAATGCTTTAGACATGAAATAGCAAAAATGGCAGTATGAATATGGCAGACTCACAGGCCCCCAAGGATCCAGACCCTACCCAGCCCAACATCATCAGTGAGACTCCCATAAGGAATGTGATGTGTGTTTCGTCTGATTTTTCTGTTTAATTTCTCAACCCACCATTGACATTAATTGACTTTGCCTCAATCTTTATCCAAAGGAGAGGAGATGAAGAAGGAAGCAGTCTCTATTCTGTTCCTTCCCCTTCCTCTGGGTTCTCTCGTCTTTCAGGTGCAAAAGACAGGCCACGTGAAAGAAGAGCCAGCCATGAGCCAGTAGTGATGAAAGAGTGAAGTCTAACTGTCGGGTGGTGACGATGCCTGGGTGCCAGGAATGGTTGGAGACTCGATGAAAGGGTGGGTGGCCTTCTGCTGTTTCCAGGGTATCTATCTGTAGCCTCCAGCCCAGCAGCCAACTGAAGACTAGCTCAGTCTTAAGACCTGCCAGTAACTCAGATCCCCACTGGACATTTTATTATGGGACATAAATTTTCTCAAAGACCTCAATTTCTAAGACCTGCAGAAAGGACACCAACTCTCCTCTAACTGTGCCTGTTGCTACAGTTTTTAATCTTCAATTTCCCCCCCAAAGCCCATGTGTTAAAGCGTGGTCCCCCACTTGATGTTGACCAAAGGCTGTGGAGGCAGGCCCCAGTGGGAGGTCTTTCAGTCAGTAGGAGTGTGCACTTGAAGGCTGTGAGAATCTGCTCTCTTGTTCTGTCTCTGGTTTCAACAGTGAGATAACTGGCTTCGTTCCCACCATAGCATAACATGCTGCTACTCCACAGGTCCAAAGCAGTTAATGTTGCATCAAAACCTCCAAAAGTCAAGGGCCAAAATAAACCATTCTCTCTCCAACTTGCTTGTCTACGGCATTTATCGTAATAGAGAAACCCAATCAACACAACGATTCTGCTTCAAAATCTGCTCACATTGGAAGTTGAGAGCTCTAGCTTCTCCAGAGGACCCGGGTCAGATTCCCAGAACCCACATGGCAGCTCACAACTGTCTATAACTCCAATCTCAAGGGATTCGGTGACCTCTTCTAGCCTCTGAGGGCACCAGGCGTGAATGTGGTGAACAGACATACATGCAAGAGAAACACCCATACACATAAAAAAATAAGTAAGTAAATAAAACCTTCTGTAAGGAGCCTTAATCTGGACCTCCATCCCCTTGCTCAGCCTTCCCTCCTCCACACCAGCCTACCCTTCCTGTCTTATTGCCCGGACAAGGATTCCTTTTCCTCCCCAGCTCTTACTAACCTGCCAGCTCTCCTCACTTCGTGTTTCTAGCAAACTATGATTGCCTAACTGGCAGTACGGATGGATTTGGCTCCAGCTCTCTGCTACCTGCATAGAGATGCCAATGGCTCGGGCGCTACCACTGGAGTGTATTGGGTGGCTTTATAATCTCTACCCTTAAAGGATGCCTCTGCTGGCTCACTACTAAAATGAATGTCATTCTGTGAGCACAGGTCACTGGCATGAAGCAGGTTGGGGACACACACCCCAGTCCCTCTGTTACCTGGCCCAGCATAGGTGGCATAGACAGTCCCAGGGTCTGCTCCTCGGGGTGGACTTTTCCTCAGCTCTGGATTTGCTGGGCATATACAAACAGCATCCCAAGAGAGTCAGAATCTGGGTGAGTAGAGAGATTTTCCTTTGCACAGGAGCAGTATTATCAGACCATCCACTGAGAACCGAGGTACCAGAAAGGGCAGGACTAGGCCTTGCACAGCAGCCTGCCTCTGGCTGTGTGTGCAGATCTGCCTGCTGACGTCATGGAATGACCCTGACCTCTACATGCCTGGGTCACCCTGACCTCAGGCCCCTCATGGCATATCCAGGCTCACTACTGCCACATGCTCACCTGCCTCCTGTCTCAGCAGACTCAACTGTATGATGGGTATGATTCTAGTTCCGCTGGGGACAAAGCCAACCCTGTAACCAGGCAGATATGAGAGGGGCTTCCCTGCTCTCCTCTTCACTCATCTATTGTCAGGGACCACCCCACCACCACCCCACCACCCCCGCCGGGAGATGACTAAGTGTCACCTGACATTCTCTAGGCCCTCCTCCTCTGCTTGCCTTCCCTGACTATTTCCCATGGGTCTTTCTGGCCTCTTCACTCCCCTGCTGTGGTCTTTCCGGGATCCCCAAAGCCCTGCATGGACCACTTTGTAGCTCTAAAGCTCTGCTCCTCTACCTTGGCAACTCGGATGAGAGGTGGGAAGAGCCCATGTTTGAGCACATAGACTCTAGAAACAGATTGCCTGGGCTCAAGGGCCGGCTCTATCACCTTGTAGCTTCTCAACTGTGGGCAAGCTACCTCACTCTGTCCCTGTCCCTCAGTGCTCATCCCTTAAATGGGGCTAGTAATAGTTCCTACTAAATGAACACGTACACACACACACACACACACACACACACACACACACACACACACATACATACACTCACTCACATACATACATACACTCACTCACACACACATATGTATGTGAATGGACATATATATAAATGAACATATAAGTATATATTTATTTACATGCATGTATGTGTTGCATGCATATGTGTATTGCTTAGAACAACAACTGACACACTTCAGGTGTTGTTCATGCATTTACAATCATTGTTAACAGTATGTGTTATCCCTGAAGACGGGGACAGCACTCCATATCCTCAGATTTCCACATTAGTGCCTGGGACATCACAGCAAAATCATCTCACAAAAAGGTTTAGGAGTGATACAATGGTAGACTCAAATTCTGTTTGTGTGATCATGGATGAGTTAACAATAAGCTAACAATGAAGGTCAGTACCATTATCTGAAACTTTGATCTAGGATTTAGAATATTTTATTGGGGATAAGGAATTTGCTTATCACGTTCTCATCTGTGTAGTGTCCAACCTCTGGCAGATACTGGATGAATGACGGCTGCAATCTGCATTATTATTGCTGAATGAATGAAGGAGCTGTGAGCAATAGACCCTCCAGAGCCAGAATGAGATTGGTAAATCTTCAGGAAATCTGCCTGCTCCGTGCACGTCCAGCTACACAAATTTCAGTGCCAAATACAAGATGAAAATGTGAACCCATTGTCCACAAATCATTCCCAATTTCTGGTCAGCAACAATGGAACATCCATGCAAGCATGGGCCTTCCATATTACACAGGTTCCACATGTGGGAAGTGACCAGCGCTGATTTCAGACAATAGTTCCCGTCCTGAGAAGTCCCCTGCTTCATGTCACTTTTCTTCCAGGTTACTCTGCAGAGAAAGACCAAGAGCTCCGAACTCCTGATGCCAAGTCCGGTGTCTCTGATGACTATCAGTCTCCAGCGGCAGCCCTGTGCTTGTTCCTGCTCTTCTGAGAACTCATGTGACAAGAAAGGAATGGCGTGAGGCGTCTTTATCTTTAAGTTTGACTAAAGAACACTGTGCGGGACTTGTGGGTGACTGAACTCTTGCTCTTGATTCTTCATTTTCACCTAAACTGCTGGATTCCCACCCCTGGACTTTGGAGGTAGTCATACTACTTGCCTTGGCAGAAGAGAATGATTAAGCTTGCCCTCTTGCATGCCTGCCCCTTGACACGGAGGAGCACATCTTCAGTGTTCAGTGTCTGAAGGAGGAGAGAAGTGTGGGGCAGAGATACACCCAACCCACAGACTGCAGTCAAGCGCAGCCTAAGTCAGTCAAGTTCTGTGGAACTCAGGCTCATGAGCAAGATACAAATGCCACTACTTCTTAAGTCATTTGTCAAGCAGAATACCGTGACAGAAGCTGACTAGTGTAATATCTTGAAACACCCCTCTTCACCAAATCTATTACTCACTGAATGGCTACCATAAACCAGACACAGTTTTTGGGTTCTTCCAAATGAAACACAGAGGTGTGCACACACACACATACACACACACACACACACACACACACACACACACACACACACACACACACACACACCACACACACGGTAGGCTAAACACCCAGAAGAGAAAGCAGATCTGTGTATCTGTTACATTGAATGAATCTCTATCTTCATCTCCACCTTTTTTTAAAGCCCATCTTCTCTCAAGTCTGGTGAAAAATGAGGCCCCTGGTTCTTCTGGCCACTCCTGAGTAACACACATTCAGTACTGCAGGACTGACAATCAGGTTCTTGCTGTAGCAGTAAGAATATCAGCCTCGGGGCCTAGGCAGGATTCTGATCCTAACCAGGGACTTCTCTCTGCTGCCCCCAGACCAGGCCTGTGGAGGCAAGAAGGCTGGTTAGGAATCCTGCAAGAAAGTCCTCCCTCCAAGTACTGCTGACTTCCTCTGGACTTAGGGAGGATTTCTGTCTTGTAGACTATCCCGGGGCTGCTCTGGGTCCACCTTGACAAACTTCTCCATTTGAATTGGCATTTTCTCTCTCTCTCTCTGGCCTTTAAGACATCAATGGGTCCTTCCACTCCCTTAAGGTAAGGTCAATCTCCCACCTAGATGGATCCCTTGACAGGAGGATATAGTGGGTAGCCATTCCAGCTTTGATCTGGAAGTTCCAACCCCCATTGAGGCTTCAGTAACTGTCACGCCTACAAGGCGAGGCCGAGAGAGGACCTGAAGACCTGGAATCTGGATGGGCTGGCTCTCTTGGTTCCTGGACCCTGGATGCTAGAGGTAGACCAAGCAGAGTTCTCCAGAGAACACCGCCGGACTGCGCTACACCTTTCCCAGACCCTGCAACCTATCCCTTCACTTGTAAGTTACCCCACAAAATAAACCTCCCTTTTAACCACATGGAGTGACCTTAATAATTTCACCCATATCTGGCGCCCAACGTGGAGCTTGAATGACCATGACCCTGAGATTAAGAGTCTCATGCTCTACCAACTGAATTAGCTGACTTCCACTAGCCAGAGAGAATTCATAGAAATCACCTCTAAGTCTTTCGCCCAGGAAGACCCCAGGATCACAAACTGGGATGGCTATTCTTGGTTGTCAACTTGACTACATCTGGAATGAACTAAAACCCAAAAGTGGCTGGGCACACCTATGGGGGATTTTTGCTTGATCATTTGAAGTGGGAAGATCCACTTCTAATCCAGATCTTTGAGGTGGAAAGACACACCTCTAATCTGGCCATACCTTCTTCTGGAAGCCTGTACAAAGGACATGGAAGAAGACAGTTGCTTTCTTTGTCTGATTGCTTTCTCCTTGCTAGCAAGTTGTAATGGCTGTTCTTGGTTGTCAACTTGACTATATCTGGAATGAACTATAATCCAGAAGTGGGGCGCACACTTGTGATCATGAGGCTGGAAGACACACCTTTTTCTGGGCCACACCTTCTGCTGGAAGCCTGTATAAGGACAATGGAAGAAGGAAGGATTGTTCTTTGTTTGCTTGCCTTTGCCTTGACAGCACATCCATACATCCATTCCTTCACTGGCCCTAGAATCTACTTCTTCAGGATTCCAGCACATACGGAAGACCAGCTGAGATACCCAGCATCATGGGACTGAGCCACTACTACATTCTTTGATTTTCTATTCACAACTAGCCATCATTGGACTCAGCCTGTAAGCCACTCCCATATATATATGGAGAGAGAGAGAGAGAGAGAGAGAGAGAGAGAGAGAGAGAGAGAGAGATGCATTTGTTAAGTTCTGTGACTCTGGAGAACCCTGACTGTAAATGGAAGTTTCTGTTGCACCTGGTCCCTCAGCCATTCAGTCCCAAACAAACAGATATAAACAGAGGCTTATATTAATTATAAACTGTTTGGCCTATTGCTCAGGCTTATAACTCTTATGCTTAAATTAACTCATAATTCTTGTCTATGTTTAGCCACATGGCTTGGTACCTTTTCTCAGTCTAACATTCTCATTTTATTTCCTCTGTGTCTGGCTGGCAACCCCATCTCTGCCTTTCCTCTTCCCACCTTCTCCTAGTCTGGTTACCCCACCTACACTCCCTGCCTGGCTACTGGCCAATCATCATTTTTTTAAACCAATAGGACTGACAAATCTTCACAGTTTACAAGAGCATTACCCCACAGCACCATGACTAATACACAAGCCCATTTCTTCACAGGCATTGGAGCCTACTTCCAAGGAATTCCGGTGTATACTGAAGACGAGCTGAGACATCCAGCTTGGTAGACTGAACAACTACAGGACTCTTGGACCTTCCATTCAAAGGCAGCCGTTGTTAGATTATCTGGTCCACAGTCTGTAAGTCATTCTAATAAATCCCCTTCCGATATATAGAGAGATTCATCCTCTAAGCTCTGTTACTCTAGAGGACCTTGACTAGTAATACAGTGACCAATCAGTTTGTCAGAACCCGGTGTTTCAGGAGACTCAGCCCTTCATCTGATGTGCCCCACAATCAGTCCAGGGGGCCATAACTGCCCTTTCCTCCTTGTCTAATCCACACCTTCCACCTGGACATGAGGCAGCAGAGGATGAACCTCTTTGCCCTGTACTGGGTAGGGTTTGAATAAGAGAACAGAAACCTCTGTTACTTCCATCAGAAGAGATAAAAGGGTCCTGCCTCTGGCCAGCCCCATGTCATGTACCTTGTCACATTGATGCCAGAGATGACTGTGGGCTGAGCATGGGGGAGGAGGCTGCAGCTCGCGTTAAAGTTCCTGGTCTCCTCCCTCGGCTGATTTTCATCTTTCCCACAGTAAACCACAACCACAACTGTAATAGCTATCAAGGAGTTCTACAAAGCCTTCTAGAGATTTCTAGAGCCTAACACCTGGGAGCTTGGGAGCCTTCTAAACGTGCAGCTGGAGTCAGAGAGAGGGTATCTGGGCTTCTGCCACTCTACGTTTGCCCTGACTCCTTCACTGAGGCATTAGATGCTGGACAGATTCTTAGGCCAGAGGATAAGAGTCCAGTTTACCTACCCCAGACTCTCAAGCTTATTTTCACAGTAATAATTCCAAAGATCACTGCCTGTTTGCCCTGAGATGAGACTGGCCAGGGAACAGAACTATCTGGAAAAACCCGTGTTGGCCAGAGCATTCCCCACTGTTACCAGATGGAAGAAAAAGAAGGATCTAACTTGTGCTGTGCCTCCGAATTCAGTTCCAGAAGATCTTATTGACAGGTGCAGACTGTAGTATGGAGCTCTGTAAACAAGAGGGGCGGAAGCAGATTCTAGGCTTTCTGAGCTAGAGAGAGCAGAGGTCATGGGCCAGTCCACCAATGCATCGTGAGGGGCAGTCCCCAAAATTCCACTTTCTACTTTTCAACTACCACATGCCTACTGCGGAGGAAGGTTTGAGACACTTGTGGCTGTGTTTGGAGGCACTTGTGACTGCAGGTGACCTCCTCCTTTTGACTGATGGGAATCTGCTGTATGAGTTTCAGCCCTGGGGTGGTTTGAATGAGAAATGTCCCTCTATAGGCTCAGGTATTTGAGCACTTGGCTCCTGGTTCGTAGACCTGTTTGGGGAGCTTTAGGTGATACAGCCTTGCTGGCGGAAGTGGATCACTGGGAGCGATCTTCGAGAGTCTAAGTCTCACTTTGTACTTGCTGTTGTAAGCGCTCAGATTCCTGCTGTGACTGTCCTGTCTACTGCTCGCTGCCATGCCTCCCTGCCATGCCAGACCCTCATCCCTCTGGAACCATAAGCCAAAACAACTTCTGTGAGTTCCCTTGGTCACGATATTTTATCACAGCAACAGAAAAGGAACTAATGTGACCCCCGCCCCCCCCACGTACCTATGTATATCGCATTAGACTGACAATAACCAAGGCAGTAACAAACACCTGGAATAATGAAGAGACGATGGGACCCGAGTTTTAATCCCCCAATTTTGTCTTTGAGAATGGCAGAGGTGATTGCAGACCCTGACATCCAGGCCAGACCACAGGCGAGGCCTCCCTTTAATACTCCTACTTTCAAAATCTGAATTCCTAGAGCAATCAATGAAAAGATAAATATTCATTTGGTGAAAAGATACCTGGTTTACACAGTAAGTTAATGGCGGAAATTTCTCCATATTTCCCACTTGTCAAAACAGAAGAAAGAAATTCCGAAGTGTTAGGAGAGATTGTTAGTCGAATGCCAATTATGAATGCCAGGAGACTACCTCAGACGCGTTCGGGGAAATCTCTGGAGAATTGTAATTTGCTTCACACACTGTTTCTATGACTGTCTTCTTTTTGTACAATAAGACTGAGCTGTAAATTATGGGTATGGCATGGCTTGTTGAATTCTCTCCAGGGGCCCGACAGGAGCATTTGCTGTCTTCGTTGGATGCTGATCTCCCTGGAAGATTCTGTTCTCCTGCATGCATTGCTTTTCTGAGTATGGAATATCCCGACTGAATAGCTTTGAACAACAGAGATATTGATCACCTGTCCCATCAAGAAGTCTGCAGACAGGAAATGCTCACTCAGCTTGCTTAATTCCACGTGATGAAGTCACCAAGGGCCAGTTGCTACCGCAGCGTCAGCCTGGATCCTGCAAAGTGGAAGAAGGCTGCAAATCCCCAGGTCCATCATGATGGCGTCAGAAGGAGAGACAACGTCTTTCCACAACTCTCTTCTTGTCAGAAAATCTTTCCCTGAAGGTCCGTGGAAGGCTCTCCTTGCCAGTCCTTTAATCAAGACTGGATCACATGTGCATTCAGCTGCAAGGACGTCCACTGGCATGTTAGGTTATTGCATGCACACATGCAACCAGAGCGGAAAGAATCTAGACTCAGCTGTACGTCTCCTACCACAGGCAACTGCTCCTTCCCACAGCGTGGCCCACAGTGGGGACTTGGTCCATGAAAACTAAGAAATAAGGCATCTGAGCACCGGCACAGGCTGGTACTGACTCAGCCCCATCTCGGTTTCCTGGAGAGTGTGTCTGACTTTGTCATAGATGCCTCCTCAGGCCAAGAACCGGGTCTTATTTTTCTCCCTCTCATTAAGAAAGTAGTGGGTGACGCTAAACCAGAAGTATTTCTGTGTCAGCCATGTAAAGGAAGGCAGACCCCTCAGAGTTGGTACAGGACACACCAAACACCAAATTCTCACCACAAAGATATTTATTACCCCAGAGGGGCAACGGGGTGGGGGTGGGGATGCAAAGGCAGACAACAAGCAGCAATCTCAGCAAGCAAGAAATCAAGCAAACAGCAAACGGGTGTTTTGGAGTTGTTTTATTTTGTTTTTGGTTGTGTTCTTTTCTTTTCAGAAGTGGGTTTTTAAGGAGGAAAAGGGGGTCTGTGCTAGGGTGAGTAGGTAAGTCCTGACTGAACGTGCTGGCCAAATAATGAATTTTGATTGTTGGACCTTGGTGTTTTGTCTTAGGAATGAGTCAGAGGTCAAATAAGGGAGGGGACCTTGGGGCCTAGCTTTAGGAATGCAATCTAACGGGTTTAGCAAGGCAGAGTGTGCTGATATTTTACTTGTGCTGAAATGTGGTATTTTATTTGAATGTTAATAAATAAAGCTTGCCTGAAGATCAGAGGTCATAGCAAGCCATAAACAGAAGTCAGGTAGTGGTAGCACATCACATGGCAGGCAGAGTCTCTGTGTGGTCAAGGACACACGCCTTTAATCCCAGTACCAACCATAGAGACCTGGAGGTCTGTATAGACAGGCAGTGATGAGGAAGTGATGTGGCTGGGCTTAGAGCCAATGAGAAGGCAGAACAGGAAGGTAATAAAAGCACAGGTTAGACAGGAAGAAGCTCTCTCTTGGGAAGCTACAGCGTGGTGGTAAGCTAAGGCTAGTCAGTGGCTCTTCGCTATTTCTCTGATCTCTTCGGCTCTTACCCCTGTATTTGGCTCTGTGTTTCTTATTTAATAAGACTGTTTAGAAGTTTGTCTACAGCAGAGAGAAAGAAAGGAAAGAGCAAAACCTGTGGGTGCTGTGTTTGCCAGGCTCGGGCCTGTTAGAGAGCCCTTCCTGCCATGTTCTTGTTCTCAAGCCATTGAGAGACTGACATATTGGTCAGGAGAAGCCCAAAGACCCCTGCAGAAGAGCTACCAACACAACCAAAGCTGACCCCTCAGAGTTAGGAGCCTTGACCTCAGATCTGGAAATAGAAGGGCTTTGTTGGCACTGCTGGGACACGGAGGAGAACTCGGAAGTTAAAACAGGTGCTTCACACAGGCCCTTTGGAAGAGCTAAATCCAAATGGCTTTCAAGAGCAGAGAACAGTAGTTCAGAGGCAAAGTAAGCCTAGCTATCATCAGAGAGCCCCATCTCCCACAGAGACAAAGACAGGGACACTCCCTTAGCCCTCAAGATGTCCATAGGGGCTCACTAAAACAGCCCAGCCTCTCCAACTTGTAGAGGTTAAAAAATCTCATTTGACTGAGGGCCTTTGACAAGCATTCTTCCTGTGAACTTCCAACATCTTCCAAGAAGCCAGGAAGAACTTGGGATTTCACCAGGGACCTCATCAAACAAGCAGATCAGAAGGGAAATTTTGCCCTCTTACTCTGGGGTAAATGCCCAGGGAGGAGTGCCCCTAGAGGGCAGCAGACCATTTGAGCTGAAGAGATTAAAATGATAGTTGCTTTAAACCTAGGAAACCAAAGCCTCAGCGAGACACATACAGGTTCTGCGGCTCATTGGCCAGGCAAATGAGCCTACTTTGCACTCCTAATTAGCTACATAATCTTGAGCAGGTTGATAAGCACTTGGAATACCAGTCTCTTCCCATGAAAAATGGAATTAATAGTGCTGATGGCGCAAGGTTGCCGTGAGCATTAGATAAGAAGAGGTATGGGGGAGGGGTTGCTACTTCCTGGAACAGGAAATCTCTGAAGCTGCTCCACTCACGTGCCTCCCTACTCTACCTTGAGAGTCCCTGAGGCAGCAGGGAGCTGGACACATTCACTCCATGAGTTCTCTTTTCTTTCCCTACCGCAACTCGGGGAAGAGATCTAGGCAGGGGACTCTCAGCTATGAATTTTGACCTTCAGAGAGTGACATCAGCCATGGCCTAGATGGTATGGGGTGCGGTTTTGTGTAGAGCCTCTGAGGACCTACAATTGCCCTATTCCACCCCGTTCTCCAACCTGCTTTCTGGGAGCTATCCATTCCTTGTCCCCATAGAGAGGCCAAGCCTTGAGGGAGATGGCAGTGGCCTCTGCCAAGTCCAGCATTCATTTTTTCCATTTCTTCTTTCCAGTCACACACTGGGCCTGTCCTCAAGAGACTGTGTGACTGCTTACAGATTCAGTATTTATCCGATCACTTCTGGCTCTGGAGCACAATGGCCACCATCTCTACCCTCTCCCACCTATCCTGAGAAGTATCTGAATAAGCCACTTTGTGGTTCCAAAGACACCACTCACTTTCCCTTTGGTTCTAAGTAGAACAATGGGTCTCAGTGGTAGAGCCCATTCCCAGCATGCATGAGACCCTGGGTTTAATCCATAGCACTTCTGAAAGTAAAAATCAAATTAATAAATAAGCAATAGCTCATACAGACCCTTCCAGAAGAAGTCATTGTCCACAGGGAGCAATCCTTGTCCTGCAGCTCCTGGGCTCCCTTCCACTTACTACTACCTTAATGGTCATTTGGCAAATTTTCCAAAAAAATTTCTTTTTGAATTGGAAGTGTGCCCTGCAGAGGAAGCTTCAAGCACAGATAGAGATATCCAGAGCCTGTGGGCAGCCCTGAGGTGGCAGCTTGGATTCCAACTTGTCCCATGGGACTTCAGCAAGCAGCATTTTGCCTCCATATCCTCCAGAGCTTAATGTGAAGATGCAATCACCTCACAAGGGGCTTGTAAGGAATAACTGAAGAGCAATTGTATTCCTAAGGCACTCTGCGAAGTGCCACACAAATAACTTCACACATAAGTGATTGCCATATCTATAAAACGCTGTGGATGGTAGAAAAAAAAAGTCCATCGCTACAAGCAGAGATGCAGGTCTCCATGCCAGGAAGCAAAGGCCTGGGAGTGAGATGCCTGCAGTGTGTTGAGAATTAAATGTCAGCCAAGACTTTCTCCTGCTCTTCATTTCCCGTCATCACAAATGCAGACAGCAAGAGATGCATAGATGTGTTCTGAAAGCCACCAGCAGGAAAATCCCTTTAAAATATTCAAACAGCCCTCGTGTGGGGTATTTATGGTAACTTTGATTCTATTGACAGCTACCTTTAATATTCTGAAAAGTGGAGAGAATAAGGCACAAACATTAATTTTCAGTCTTATCTTGGGTTGTTAAGTCCTCATGCATTGATTGCCTGGAGAGATTTCTGAAGGAGGAATCTGCCTTCACCTTGTATCGCAGTGTTTAGATTAGCTAGATGTTGTTTGCAGCCAGGCAGATGGTACATATTTACACTCCCAGCCCTTGAGAGACCAGGGCAGGAGGATCTCTAGTTCAATACCAACCTGGGTTGTATAGTCAGAATCTTCAAACAAACAAAAAAACACACAAAGGAAAAAGAGGTCATTTATAAAAAGAATCTGAAACCAGCCCCTACTCCCAACACACACACACACACACACACACACACACACACACACACACACACACTCACACACTCTCATACACACTCACACAGACAGACACATACACACAAGACACACACTCACACATACACACACACAGACACAAACACACATGCACACACACACTCACACACTCTCATACACACTCACACAGACACACACACACAAGACACACACTCACACATACACACACACAGACACAAACACACACACACACACACACACACACACACTCTCATACACACTCACACAGACACACACATACACACAAGACACACACTCACACATACACACACACAGACACAAACACACATGCACACATGCACAAAACCCCTCTATTTGATAGAATGATGTGGAGATAGCTTTGTTCTAGGGGAGGAGAAAATCAGTAAAACATGACTGTGTAAAGCCATGCTGTCTTTTAGTGTGACAACTTAAACGTTCTATCTCTGAGCTGAAAGTAGAATCGACACAAAGTGCCATTCTGGTGACCAGCCAAGCCTGTTCCAACCTGGGGCAGATGGAGAATTCAGACGGGGCAAACCTTTGAAACTGCAGTGCAATTTGGCGAAGCAAAAGTACAAATAAAATATAATGAAAACCGAACCAAATAGAACGTTAAATAAGCATCACAAGAAAATATATGGACACTCTTGTAACAATAAAATTAAAATTTTTAGATGAATTAAATAATTTCCTAAACGATTCAATTCACTCCCAGAAACAAAAAGCGGACTTCTGGGCTCAGGCAAAGGAGTGAAACAGGGATATCTACTATTCTCCTTTCCATAAGCCTCATTAAAACTATCATACAAGATCATTTTAGGTTAAAAAAAAAAAAAAAAGGAGGAGGAGGAAGAGGGGGAAACTGGAAATCAGATAAACACATGGTGACCAAGTTAGAAGTCCCGGGGGAATGGAATCTGGTGGTCCCTGGGCACAGTGTCACACACACCCAGGCACAGTTCTTTCGTGTCCTGTTCCTAGACGCCCTCCTTTTGGGGACCACTGCTGAGAGGCATGTGAAGGTGGCATCTCACTGTGCTCTTGGCCAGTTGGACCTGCTATCTCCCATGAGGAAGCTGGATGTCAGCCCCACCCTCTCTGCTGGTGATCTCTACACCTAGAGCACCAGAGGGGTAAGAGTAGCACGGTGCTCATGCCCGTCCTTACCAAGCCCCTGGCCAGGAGGCTTCTACTTCTTCTCTCACATTCTCTGTGATGCTGGCATACTGTCCCTTCTCCAGGCAGAATGGGGTCAGAGAGGGTGTCACAAGAGAGTCTAGTACCATCTAACCTTCAATGTAGCAATGTCAAGCCTGGTGCCCCACGTTCCTTTCTTCCCTGGCCAGCCTTGGAGGAAATCTCAGGCAAACTGATGCTTGAAGCATCTGCACATCTCTGGCATCTCCTAAACACACACACACACACACACACACACACACACACACACACACACACACACACACACACCAGCTTAAACCTTCCACTCGGCCCCTCCAGGTTCTACTGTGGACCCCTGCTACTCAGACAAAGCCTGACTTTGAAATTAGACAACATCTAATTTTGTTTGCACTTGCAGTGATCACACTTGATAGCTTCAACGTAACTGTCTCCCTCCTCACGCACATTTAAAAGTGTAATTGAACCTGCTCCAAAACATTTTAAATTCTCATTTCAATCAGAGCGATCAGTTGCTGAATCCTTCAGCAGCCTTGCACCCCTTGCTCACTGGGTTGTGAGAAACTGAGCAAAAGTCCAGGAAGAGGTCATCTGCATTTACCACGACAAAGAAAATTGTTGTAGAGGTCTAGAATAAGTGCCTTCTGATGTCAAGAAGGCAGAGAGAGAACATGGGGTTTAAAGAATGAACACATTTCCAGGCTTTCTGTGTACGCGCTTACTTGTAATACTGAGATGAGAGAATGCTTACAGAGTGTCTTCTGTGTCTGTCCTGAATCCTGGCTGAACGTGCACATACTCTTCCATCCAGCTCACAGCAACCCAGCCCAGCAGATGCCACTGGTACCCATTTTGTGGAGGAGGAAAATTCTCTTTCTGATACCACTAATATTTCATTTTCATCAAGCTTGAGAGAGCTAGACTTCTGCTCAGCCCAAGAAAAATTTTTCTCTACCTTCCCCCACACCTCTGCTCCTCATCCCTTGGGCCAGAGCACAGACTTCCAGAAGGTAGGTCCTCTGCTAAGGTAAGCCAGAATCCCAAGGACTCAAGGCTCACTGGCCAAGGGTATCAGGACCAAAGACCAAGTGTTGCTCTGGCCAGGTCAGCCACATCTTCCTGTCAGGCTTGTACTAACATTTTTGGTTTAGTTAATGATACTGAAAAGAGCTTCCTAAACTTGGTTGTGCTGATCCCAGGACTCTGTCAAGAGAGAGACCATTGCTGACCTACAGGATACAGATTGCCATTCTAGGTTTGGTTACTAGCTCAGTCATGTCAAAACAGCTTTTTCTGGTCCTTTTGGAGCACACAGCAACCTCTTAGATGTCTGTGTGCCATAGTTACAAATGCAGTCACAACTGACTCACTCGCGACCTCTTTAGGGTATCCACATGCTCAATAAAAAGCCATCACCATCATGAGTTCTGTCGCTCAAGCCCTGCTATAGGCTGTACCATTTACCCACAACCGTCCGCTTTGACCCCAAACTCACTAGCTCTAACCTTTATACCAGGACTCCGCTCTTTCTATCTGACTCTATGGTGACCTGCTTGGACCATCTGTCCAGTTCAGTCCCTGCCTGTTCCCTTTTTAATCATTGGCTAACATTCCCTTACTCCTCACAGTCTTCCCCCAAAGATTCTCAGCCCTCTATGTGGACCTCCCAAACTGAGAATGGGAAGAAGACCTGGGTTTCTATGATCGACACAGGGAAGGAGCATCCATAAGGGGCCGGACATTTGGTGACTGTCAATCTTTACAACGTGTAACTTATTAATCCCACATTTTATTCTAGCAGTAGATGAAAGAACCCCATGAGACTGCATAAGAGACCAGCTTATCGTGAGTGAGGAGTAGAAGCTAGAAAAGAAAAAGAAGTAACAAGATACAGAAAGTAAAATTCAAGTGCAACGTGTGCTGTAGAAATAATTCTTCACTAGGTCAAGCCATCAGGGTGTCTCTAATGTCCCTGGCATATGTCCCTGCAAAATTCAAGTGCAACGTGTGCTATAGAAATTCTTCATTAGGTCAAGCCATCATGGTGTCTCTAATGTCCCTGGCACATGGTAGGGAAAGAGACCCGGGGAGCTTCCAGGAGGCTAGCATTGCCATTTTCAGACTGGGGTAAGAAAATGACCAGAAGTTGACCAGTTCATCCAATGGACTGCTAAGAGGTGGCAGGAAAGATTTGAACTTCGATGTCTTGTATTTAGACTCTCTGAACGCACTCCAGTGTCAATGAGGGCCACAGCCTCTTCCTGAATTCCTGGTCCATCAGCATCCGTCAGTTGTCACGGTCACTGTGGTCAGATGGAAAAGACAGAGCTCTTTACTAAAATATAGAGTTGGTGTTTAGGGTCAGATGGGTGCTTGTGGGTAAATGGACACAGAGGCAGCAGCTCTTGGGCTAAAGCTCTGCTGACAGTGCTGGCTGGCTTTTTACGGGGTACGTGGGTGCCTTGAAGAGGAGCGATCTCACCCGAATGAAGCAAGATGAGAACAGCTGGCCAGGGTGTCCCTGTGTCTCCTGAGATGAGGGAAGGAGGTTCTGGCTGTCATTCTATCCTAGGAAAAGACAGAAGCCAGTCCACCAGTGCCCCACTCAAGGCAGAACCAAAGGGTGAAGGAGAAGAGAAAGCCCTCCAAGGTGCCCCCCACTCCTGTGTGACTGCCCTGTTCCCTGCGTCACCTCAAAGGCAGTGTATACAGCTAATAGGCTCATCATCTGGGGAGATAACATTAGCCTCATCATTACATCTTACTAAATAAGTCATTTAAAATTAATTACCATGCACTCCAGAAAGAATTAGCTATGGTTGACTCTTTCGTTCCTGCTGATTATCGAGTTGGCAGAATCCATTAGTCCTGTAGACAAACCAGTGGGTTTCTAAGCACTGAGTAGAGACAAGCCGAGTCCCCCTCTCACGGTGGATCACTCCCGGAAGCCTAAGTACACCAGAGCAAGCACATCTGGGGAGGCTCCAACCTGCAGTGAGCAACACAGCTGGGGGAACATGGCTGACCTCATGCACGGGGTCTCCAGCATGAGTGCTGCAGCAAGGGCAGATAGCCTCCTCTTTGCTTGACTAGGTCCTTTGCCTCTCTAGGGCTCCCTGGGGAACGCTGTGTAAATTAGCATGCCAACTGTTTCCCTCTGGACTCAAGAGTCTCAGAGGACAATGGGAAAGAATGCTCTGAGCAGAGGGGCAAAATTCTCAGAGTTAGCCCTATGTGGGACAATAAGTGCTGTGGGAGAGCAATGGGTGGGATGATAACAGCTGTGTGGATAGACAAGGGCTTGAGGTCTACCCACTCCTTAACCTCCCCAAACCTCAGTACCTCCAAACATTAGTAATTAAATTCCATGGACTATTTACTGTACACTGGGCACTGATCTGAACACAGGGAGACATTGGTGTCATCCTGACCACCCAACTCTATGAACTTGCTACAATCATTGTTCTCATTTTCAGATGAGAAAACATAGAGACAGTGTGGTGGTTTGAATGAAAATAGTCCCCACAGGCTCATAGGGAGTGCATTATTTAAAAGGATTAGCAGGTGTGGCCTTGTTGGAGGAAGTGTGTCACTGGAGATGGGCTTTGAGGTTTCAGATACTCAAGCTGAGTCCAGTGGCTCTCTCTCTCTTCCTGCTGCCTGTTGATCCAGATGTAGAAGTCTCAGCTCCTTCTCCAGCAAATGTCTGCCTGCACACTGCCATGCTTCTTGCCATGACTCTGATGGACTAAACTTTGAATTGTAAGCCATCCCCAACTAAATGCTTTCCTCTATAAGAGTTGCTTTGGTCATGATATCTCTTCACAGCAATAAAAAGCCCAAGTAAGACAGAAGTTAGTACCAGGAGGGGGGATTGCTAAAATAGGCCTGACACTGACTTAGGGACTTTGGATTAGGAAAGCAGTTGAATGCTTTAAGCAGGGTATAGGGGTCATGCTAGTAGAAACATGGAAGACAGTGGTGCTGAGGGTGATTTGAACTGAGGGGTCCTGGCTCAAGAGATTTCAGAGGAGAAGAATGTTAGCATGTGGCCTAAAGACTGTTCTTGTGATATTTTGGTGAAGAATGTAGATGCTTTCTGCCCTTCTCCAAAATCTGCCTGAGGCTAAACTGAAGAACTATGGATTAACAGCTTTGGCAGAGGAGATTTCAAACCAGCCTAGTATTGACTGTGCTCTATGGTTCTTAGTGACCAGCATTATGCAGATGTATAATGAAAAGGAGTAAGCTGAGCAAAGAAAAATACAAAATGTACAGCTTGAAGAAAAAAGGGGCACAGGAAGTTTAATGGCACTAAATCCCGTGTTGTGTTCAAGGAGATAAACAGATTGAAGAAAAGCCTGATGCTAAATGGAATAAAGGAAGTGGTGACCTCAGAGCCAGACTCCACCTATCTAAGTTTCCAATTTGTAAAAATGAATTAAATAAAAGTTTAGGACTGGGCTTGGTGGCACATGCCTTTAATCCCAGCGCTCGGATGCCAACTCTGAGTTCAAGGTCAGCCTGGTCTACAGAGCAAATTCCAGGAGAGCCAAGCTTAGGCAGTGAAGAAAATCATGGAAAACAGTAAGCTGGTAATTGAACAAGGGGCCCATGTTCCTGCACCAGCAAGCAGCAGAACTTGGCAGCTTTGGCCACATGGTTCTGGCTTTAGAGTTAAGGATAGAAGAAAGGGGTTATGGAATCTCCCTCCATGACTAAGGAAAGCTGCTGAGGCCAAGTGTGTGTCACAGGTGTCCCTGCATTGAGGCCCAGGGAGGCCATTGTGTGAAGCTATGAAGGTGAAGCCTGGATTGCCTTGAAGACACCAAGATGTTGAAGATGCCAGAGTCATGGGATACTTGCCGAGGAGAGCTGCTAACAGGGAGTGGAACCAGCTCAAGAGAAAGAAGCGTGTTGCAGTCAACAAAGCTGAACAGAGTTGGAGATCTGAAGAGCGCTTTGACATCAGCCATGGAGATGCAGGGTTTGGAGTTTGCCCAGCTGGTTTTTGGTCTTGCTTTGGTCCAGTATTTCCTCACTGTGCTCCCTTCCCTACATTTTGGAATTGTAATGTAAATCCAGTGTCATTGTATGATGAAAGTATGTGATCTGTTTTGGGCTTTGATTTTACAGGGGATTACAGTTAAGAGATTGCCCCAAGTCTCAGAGAACACTTTGAACTTTGGACTTTTAAGCAATGTTGAGACTGTTACAGACTATGGGGACTTTTGAGTTTGGACTGAATGCATTTTGCATTATGATATAACTACAAGTCTTTGGGTGCCAGGGAGTAGAATGTGATGGTGTGAATGAAAACGCCCCCATAGGCTCATAGGGAGTGGCATTATTTGAAAGGATTGGGATACGTGGCTCTTCACAGTGATAGGACACTGACTAAGACAGACAGAAAGATCAAACAACCAGCTGACCCAGACCTCACAGTGTCCAGGACAGGCTCTGCAGCTGGATGGTTGTCTCAGCAACCTTTGCTCTTCACTTGCGCCTCGTGGATTAGATGGGAAGATGCCTAAACTTTTTCGCAGCATCTCCACCCTTAGAAAAAACTCAGCCACTGTCAGCTCGAGTTCTGGCTAACGATGCAGCTTGCCAGGATGGAAAGACCAACTGCAAACACAACTCTGGTCAAACGGGACCCTGCCAGCCATGCTCCCCACTCTCTGTGCTTCCTATGGTCCACCACCTCCCTGCCCAAAGCGGTCATCCTCATGAGGTCCACTTTAGAAACTGCGCTTTCCGTCGTCATTGATTTCCCCAAACACAGAGCGTTTGGGAGTGCTGGAAGGGAAGCCGAGTCTCCGGGGCAGCCCAAGTCCTTCACACTACAAATGAGGAAACTGAGGCCTGCAAAAGTTAGTGAGTCAATGAGAACAGAGCCTGGCAGAAAGGGTAGCTCCCCAGAGACCTACCCAATGTCGCATACCTTTGTTTGCAATGCTGGGGATCAAACCCAGGGCCGGCCTGTGCTGCACAAGGCCCCAGCCCCATGCCCCCTCTGCATGTCGCATTCCATACATTTGCATGTCAGCCTCAAATGATTCTGCCGGCAAAACAGAAGAATTTGTGGATTCCAAATTCAAACTGAATAACCAACACCCTTGAAGTGCATAAGCAAGCCCAGGCTGCATGAAGGGTTCCAAGGGCCTGTGGGGGGAAGGCATGAGTGCAGGTGGAGGTGGGGCTTTCCTGAGAAGAACCAGAGCCAATGAGCCACTGGTCCTAAGTGCAGACATCACTGGGGCTGTGTAACCATTTCTTGGGTAGTCCAAGGGGCATAGCCCTGGGGCAGGCAATCCTAGTCTGACTGGTCTGGCGACAAGGTTGGAGATAAAGCAGGGGAAACAAAAGGGGATGAATATCCTAAACCTGCCAAAAGTACTGGAGGTCCAGAAAGACTCCATCTATCCCCCAAAACTCAAACAGGATCAGGGACACGAGAAAAATGAGCTCAAGGCAGCTGAACTCATCCCCACTGGTGAGAAGATTGGCGAAGGTTATTAGTTAGATGCAAAATT
Organism: Peromyscus californicus insignis; assembly: GCF_007827085.1. Classification (NCBI taxonomy): domain Eukaryota; kingdom Metazoa; phylum Chordata; class Mammalia; order Rodentia; family Cricetidae; genus Peromyscus; species Peromyscus californicus. The sequence continues at coordinate 67,333,458 of NW_026294436.1, read as the reverse complement.
TAAAAAGGCCCTAAAATGGTTTCCTCCAATCTTTTTAATAAGACACAAGTCCATTCACAAGGGCACAGCCCCCAGTGACTTCAACCCTCTCCCAAAGGTCCTCATCTCCAGGAGCACCGCAGCGGGGATTTGGTTTCCACATGAGTTCTGACAGGACACTGTCATTCAAACCAGAGCCACTTCCCATTCCATCCCGAAGTCCTGCTGTGATCTTGTCCCGCCCCCAACTCCCTCCCTGCTGCTCTTCAGATCTGCTGCGTATCTGTGTTTCTTGTGCTACCTCAGCCCGAAGCACTCAGCTGAACAGGCACGCAGCAGGTTCTCTGTGCTTTCCACATCTTTATTCAAATGCCATAACCTCAGACCGGCCTTTGTAGAACTTTCTGTGTGAAAGTGAACACATACACATACACAGAGACACGCCTTATCTTCTCCCCCACCCGTGATTACTTCTCTCCTTATATAATATGTATACACACGAGGGGGTGTATATAATTTGCTCATTTGTTGTCTGGTCCCTCAACAGCTTGAATGCAACTCCTCAGAGACAAGAATTTTTTCTTTTAATGTTTTGTTCTCTGCTGTGCCTCTGGGGCTAGAAAGTACCTAAGACCCTGTGGGTGCTCCAAAAGGCTGGCAATGGTGGATTGAATTTCCAGCTCTTGAGAGGCATTGACTCCACAGCTACTGCTGTGAGGGGACTCCACAGGAGGCCTGGCCGCACAGAGACTCTGTCAATAGCGGAGGCAAACAGCAGCAGCCCACCGCAACCTCCCCAATAATCTACAGCTTCAGCCTCCTTCAGCTGCGTAGCCGTCCCCTCCTCAAGACCCAGTTCCATAGCAGTCTGAGGGTCCACTTACTGGGATCTTTCCAGTGAGTTCCTAAGTCTTAATAACCCCGGTGATGGCTGGGGACCGGTGTGCGCCTGCGCTCCAGCTATTCAGGAGCAACACTCCGGTCTAGACCACGCAGCAAGACTCAGTCAAGACTAATATTCCCAGCCTCACGCCTTTGTTCGCTGAACTGCCTGCAGCTGCTGCCTCCACCGAACCTTGAAGTTCCCATTTTACCCATTCGGCTTCTACTCAGAACTTTCTAACTGATTTAAACATATTCGGTCTCATTTCTTCTGTTCAAATAACTGGTGTGGTTTCTGCTTCCCAAAAGACAGGGTGGAGACAGCTCATACTCAGGATGACACCCACAGCCTCCCTGCCTAGGCTTCTGAATGGGAGCCTGGATCCAGAAGAACAGCCTTGGCTCCCCTGGCCTCACAGCTGAGGATGCTAACTCCTGCTTCATACTCTCCGCTGTCCCATGGAGCCCTGCCTAAACCCTGAGACAGAGCTCAGGACCTCTATGCCCTCGTGGCTCCTTGTCCACACCTAACTCCTTCTTCACCCCTCTCATCTCTTGAAGCTATTTGTTTTGACATCTGTCACCCCTTGTGACACATACCAGATCAGGCCCCCATCTTATATTCACAAGCCTGCGACCTGGAATACTTCCTAGTCCACAGTAGGCACTCCGTAATATTCACTGAGTCTGATAAACATTTGATAGCCCAGATAGTCCCATATGTGATATGAAACCCCTCATTTTTATGTGCTGTCCGAACTGGTGTAAATAAAAAAAAGAAAAAGAAAGAAAGAAAAATCCAGGTGGCAATGAAAAAGAAAAACCAGAGAGAACAGGGGCCTCTGCTTTAATCACCACCATGCAAATTGGGACTTTCAGATGTGAAGACACGCAGGTCCCCAGCGAGTCTCCCTCCTCCTAATGCAGGGCTATAATTATGTTTGCATTGAGTCTGCATGTTATTATTTACATTTCTGTGCTGGTGTTTGTGCAGCTGGCACAGTTCCCAAGGAAGCCTTTCCGAGCTGAGCCCAGAGGTTGATGCACAGCTCCCAGAAAGGCTGCTGAGGTCCTCAGAGAGAAGCCTTGCTCCAGGGCTAGAAGGGCTTGTCAGTCAGAGATCTTCTTCCCCAGCTTCATCTACTCCCCTCCCCTCCCCTCCCCTCCCCTCCCTCTCCTCCCCTCCCCTCCCCTTGCTCAGCCTGGTGGCATCTATCAGAATCACTTGTGCGATAGATAAGGAGCCCGTTATAGCTGCTCCGGCTTCCCCTGCGTAATTAGGAAGTGCATTGTTGTGTAATTCAGAAATTAATTAGCAGTAAATGTTTCAGGGATGCAGGTGGAAGTGGGAACCCACTGTGCTCCATCAGCCATGAAGCTGGATTGCTTTCTAGCTCCTGGGGACCCTTTCTAGTACATCCTCTATCAAGGAACACCACTCAGGCCACTGAGATGCTAGGGGCCCTCTCTTCCTCACCCCCGGTGGGCAGGAAGGACGTACCGTAAACACCACAAGCTGGCCGCACATCAAGGGGCCTTGGCCGTTGCTGGACAGCAGCTATAGAAGGTGTTCTCGGCTACTCAGAAAGCTCTTGGGGTTCCAGTCCAGACAATGGGGGACAGATATTACCAAGCAACCTGAGCTTAGAGAAACCTAGAGTAGCCTACAATAACTTTCCACTTATGGGCGGCAGGGGGGGCGATGGGGGGAGCACCATGTGACTTACATAGGTTAGTTCATGAACGAAGGCAGAACAATGGTGGCAAGCTTGAAGACTCCTAGATACTGTGAATCTTCCAGAAGCTCTGGAGTCTCCAAGCAGACGTGTCTTCCTGGCCCCTCACCTTCCCTATACTGTTCCCTCCTTATGGAAAACCTCCACCTCTCCCCAGTGTCTCAAACATCCCTAGAAATGCGTGGTGCATGAGCTTACTGAATGAATGGAGCTCCATCTTCTGCTGGGGATGTCTTTCTGTATGCTGTGAATGTGTGTTGCTCTAATCTGGTTGATAATTAAAATGCTGGTTGGCCAGTAGCCAGGCAGGAAGTATAGTATAGGTGGGATAAGCAGAGAGGAGGATTCTGGGAAAAGGAAGGCTGAGTCAGGAGTCGCCAGCCAGACACAGAGGAAGCAAGATGTGAAGGTAGAACTGAGAAAAGGTACCAAGTCACGTGGCTAAACATAAATAAAAATTATGGGTTAGTTTAAATGTAAGAGCTAGTCAGTGGTGGGCCTGAGCTAATGGCCGAGCAGTTTTAATTAATACAAGCTTCTGAGTGATTATTTTATAAGTGGCTGTGGGGTCTGTGGGGCTGGGCAGGACCAGAGAAAACTTCAGCTACCATCTTCCAAGTCCCTCCTCAGCCTGTTTGAAGCCCCTGTTTTCTGAGGCACCATTACCCTCCCTGTCCGCTTGACTGGCCTTTTCTGTGCATTTTACCATGCATTGCTGGCTTAAATGACTGCTCCTCCTGTGCCAGCGTCTCCCCCATCGGACGGACAGCTGTCATGCTTGCCCTGTGCATCCCACCTGCAACTCCCTGGGCAAAGGCTGAGCCTGACACGTGGCCGCTGCTTAAGAGGTATTTATTGATTGAATGACTGAGATGGTGACTCACTTCTACTTCAGGTGACCAGGAGGAGAAGGGAACAGGGGTTCCCTGCAGTGCCCTGTGAAGACCCCGAGCTGAAGGCCTGTGGCCTGCAGTGCCCTGTGAAGACCCTGGAGCATTCCCATCTGCTTTCCCTCTTAACCATTACCTGCAGAACAGCCAAAAACTGCTTTAGCAGTTTCCCTCCTGGAGCCTGGAATTTTCGGAGCCTTGGAAGGCCACGGGGAGGGGGGAGGGGGAGCCCAGCTCTGCTCATGCTAAGTACGAGCACTTGTGAGACAACTCTGAGAGGCCTGCTGAACCTCAGGCTCCTCAGGCTTGAAGTTAGTGCACGGCAGGCAGGCAAGTCTCAAAATCAGCAAGAGACCGCAATGCCTCAGCCAACCAACAGGAACACCTGAGCTCACAGCTGGCTTCTTAGGGCCAGGGCTTTCCAGCTGTATCCACAGACCTTCCCAACAACCTCATAAGGTATGTGTCTGTTTTCAGCCCATTTTACAGACAAAGAGGCACAAAATTGGTGGCAAGATGTAGACATTTGTTTGGATATGTTTGAGTAAATGAAGGAATTGGTCACAGGAAATTCCAGCCAGGAAGACCCTTCTAGACTCCCTTGCTTGCTTTAACATGCAGAAGAATTCACAAGACCTCAAGTCTAGCATGTTCTTTTCTATGATGTCTCTTCCCATGTGCCCTCTGAGAGCTAGCCTGGTGCTCTCGGGCCTTGGGGATGATTGTAGCATATAAGCAATTTGGGGAGCATGGCTTCTGGGCTTTCCTTTATGTTTGTACTGCTGGAGATGCAACCCAGACCCCAAACATGCCAGATGAGCACTGGACCCTGAACTCTACCCAGCTCGGGGCTTTTCTTGTCTGAAAGCTTGTAGTCTAGAGGGGAGGGGGGTTGAGAACGAGGTGGGAAGGAAATAGAAGTTCTTAGAAGCCAGGAAGGACATGCTCCCAGCAGGACCTGTTCCCCATCCTCAGGAGGGGTTCAGGGAAAGTAAATGAGAAAGACTGGGTGTGGGCCCTGGGCTTTTAGCCCAGACAGTCCCCAGTCATCAGGCCCCAGAGACAGAGGCCACCTCCGAGGATAGGCAGGCTTGGACAGCATCCCTGTCAGAGTGAAAATGAGACATCCTTCCCCACTATGCTGTGCCCTGTGGAGCACACTGTGTGGGCATCGGGGGCCGATAGAATGGGAACCCTGTGTGAGATTTAATTAGACCAAGAAACAAACCTGTAGAACAAATTCACATCGGCAGCATTCCCTTCTCAAACTCCAATTATTCCTTACTCACTCAGGGGCGTGAAAAAAGGAAGACTGTTGTAGATTATGAAGTGCATGACAGGGGAGTATTCGAATCTCCATCCAAATAAACCAACTATAAAAAAAGAAATAGATGTTGGCGTCAATCAGTGAAATTTGAATGGAGATTAGTTCGTAAATGTGATTAAAGAATTATTGTTAATTTTGTTGCATTGGATCAGGGGCTGTGGCTGTATAATGTCTTTTCACAGGGAAGCATGCAATAAAGTAAAATGTCAGATTCCATGGCATGATAGCTGACATTTTACTTTAGCAAAAATATCTTCAGTGAAAAAAAAAGAACCAAAAAACAGATATTGCCAAACATTAAAAAAAAAATTGTTCAATGTATTTGGTAATATATGGGACTTTGGTACACTATTGTCTCAATTTTATTCATATTAGACTTCCATAAACATATGGTATTTTATATACTTTCATAACTAAATAATAATGCTACTTCCTATAGGAAATAATTTATAGGAAGCTGGGCATGTGATGCATGTGTATAATCCTGGCACTTGGGATTTGGAGGCAGTAGCATAAGTGAGGCTGAGACCACTTGGGCTACATAAGGAGACCACGTCTCAAAAGAAATGGCTAGAGACGCAAGCAACCAGAGCACTTGCCTAGCACGAGGGGGCATCCCAAGTACCATAAAGAAAGAGAGGGAAGAAGGCAGGAAAAAGAGAGGGCGAAAGAGGGAGAGAAAGGGGAGGATGAGGACCGAGGGGAGGGAGGGAGGGAGGGAAGGAAGATGGATTGGTAGCATATCAGAGTAGTAGAGCATCTGCTTATCGAGAATGAGGCTTTGAGGCTCCGGGTTGAGTCCTGCCACCAGGAAAGCACTGACGTTTACAGGTAAAGGCACATAAGCACAATATACAGTGTTCGGTATCTCAAGAGCTTGTACATCCTAGTACACAGCAACTGAGCTGTGTCCAAACACTTCCTTTACTTTTATTTTAGTTGCCCAGGCAGGCCTTGAACTTGTGATCCTCTTGCCTCATTCTCCTGAGCAGCTGGAATTACAGGCCTGCACCAGCAGTCTTGACAGAATATAATGTTTGTAAGTATCAGTAGATGGCAGTTAATTCAGGCTCTTCCTGTGTGCCTGTACTCCCCCAGTGCATTAGGGGTAACAGAAAGAGGAGACACGTCGTCAGCTTTGAGTCGCTCTGTGGAGGGGACAGTGCCTCTGCCTTATTTCTGATCCCCAATAAGGCCTTCCTTAGGCAACTGGTGAACCAAGACAGGCCTCCCCAAGATATAAGGAGCCAGCATCCATCTCCACGGGATGCAAACTTCTCATCATCACCTGTCCCCCGCTGCGGGGCCCTCCTTCTCCACGCAGCACCACCAGCATATGGCCAGCGTGTCCTTTCCCAAAGACTGAAGGTACTGGCAGGAAGCTCAGGCTGCCCACCAGACAGACACTTTGCTCTATCCTCGCTTTGTTAGTCTGTCCTCATGCAATGCTGTAGGGCACACAGCTCGTACCAGCAGAGATTTATCCCTCACAGTTTTGGAGTCTGGGAAGTCCACGGTGGTGGCGCTGGCAGATTTGGTGTCTGGTGTGAACGTAGATTCGTTCCTAGAGGTCTGGCTTTCTACTCTCATCACTTATCGGGGGAATCGGGGAGATCTCTGGGGCCCCTTTATAAGGACGTTCAACCCACTTGTGTTTGTTCCACAGCCATGCTAAAGTTAGTCCTAATAACACTACATCTAACACATGAATTGGGGGAGGGGACACAGACTCTAGTCTACGGCACCTGCTATGCTAATGATGGACTTGTAGTCACGTGAAACTAAAAAATAGGAAAATAATGACAAGTCAGTCCCCTTAAATGAGTCCTGCTGATATCTTTTCTGAAATCAAAGAGGTCGGGGATAAGCAGAAGACTTGGTCACTCCCTGTGTGTTTCACAAGTCATAAGGTCACCCACACTGCTGACTCAGAGTCACATGATTAAGGTGCAGATGGAAAACACTTCATTTACAACTCGGGGCGCTTGTGGGAGAAGAATAGATAGGCAGTGTGTAGTGATACATTGTGTACCCTAATAAACTTGCCTGGGGATGGGAGGACAGAGCCAGCCACTAGGTTAGATTTGGAGGCCAGACGGTAATGGCACACATCCTTAATCCTATCACTCAGGAGGCAGAGATCCATCTGGATCTCTGTGAGTTCAAGGCCACACTGGAAACAGAGCCAGGCAGTGGTGGCACATACCTTTAATACCAGTACTGGGAAGCACACATGCCTTTAATCCCAGGGAGTGATGTCTGGGAAGAGAAAGGTATATAAGGCATGAGGAAACAGGAACTTACTCTTTTTAGACTGAGGATTTCATAGTGGTAAGAGCTAATGGCTGGCTGTTCTGCTTCTCTGATCTTTCAGATTTTACCTCAATATCTGGCTCTGGGGTTTTTATTAAAAGACCATCTAAGGTTTGAACAACACAATGGAATAGGAGGACAGCCATGTCCTAGGGCAGGGCTATAAGTGGGTGGGACTCACAAGAATTATGTGTAAAACTGAAAAGATGATGGACGTCTGAGAACCTAGGCAGGTCGGACAGAAGAAAGTCGAGGGATGAAACCTGGCTAAGCAGAGAATGAACAGCTGACATAAGAAAGAAGGCTTTGTCCCAGAGACACACTGAAGAGCGGACTGCCATTGGAGGGGAGCCAGAGAGGGAGCACCCAGGTGAGGTGGAGATGCTCTCGGCCAGATGTGTTGGATGTAGGTGCATCTCTGCAGAGCCAGCCCAGGAGAATCTCCCATGGCCTGTAGATGGACTGTGTGTCTGCTTCTCCCCAGCCCCGCTCCAAGCTGCTTCTGTGATTAAGTATAATTACAATAAGCCCTGCCTGGGCAGGAGGATGTGAGGAGAAAGCTAATTCACAAGACTGTCTCAGTGTGATGTTCTTGCTGCTATGGAGCTGCACAGAATACCAGGTACCCTTGGAATGCCTGACACCAAGATGCCAGCTCCCCAGTTCCTGGGGGGCTCCAATGAGTCTGGGGTTTGTGTGTGGCCTTGGTTTCTTCCTGTTGACTAGTGAATAATAAATGGTACCTTTAAGAAGTGAAGTCAATGGTTAAATAGAAGAGAGGATTAGGTACAATAAGTGATGAGCAACCTGACTCTCCACACACCCCTATGTCCTTCCAAGCTGAGTTAAGCACCCCACTAAACTACTTTATTCTCCTCATGGGAGGTGGGAGAATCCAGGAGCTCTCGGGAAATACGTGCATAAATCAAAGACCTGTTGGTTTGAGGGTCAACCCACAGGACTACAACTTCCTCTGTTTCTGGCATTGGTGGTGGGGGTGACAAGGGAAGAGCTCAGCAGGGACCTTGCAAGTATCACGTGTTTTCAAGAGAAGCATGACCTTCACATTGGACAGTGTCCTGGCTTCAGAACATCCGCGTGTCAACTGTATCCAGGCTGGGCTCCTGATGTGGTGAACTCCTGTGTCATCTGTATGGGACCAGTAGAGACCCATCTTCTCTACCCGGAAACCAAATGAAGTGCCTGATGGTCAGAGCCTCTTCCCTGGTAAGGATGTCATCTCATCGATTGCCTGCTTTATGCCAGGCACTGCAGTAGGCTCAGGTGTGGGGTGGGGGTGGGGAACCAGGAAAACACCATTCCTGCATCCACAGACTATCCAGTGGAAACGTGGAAGGCCAGCAGGTCAACATGCTAGTTCAATAAAGTGTGGCATGGGCTCCAATGGGGGACTGCTGGATGCTGTAGAGGCACTACGTCTCCTGAGATGCAGCCACATCTAAGGGAGGCTTTTGTGTGGGTATGGATATATTCCTCAAAGCCCCACATTTTGAGACTTGGTTCCCAAGGCAGTGCTATTGAGAGATGGTAAAATCTGCAGGAAGTAAGATATTATGAGAGACCCTTAAGGTTGTGTCTTCAAAGAGGGGTTGGAGCTCACTCCCTGCTTCCTGGCACATGGTGGAACTTGTTCATTCCACTGCTTGCTCTTACCACAATGTGCTGCTGTCCCCGGGGATCTAGAGGTGTGAGATTGCCAAATCTTGGATACAAACCTCCAGAATGACAAAGAAAATAAACTTTTTCCTTTTATAAATATATTGTCTCAGTATTTCATTATAGTGACAGAAAGCCAACTAAAGCGAGGAGCAAGGGAGCGGCCATGCCTAAAAGCAACGTTTCTAATGCCTTCATCTGGGAGAAGAGCAGAGAAAGGAGGCCTGAAGCAAACTCTCAGGAGTTATAGCACTGGGATCCTCAGCCCACTTTGTGGTGGAATGTAAGACATCAAAGCAAATGCCACTTTTGTAATGAGACGATTTTATTACCAATTCATTCCCTAAAGTAAGTGAAGCCTGAAGGCTTAAAACAAAATACTTGCAAGTTGATTATAATGCAGCCACGTAAAACTACGCCACAGTCTCTAAACACTCCACACACTCAGTAGATGCCACACATTGAACTCAGAATTTCGATCTATTTCCAGGCTAGAGAAATGTGGTGTGGCAGTCTCTCACAGTGCTGGGCAATGACAGCAAGCCACAGCTCTGGACTGGGGGCTTGAATACAAGGAGGACATAAGAAGACGCTGCAATGCACTGTTGCCAGGGCTTCTGGACACAGGCAGTCAGTAAATACCAAACAGTAGTCAACAGGGTTGTCTTGGTTTGCTTTCTGTGACTGCAGCAAACACCAGGACAAAAAGCAACTCAGGGAGGAGACGTTTATTTCACTTTACAGCGTACAGTCCATCATGAAAGGAGGGCAGAACAGGAACTTAAAGCAGAAACTGAGGAGAAGCTGGGGGGAACACTACTGACTGGCTTGCTCTCCAAGATTCACTCAGCTTGATTTCTTAGACAACTTGGGACCACCTGCCCAGGGTGGCACTGCCCACAATGAACTAGGCCCTACCGTGTCAAACATTAATGAAGAAATGCCTACAGACATGTCCACAAGCCAGTCTGATGGTGTCAATAACTCAGTTGAGGTTCTCTCTTCCCAAATGACTCTAGTTCATGTGCAACTGACACTAACCAGGACAACGGACTCAACTGACACAAACATATCACTACTAAACCATAACCTTTTCTTACTTGTTTATCCCCAAAACCTCTAGTTAATACACAATATAAAAAACAATCCAACTTTAAAAGTCCCGTAGTCTTTTAAAAGTTCAAGTACTTTAAAAGTTCAGTCTCTTTAAAGTATCCAAAATCTTTTAATTGTGGGCCCCTTCACAATCAAAACTAAGTTACATACTTCCTTATTCCAAGAAGGGAGAGCCAGGGCACAGTTTCAATCAAAGCACAACCACAACTGATTTTTCAGCTTCAGTTAACTAGCGTTGGTTGTCCCCATGTAGCAAAGCTTTCATGTCAGTGTTGCTGGTCTCTTATTAATCATAGCTGATTCTTCTGTCCCAGCTTTCCAGCAACCACAGATTCTTAATTAAAATACTCTATGAACAACCCTGATAGAGTCTTTGCTTCCCCTCTGAAACTCAAGCCAGGCCTCTATCGTTTGCATTTCTCTCAATATTCTCTTCCAAGATCCCACAGAACATCCCATTAAGCTCTGAGCACTAATGGCATTTCTAGCCCAAGTTCCAAACACTTCCATAATCCTCCCCCAAAGCAACATGGCCAGGTCTCTCACCACAGCAGTCCACTCTCTACTGGTTTACATTCTGCTTTGCTCTCTATTGCTGTGAGAAACATCATTCCCAAAAGCAACCTAAGAAGGGATGGATTTACTTCAGCTCACAGTTTATCCTGAAGGGAAGTCGGGGCAGGAACCTGGAGGCAGGAACTGAAGCAGAAGCCATGGAGGAACACTGCTTACTGGCTTGCCTTCCATGGCTTACTCAGCCAGTTTTCTTATAGCACCCAGGACCACCTGCAGAGGAGCGGTACCTTCACTTATCCTTGCAATGGACTGCAACACCAAGCTGAAATAAACCCTCTCTTCCCCAAGTTGCTTTCGGTCGTGGTGTTTGTCATAGCAACAGACAACAAAACAGAACCATCTTCCACAGGCTCATGTCTGAACATTCAATCACCCATCTCATGCTGCGCCCCTCACCCTCTCTTTCAGTACCAGGGGTTGAATCCAGGGCTTCCCTGCATGCTAGGCAAACCCCACCACCTCCGGCCGCTGACTTATCATCTCAGAGGTCTTCTTACTTTATGTGACAATCTCACTACATTGTCCAGGCTGTCCTTGAACTCCCACATGGGCCTGGAGTTTGCCTGCTTCATCGTCGAAGTGGTTGGAATTTCAGGCCTGTACCATCAAGTTTGTGGCACTATTTTGAGAGGGTTAGGATGTGGGCACTGACTAGGAGCAAGAGTGTGCTTTTGGAGGTTGTATGGTTCTGGTCCCAACCTGTTTGTTCTGCTTCTTGTCCGATGCTGATATAAAGTGCCCAGGCCACGTGTTCCCATCACGGTGAACTCTACCATCTCTTCCCCACCAGGATGGATTGAAACTTCTGGGATTATGACACCAAAGAAACCTTTTCTCTTGAAGTTGATGTCAGGGATCTTGTCGTGGTTATGAGAAAAGCCACCACGGGACACTGCTGCAATAAGCCTGACCGTGTGGTTCTCTGGCCTTTGGAACTGCTTTGCAGGAGAAATTTAAAAGAATTTAGAAATGCAGGCTAGAGAATGGCTAGAGTGGTGTAAGTTCTGCTAAATGGAAGATCAGAATGCCAACAGAAATTTGGCAGTAAGGATTGTGTTCATAAAGTTTCAGATAGATAGGAAGACCATATTGGGAACAGGACTCAAGGTCATTCATGTTACACCCTGACAAAGACTCTGGATGGATTTCACCCATGTCTTTAATTGAAGCTGAATTCAAAAGTCATGGATTAATTTATCTCATAAAGGAAATTCCAAGCCAGCACAGCACACAGGCTGTGGCATGGTTATCACTGGCTGTTTTTAACCAGATTTATAGTGAGAACCACTGAAAATAAAGAGTAGATGTCTTAGTTAGGGTGTTTTGTTGCTGTGAAGAGACACCATAACCATGGCAACTTTTGTAAAGAAACATTAATGGGGTGGGGGATGGCTCTCTTACAGTTTCAGAAGTTCAGACCATTATCATCATGGCAGAGAGCATGGTATGTGCAGGCAGATGAGGTGTTGGAGCAGAGAGTGCTACATCTTGACCCAGAGGCAACAGAAAGTCAACTGTCACACTGAGAGAAGCTTGAGATCTCAAAGCCCGCCCCCCCCAACAGTGTCACATTTCCTCCAACAAGGCCACATCTCCTAATAGTGCCACTCCCTTGGGGGGCCATTTTCTTTCAAGCCGCCACAATAGAGCAGAAGGATTTGTTAAACATTCGGCAAAGGAGTCTGAATATAGTTCAAGTAGTGAATCCATTGAATGTTGCAAGCAAAGCCATGGCATTTGTTAAAGACAAATTGAGCCCTTTGCCCTGGTACAAGAGCAACCCTCTAGGCAAAGATCCCACCTATTGAAGACTACAGGGCATAAACACCCATTTGAAAGACTTTTGTGTGAAATGAGAGTGTCTATAAAAGAATGCCTAAAGGGCCAGTCAGGAAGTACTTCCCCAGGCTTTGAGGTACGCAGAATCCACTGCCACCATCATCTTTAGAATCTTGGCCATATCCTGGGTTGGTAACAAAAATGAGTGTTGTCACGTGGAGCTGAGTGCAAAGAATGCAAATGTCGTGGAGCTTTGCTATGAGATTCCAGAGAAAAGTCCAAGGCCAGGAAATGTGCAGCAGACTTGGGTTCCCTACACAGACCCCCTGAGTAGGCTGTAAAGGTGAAGAACAAGTTTCAGTGGAGGCTCCAGGACACTGGAAACACCAAGAGCAGGTGACGTATGCTGATAAAACCTGGAGGCAGTAGTTGGAGGTGGCCCCAAAAGGAGCCCATGTGTACTGGAGGCAGCTGGGGAGGGGCTACCCCAGCCACTTGAAACTCAAATGATGTCACTATATGTCCCATATGCCAGACATGGAGCTCTATAATCTAGTGTTTTCCTTGTTTGGCTTTGTTCTAATCTCTCCTTACTGGCCTCCCATCCCTCCCTCTGTGCCACCATATATTGAAAGTTTATAACCTGTTTATTTTTGTAGAGGTTCACAGTTAAGAGTTTGCCTCAAGTCTCAGAAGAAATGTTAAATTTTTTGAACAGTATTGGGGCTGTTGTGACTATGGGGACTTTTGAAATTGGACAGAATATTGAGACCACAGTCACAGCGTCTCAGCGTGTAGACAGGTGTATTAGTTACTTCGCTGCTGTTGTGACAAATTGCCATGACCAGGGCACCATAGAGAAGAAAGGGCTTATTTAGGTTTATGGTTGCAGAGGGTGAGTGTCTCCGATGATGGAATGAAGTTACGGTGGCAGGAGCAGGAAGCCGAGGGCCCGAATCCTGAACCACAAGCACAATTGAAGCTCTTACAGCCCACCCCCAGTGACACACTTTCTCTAGAGAGGCCTGTGCCCTTTCTTGGCAGAGCTAAAACCCTGCCTTTTTCCCCCAAGGACCCTCAGAAGCAGGCCTACTCCCAGCAGGTCTCCCCTCCAAGGAAATGTCCATCCTTTCAGCCTTCTGGTAGCTTAGACTCCTATCTTTCCCCATCGCATGAAAAGCCCAGGCTGCCCTCAGCATTGCATGTCTCCAGAGGAAGGCAGAAACCATTCTGGCCCACAACTTTAATTGATTGATTTCCTTCCACCGGGCCCTGGGATCAGCTCAAATAGCTCATAGCTCTGTGCTGCTGAGAGATCTGGGGCTCCCCAGCCTGCTCTGTTGGGACAGACCAGTGTCTCAGGAACAATGATTAGCTGGAACAATACAACAATCAGAAAATGTCACTTGAGTATACGTGTTCTTAAGATTGCAAGGAGACGAGCGGAATGCAGGGAAGTTGTTGACGTCTGAAACAGCAGGTCAGACTAGCACACAGCACAGCCACTGCAAAAGAAGAGACAGAGTCAGTGCGCGGCCTCTAGGGAGCATGTGGGCTGTGGCCACAGATGTCCTCCTGCCCTGTGAGCCACCACTTGTCACAGCTCCACCCTCCAGCCAGTGCCATGCTCACTTACAGGAAGCTAGTGACTTATCAACTCAGAGCACTACAGGAAACATGACTTAGGAAAAAAACTCTATACCCAAAAGGGGCTTCCAAAAGGAGGTGTGTCAATGAGTACAATACAATGGGTCTTGTCGATCTGCAAGTTCCGCATTCATAATTCAACCAAGGGCAAATTAAAACTCTACAAAGAAAGAATTGCATCTGTGTTGAATAGGAACAAATTTCTTTCCTTGTCGTTGACTCCCTAACCATTATGGTGAAAACAGCTCTGTAACCAGCATCAGCATTCTATTAGGCATCAATTATAGTCTAGAGGGGATGTAGAGTGTGCAAGAGGATGGATATCGGTCCTATACAAACACTGCCATTTTATGCAAAGGTCTGATGCATCCAGGTGTCTTAGGAGGGTTCTGGAAACAAAAGCTCATAAAGGAGAACTATATTCATATAATTATATATATATTTTGTTACAGACATACATTCATCCTTATATATGTATTCCTATATTCTTATGTCTCTATGTTTTACATATATGTATATATTCCTACATTTATGTCTATTTCAAATATATTTATATGCATCCCTATATATGTATATTCCTGCATTTATATCTGTATTTCATATATGTGTGTGTATATGTTCTTATATGTATCTGTATATTTCTACATGAACACTTCATTCTACACACACTAGTCTCCAAGTGTCTATAGGAACCCACAGATATGTTACAAAGAAAGCTTTTCCTTGATCTTAGGAAGTACTCAATGCCATTTTCATTCACAAAAACAATGAAAAGCAGTTGGAGTCAGACAACATGGCACGGATTGTAATAACCCTGTCCTCTACCATGGCAAGAGGGTGATAACCCAGTCCTCCACCATGGCAGAAGGGTGATAACCCAGTCCTCCACCATGGCAGGAGGGTGATAACCCAGTCCTCTACCATGGCATGGATGGTAATAACCCAGTTCTCTAGCTCCACCGCCCCAGAAGCAGATCGGAGGCCAATGCTGCCTCATAAGTTGGAACGTTGGGGCATGTCCACACTTCCTGTTCCCCGCCGGCCCTTCCTAGCAGGAAGTGACAGCCTCCATTATCCCAAGCAGGCCCCTTACAGGCAGGGACTGATACTTCCTGCATAAAGCATGGTGTGACTTGTGCACAGCGGGAACACTCGCTTATTCTGCACCTTCATTCTGCCTTGTTGGAGATTCAGTTTTGGCTTCCAGTGCCATCCTGTATGTCAACTCAGAAGTCGCAGAATTCAGGCATCTTAAATTATGTCTACTCCCCACAACCAGACACACATGCACGTACAAGTGCGTCCACATTAACAAGAGTTTGCCTCTTTGAAATGATTTTAGATACAGCTAGCTATTACTTTATCCTTAAGATAAAGAAAGGGATGAAAGAGTCAAGAGGGAGGCACTTGATTAAATTATATTAATTAATTAGAATGCTTAACACACTCCTTAAGAGACTGTCCCATTCCTTCTCCTCATGCCCACCACAGAACATGCGGGGGTTTCCATGGCAATAAGCTGGTTCATAGGAATAAACACAGCTTAGCCCCTATGCTGTCCAGGGATTTCAGAGTTCTGTCTACCAGGACTTCCTTAAATCTCAGCTCATTTACCTCAGCCAGGGAGAGCTGGACAATGCCATTCTGGTCCTTGTCCAAAAGCCTGAACAGTTCTGAAACACCAGAGAAGGAAGAAAGTCAGTCAGGTCTGTTTCTGGGTTTTGGAACCTCAGAGAGCCATCTCTGGCCAGCCCACGCCCTCCACCCATGCCCCCCAGATCTCATCTAACCCCAGGGAACAGCAGTCAGGGCGAGCTCTGGTGTCAGCAGGTGTCTCCCAGACTGAATGGATGGACCAAGGTGTCAGCAGAGACGGTTCCTCTGGGTCTTCACCTTCAGAAGCTCAGCCAGGAAACTGGCAGTTCTTTGGTGAGTGGGTTGCAGATCGTCCAGTCCCTTGGCTTTATCTCTGGCCAACTGATTTTGCCCCTAAGGCTTCCCACCTTGCACTCTCCCAGTGAAAGGAAGGTCCCCTCCCTTTCAAAGATAACATACTGATTATAAGATAACAGCACCCCAAGGTCCAAGGAAGAAATCCAGCTACTGCCTTCTCGAGGGAGCCCACCCTCTTCCTGGAAGGTGGCACAGTCTCTCAAATGACCCTCATGGTGCCATACAGATGAATAAACACCATAAGCTCCTAACACAGGACCCTTAAGAGACTCAGTGCCTTGACCTAGTGACTTCATATAGCTCAATAATCAGGATAGTGGTCTCCAGGTCTCCAAGGAAAAGCAACCTTGGCCCTTAGATGTGACCAGCCCAGACATCTGTAGCCCCTAAAGTATCTACCTCCCTTTCCTCCTGAGTATCAAAGTTACAAAAAAAAATCTCATCTCTACTTCCTTAGTCCCCTGGCTCCAAAGGCACTGTCAGACCTCACCTCCTGGCCTGGCCCCTTCAATGCTCTGTGTCTCTGAGGAAAAGAATCGAGGCTAAAAAAAAACCGAGGCTTACTGAACAGAGTCTCCAGGCGGATCATACAAGCCACAAAGCCATCAAAGTCAATGCCAAGCTTGCTGCTCGCATACCTCATGGCAATGGTCTGCTGCACCTGGTTGTTGAGAGTGAAACCTGATGGCAGAGAGAGACTGTGTCACGGGTGCTACAAAGGTCTTAGCATCTTTCGGATAAACTGCAAGGTGCTGGCGTCACAGGGACCCTCCAGGAGCCTGTGTAAATCCATAAATCAGGACTACTCAGCTTATTCCAGGGAGGCCCGGGAGATTCTCTGCCAACAAGCCTCTCCACTCTCGGGGATGTCTCACCAGCTCCTTCTCTGGCCCAGCACCAGCTCAGCTCTAGGACAGTCATAACTACACAACCACAGGAAGTGCAAGTAAGAAAGTGTCCGTGAGCCTCTGCAGAGCTCTACACCTTGTAACCGCTGTCACTGCCTCAGTGACAGGCAGAGTGCGGAACACTGCCGTATCCTCCCCTTCCAGGAGAGGATGGATCCTCAGCAAGGCTTTGTTGACACACTGGTATCCAATGTAAGAACGCTCTCAGGGATGACCCTGAACCACTATCATCATGAGAAGAAAACATCTACAGTGGGTCCAACTTGGGCCTAAGACCTCTCCTACAGGACAGGTCCTCACCTGCTTTCTTGAGGGCCGTCCTCATTTCATGGGCCTCAATGGTCCCTACATGGCTGTGGTCCATTTCCTTGTAGATCTCCTGAAGCCAGAGAGAAATTGCACATGGAGAATAGCATAGCCCTGGGCAACAATTTCCTCCCACTCTACACCTCTCTCGGGAGGCCAAGGATGCACTCTAAGACTGTATTGACATCTTCAAAGAAGTTCCGAACAAATAGAAACAGGGCTAGAGGTCCTCTGAATGGGACTTTCATTAGAAGGGCTGACATCAGCGTCTCTCACTGCCACTGCCTTCAGGCTCCCTTCTGAACAATGTGTCCAGGTTTGGATGGTTTTGACCAGAGTCTGGATAGACCAGGGTCTAGAACAGTCCAGGGATGAGTATTATAGAGGGTCAGAAGGGAGGAAAGGGGATGGGGCCCAGGGAGATGCCCTTCTCTCCCGAGAGAGAGAAAAGAATTAATTACCAGATACTTGTGAATCTTCAGGCAGAGTGTCTTGAACTCCTCAGGTCCCAGGCTTCCGGTACCATCCGTCTAAGCTTGTTAAAGGCCAACACAAACAAACCCTGAATCATCAGTGAGTTTCTTTCTCTTAGGAGCTCACATGAGTGCCTTAAAACCTTAGCGGACCTTCGTGTCTGAAGCAAGCCACACAATGGGGTGAGAGTGGGAAGCAAACTCAAAATAAGATTAGAAAGTTAAATACTCACTCCAGAGGCCAGGCACAGAGGTGGGAATGAAGAGCAAACCAGCAGCCTGAAACCTCCTAACATCAACACTACCTGCCATCATACCCTCATTATCCCGGATGACAGCAGGTGGAGCTACGTGACTTATACACTCACTTCCGGACTAAAATTTCTGTGATTGTGCAACTTCTCATTCAAATCACGTTAGTATTGTCAGAATGTCAAAAAAAATTACCAGGTGTTGCAACCACAGGGTCTTCTCAAAGGCCATAACAAAACCAAAAGAGGTATTTATGTGGGGGGAGGTCATGTGGAATTTTTCATACCCGACTTATCTTCCTTCCAAGAGTACTTACTGAGTGCAGAACTAGACATGTGAGTTTGGTTTTAAATTGTCTTTACACTCATAAATTTCAGTCTCTTTTCTCACAATCACAATAAATCAATAAACACCACTGTGTTACAGAACAGACCATCAATCCTCCCCATGTATGTTAGACAGCCAAATAGAAGTCCAGTCTGCACCCAAGAGTGTAAAGCTCTCTCTCTGCTCCAGTCTGGATCTAGAGAGACCACCAAAGGTCTACTTGATAAAGGATCAGTGCCCAGGGTGGCACTCTGGGGATGTGGTAGAACTTTGAAGATATAGGTCTAGTGGAACACCACAGGTCATCAGGGCATGCCCCTGCAGGAGATGTTGGACCCTGCCTCTTCCTCTTCTTCTCTCTCTTTTACTTCCTGGATGCCATGAGATAAATGGTCCATTTCATTTCCACCATTGAGTGCTGCCTCATCATA
Organism: Peromyscus californicus insignis; assembly: GCF_007827085.1. NCBI lineage: Eukaryota > Metazoa > Chordata > Mammalia > Rodentia > Cricetidae > Peromyscus > Peromyscus californicus. The sequence continues at coordinate 67,314,886 of NW_026294436.1, read as the reverse complement.
GGCCAAAATAGCCAAAATTGTAAACTCAAATAAACCTTTCCCATGACAAGTTCATTGTCTAAGATATTCCATTAAAATCATGGAAGGCTGACTAACATTTTCATCCTTTCAGAGCATCCAGTCTCAGGCTCTATCTCTGATTAGTGTTGAATGTTGGCTGAACCATATCCTTCACACCCTCACTGTAACACAAACAACCACTCTACACAGAGAACTGAATGTTGGCTGGACCATATCCTTCACACCCTCACTGTAACACAGACAACCACTCTACACAAAGAACTGAATGTTGGCTGGACCACATCCTTCACACCCTCACTGTAACACAAACAACCACTCTACACAGAGAACTGAATGTTGGCTGGACCACAGCTCACACCCTCACTGGAACACAAACAACCAATCTACACAGAGAACTGAATGTTGGCTGGACCACGTCCTTCACACCCTCACTGTAACACAGACAACATGTCTACACAAAGAACTGAATGTTGGCTGGACCACAGTTCACACCCTTACTGTAACACAAACAGCCGTTCTTGGCAGGGTACTGAGCTCAGGGAAACAGCAGCCTGAGTCGTGGCACTTCCCATGCTTGCATCTCATATCACCCCACAATGGCTGTACAAACTACACATTCTTATTCCATTCTTCTCTAGGGAAAGACCCTGACAGTGCAAGCATTTAGTAACTTCTCCAAATTTATATATCTGATAAGTAAGGAAGACAGAATTTGAACCTTTGCTTGTCCCGAAGTCCAGATGACCAACCTATTGAGTCAGGGTCTCCAGGACTGATATCTAAGTGCTGGCATTTTCAAGTTTCCATGGGTGAGGGGATACTGATGTGTGTTCTAGTACTTTAAACATCATGCTAATGGAAGCACCATATAGTAGTAGCTGCCATGGAGGATAGGGAATAAAGAGTGACCGTTAATATGAGTGCAGGATTTGGGGGGTGGGGGGTGGGCAAAAGTGTTCTAAACCAGGTGATGGCTACACAACTCCAAATCTAATAAAAGCCACAGAAGGAAGTGCCCATCCCAACTAAGCATATTCTTACATATGAACCACATCTTAACAAACTTGTCATCTTTCTAAATCTGCACGGGCATTTTCACTGTGCATGGAGATTCAAGTGCTATACCATACTGGAGCAAAGACTCCAGAAGAAGACAGAGTCACCAAGTCAGCATCCTCTGCAGCCATAAGAGATATGGTGCCACTGGGAACATGGGCAGGTAACTACAACAAAATCCGAATCTGAATTGGAATCAACAGAAAATTTTGATGAGAATGATTCTGAAACCAAGGACCTCATCACAGCAAAGTGAACCAAACAGTTTTCTGTGACCACAGGTTGAACTATTAACCACACTCCCCAATGGAAGGACACAAGGACAGAAGGGCTTCAGCACTATTCAGCTATTGGCCACTTGGGGCTCCAGGGCCACTAGATAGCACACCTATCTACAGTGATGACTTGGGCACAGATTGGCACACACTCCACTGCTATGACTGTGCACAAACCCTGCCCTGTGCAAAGGAAAGTCACTCTTCCTGTCCTCTCTGGGGCTGATAAAGGGATCCTGTAGTAAGTTGCCAGATCTCATCATGAATGAGGCCCTAAGAACTGAGGAGAGCCTCCTTAGGATAAAGGATTCACCTTCACCACCAGTAAGTGGCAAATTCACCTGGACGTGTTCCAGGCAAAGCTTAAGGAAATGCTGTTGAGCCATCAGTGCCCTGCACCTTCCTACAGAACTTCCCTGACATGTAGAATGTCTTTTCTCTATTCATCATGAAAACTCCTACCCATTATAATAGATTAGTTATGTCCCCCAAATCCATGTGTTGACATTTAAGCCCAGCATGAGGGTATCAGGAAATGGGACCTCTGGGAAGTAACTGGGTCCCAGAGGGGAACCCTTCATGAATGCAGTTGTGCTTCTATAAAAGGTAATTCCAGAAAAAATCCCCTTCCACCTTGTGAAGCTACAGCCAGGAACCAGGAGACAAGCCCTCCGCTGCCACATCTTGATCCTAGATTTCCCGGCACCTCAAACTGTAAGATATGTCTATTATTTATAAGCCACAGTTTAAGGTCTTGTGAAATAGTGTTCTGGCAAACACTGCAAAGACTGTTCTTCAATAGGAGATTAGATCAGAGAGAGCAAATAGGTTTTATCTGGTACCGTAATCCTAAACTATTGGTAGTGGATATCCAAAGGCCATATTGAGAGTCTGAAACAAAGATTATACAGTGATGGGGAGAGCCGAGGAGGGGTTTGGGTGAGGATGGAGAGTTGGATGAATTTCAGCAGGTGGAGGCACTGAGATCAGCACAGTGTGGAGGAAGAAGGAGGCAAATACCTCCACTTGCTGTCTCTAAGTTCCATAATTTTAGGCTTGGTACTCAACTATGGAATATCTTGGTTTTTTACTAATAACTGGGAGTGTGGTAAAGACAATCTACAAAACGATGCATTTTTTTTAAAGCTCAAACACAATTCCTGACATGATCAGTAAATGTGTTTCCTTTCTCAGTTTCTCCCCTGCTCTCCCTCCTTACTCAGAGAAGGTAGAGGAGTCTTTAAAACAGAAGGGAAAAAAAGATGTGACATTTAAAGGATACATCCAGCAGGCTGATCATTTCTCTGCAAGTGTTGATGTTGAATCCATCAAATTTCATGTCTGTTCCTAAATATTTAAAAAGAAAAGAAGGTGGGAATCGGGGTTGTCTGAAGACGGGGAAAATAAATGATCTAGACAGTAGGCGGCCATCAGAGAGTACAGCTTCAATGGAAAAGGTGAGAGCATCATGGGAGACCGAGGACAGATACCGCCAGCCTCCTGGTACCCTAGGAATCAGTGCTGGCCAGCACTGCCACTACGCTCCATCCTCTGAGCCTCAGCCTTGCTAGCACAGAGTTATGTTTGTAAGCTTTAGTTTCACTTTCTATTTCATCAAATGGAAATACAATGGTGATAATGATGCTGTTTGCAACCAAGAACTGGTTGAGCATTGTGGTATGAAAAGTGAAGTGTGTTAATTTCTTACTAGAACAGCTCTGCTTTGTTACCAGGATATTGGTGTAAGCCCACCTACCTACTCTCCATCCCCACATCAGGCCCTCCTTGGCTCTCCCTGTCACTATATGATCTACTCTTGAGAATAATCCTGCTTGGCAGATGTTATCATCATCTTCATTTTATAAACAGGGACCCTGAAGCCCAGGGATCTTCTACAGTTTGCTCAAAGTCATTGACCTGTAGGGAACAGAGCTGGGTTTTAACCATCAGCCACCTGGCTCCACAGTCACAACACACAGTGGCTCAAGGAAGCTATCACTGTTAAGTCACAGGCATCTCTTTGGAGCTCCAGACATCCCTGCCCTCCACCTTCACCTGGGTGCTAAAGACCTTGCAGTCCCTTCTTCCTCTCTGCTCTGAGACATAGAGCATGCATCCTTTAAATGTCACAAGAGCAGAGCAGAGAGCAGAAGGGCTATGCTAAGCTAGCTGAACCCCAGGACACTGCTCAGGCCCCTGTCTGTCTCTGGGCTAGCATGAGAGCCCATCACCCAAGCAGTTGAACAACTTAATCCTGGCCATGCCTGGACCAGAACAGAAAGTGGCTGACTCCATGCTGGCCCCAATGGCTAAGGCTTGAAATAGGGTGCCATACCCTCCTTAGGGAACAGTTGGACACTTGGGCGGTCCCCAAGGCTAGCAAAATCTGAAACTTTGAGCAACTGAATATAGGCAAGAACAGTCAGAATCACCCCTCCCACCTACATCCCCAAAGAAGCACAGTAAAGGATCTTCAGGCAACATTAATTTTGTAGGAAAGTGTCACATAAATCAAACACAGCCCAGCTTCCTTGCTCTCAGGACTTAACAGATAATTGCATTTGATGTCAAGATTCTTTGTCCTGCAGAGTCTGGGTACTTACCAGTGAGTCTCACCTCTCCCAATGCCACCTCCTCCCCAGCCTCTCCTACAGGCCAGATACTGCTTTACCAGACAGAATCAGGATCTCTAAGGTCAGAGGTAGCCTGAACCCCTCCCCTCTACCTGGGGTACTTCTGGCCAATCTCTGCCTACCCCCTCTCTCAGCCCCACCTCGCACCTCTCTTGGATGCCCATGGACTTTTTGATAGGACCCAGAGGGGAACTCACGTGTAGAAAACATTCCATTCAGGGCCCTCTTGAGCTGATTAGCACTGATCTCAGAATCCTACAAAGAGCCCAAATATGGATTGTGTCAGGACCCAACCAGTTATTTCATGGCATCCAATTAATGGAGCGCTCCCTCCCCGATCAGACTCCAGGTCCACCAGCCCGTTGATTTTTCAAAGCATGTGATATTTTTAGAAACTCAGCTTCCCCATTTCCTCTGGGGTCCAACAGCCTGGAAGAGCACAGAAGGGTTAATAGGGAAGAGGGAGAGATGTCGATGGCACACGCTTGGCGCCTAGCTCCACAGAGGGCTGCCAGCCCAGCCCCTCGCTGTGCTTCCTGGGACTTGCTTCGTCAGAGAACAGAGCGTGACAAGTAATGACAGTGGGAACTAGCACTGATGTACCACATGCCCTATCTGCGGCATCATTAAATCTTTAAAAAGCTGCATCCCTGCCACAGTTAAAGAGCCATGACTGTAGAAACTGCTAATCACTGCACACACACGCAGCGGCATGTATCATTGTACTGTAATGGCTTGGGGCTCGCAAGCACCAAGTCTTGGCCAGATTTCCCACCTGTGGGGGCTGCTATTCCATGCAGGAACACATTTCAGGCTGGAACTTGGATTCAGGGAATGAAGCAGCCCATGTATATTTGGTGTGAACACTGAGCCAGAGAGATGCACGTCTTAACATCCAATAGAAGATAAGCCCCACGCAGGGTGAGGGTCAGGGGTCACAGTAGAAGCCGTGGGCTGTGAGCTGGGTTCCAATCTAGACTCTGCCCATTTTTCACACTGTGACCTTAGCCCGGTCACTCTGGTCCTCCTGCAGTGCCCCAGCCAGGTCCTAGCATTGGAAAGGTGAGACCAAAACTGCCCAGAGCAATGTCTCCGGATAGTCTCTCTGGGGCATAGGGTGGTTAGTTCTGTCGAAACACCAGAGACCCCTCTGGAAAACCTCTGAAGAGAAAAATCTCATTCACCTACCATGAAAGAAATGGGATGCTCAGAGTCCATACTGGACCTTGGCTGTGACCTTCATGAGGCCTTGTGACCCTGGACCACCTTAACCCTCTGTCACTTTACCAGCAGTGGAGGGGATGGTGCCCCGTGTCCCCTCTCCATCACCCCTCAACCAGAGAGAAACGTAAGGCAAACTTAGGAAGAGATCTACAAACAATGGAGGGTTTTTTCCCCCCTCTGGTGTTTTGGATGTGCTAAATAAAACATGGCCCCTTGGCAGCTGAGGAAACAAGCCTCTGCTGGGAAAAAATACTGGCCTGAGCATCAGCGTAAAGCAAAGTGATGTATTCTGTGGGAGTGCTTGTCAATGGCTACACAGAGGGGCTGCTCGCAGGGTTGCTTCCCTTTGTCGCAAAGGTTTCTGGTATATCTTGTGTTTTTCCATTCCTCTCTTGTCTCCCCCGCACCACAGACACACCCCAACAGAAGATTCACCACATATTCCAAGCTGTCCTCAAACTCCCGGCTCATGCAAGCTTCCAGCCTCGGACTCCCAAATACCTAGGATGACAGACCACTGCACCATTTTTAAGTCCAGAAAGTCTCTTGGAGCTTCAGTGGGGTTGGAGGTGGGGGTGAGGTAGGAAGTAGGACTTTTCCCTTCTCAGGGTCTTCTTAGCACTTCACGACCCATCAAGGATCCTCAATTTCTATGAGGCCAGTGAGGCCACACTGGGTCTCAGGTGAGCTCAAACTTATGACTGCTGAATGACTGGCATCAAAATGAACGCTGGACAGCAGGGCAGGGGGGGAAGAAACGGAGGGGGGTGGGGGGGCGTGCACAGCCGTGCATACCCTGGTCATAATCACATTCGTACACACACCAGAGACAGGCTTAGATTCCACAGCACCGCTGGTCTCCAGTGGGCCGGGCTGAGTCTCTATTCCCAGGGCAGGTTAACTGAGTGGCCTCCTGCTGAGACTGGGCAATTCCACCTCTGAAGGCTATTGATTTAAAGAGGTCACACTGCCCTGGCTTTCTAGTCAGAGGCCCCATCTGACAGGACCAATTTACAAACTGAAAGGCTTTTGGCGAGACCTGGATATTAGGCTTTTCTATTTTCTCAAGTCAGTCAACGCAGGAAGAAAAGTGGCCTCTGGACAATAGTTACTCTCTCTTTCTCTCCCCAAAACACAGGAAAAGCCTGCCGGCTTCAGACAGGATGGAGTGGCAAATGAAAGGCACAGGCTGGAGACCCAGAGTTTGCGCCTTGGCCCTCTGCACTCCTACAGACCCGAGGGAGTGCAGACAAGCGTGACCTGAGCTGCTGCTGCCCAGCACGCCAGGCACCTGCCCTCCGCTCACCTTGCCTGCAAACTCCTCAAACAGGCTCCGGAAAGGCTCATCTTCTCCATCCGTGTCACATGGAAGTGGCTGTAAAGGAGGACAGTCAAAGTTCAAACAGGAACTGTGGCGTGAACCATGCAGACTCCCAAGCAACCCGTTAGCATCTAGGGCCAGACTTCGGGCTGAGTAGGGACGTATGGTGGTATGAAAAATGTCCCTCGCCGTCTTAGGCATTTGGACTCTTGTTTCCTAGTTGGCGGCAGGGGAGGCTTAGGAGGTGTGGCCTTGCTGGAGGCAGTTTGTCTCTGGAGGTAGGCTTTGGGACTAAAAGCCTCATTCTGCTTGCGGGTTGCCCTCTCTGCCTTGGCTTGCATTTGGAGACGTGAGCTCCAGCTTCCTACTCCTGGCTGCTGTTCGCTGCCGTGCCTCCCTGCCGTGACGGACTCCTATCCCTCTGGAACCATAAGCCCAGATAAATTCTTACATAAGTTGCCTTGGGCACAGTGTCGTATTAAAGCTACAGATAAGTAATGAATACGGGTGGTAAGGAAGGGAATCATCCAGAGGACTGGCAGTCCAGCAGGCTGCCATAGATCATCTCGGAGTCTACAACCCCTCAATTTCTTCCTTTAAGACTTATTTTAATGTTAACTATCTATATGTGTGGGGAGGGGGTATGTGCATTTGAGCACAGATGCCCAGAGAGGCCAGAGGCATGAGATCCCCAGGAGCTGGAGTTATAGCAGTTGAGTTACCCTACATGGGTCCCGGGAACCACGCTTGGGTCCTCTGCAAGAGGAGTATACACTCTTAACTGATAAACCATCTCTCCAGACCCCTAGACCTTGAATTTTGGGTTTCAACCCTGAATCACAACAAAAACAGACACACGGACATCTCAGGCTGGGTCTGGAAAATGTCGAAGGATTTTGCCAACAACCTCATAGGAATCTGAACTCCAGAAATCATATGAAAACTATGAGACTGTGTCTATGTGGTTTCCTAGCTTTTGCAGAATCAAAGAAAAAAGAAAAGGCTAAGATGTAGTTAAGACCACAACCTAGTAGAGACAACGGAACCGGAAGCCAGAAGACCAAGAGCCGAAGTACAGACAGGCGGCTTCTGGGAACCTGTCTCTGCAGATTGAGCATCCTCTTCCTAATGCAAATATGAAATCACCTGGGACTGTTTCATAGTGTCATTCTGAAAATCAAATGAGAGCTAGTGCGTCAGCCCTGTAAAAATTACAGACCATTCTATGGATGCCGTTGACCAAACGCTTTCAAAATCATCCCTGTCATCACCAGACAGAATGGAAAGGACAAAGCTTCCCAGAGAGCCTGAAGAGCTTCCAGAAACCAGGTTGATTTTCCGAAGCCATCCCTAGGGCAAGTACACAAAGCCCAGGATAGCTTAATGATGCTGTAATCGTAAATTACAGTGGTGGGAATGGTGGTGTCCCTGCTGACTGCCTGTGGCTTAGTGTGACCACGCTGTAAGGTTGTCTCATTACTATACACTTTTCACATACGGGGAAAACGAGGTGTAGAGGGCTAAGTAACATCACAGAAAGATAGTAAGAGCCAGAGGTTGGGGAGGAATGCCCCAAAGTGGTGTCTTCTAGACATGAGAAGGCTGACACATTCATGAACTCACAGTAACTGTCTTACCTATACACACCTGCACAAGATGGAGCCCGTCAGCATGCCAATGGGTAGGTGAGAGGTACATGAGACCCTAATGGGTCTCATGCTAATGATGAATGCTGATGGAGGGAAGGTCAGTCAGTTTTCTTCAGCCAATGGGCCCTGGTAGACTGCCCATGCCCCCAATGAATGGCTCCCACTTCCGGGCAGCACTAATTGCATTCCGTGGGTTGTGAAGGAGGAGAATGGGGATAAAGAAATAAAGATGAAGTTGGAGGACTGGAGAGGAGAATTTGGGTGGGTATAATCTAAATACATTGCTAAAGAATATAGAATTAAAACAGAAAAACAAACAGTTAAGTCGCAGGGGCCAAGATCACCCAGCTAATGCATGATGGAGCCAAGATTCAAATGTCCTTCTCTACCATCCTCTAGTGTGACAACCAGAGACTGCTGAATGAGTTACCAAACCTTGACTTGGAGATTTGTACAGGAAGAAAACGCCCATTCTGGTAGGCCATGAGACTTCCTGTCTCCTCCATCCTACTCTCTCAGCCCCCAGGGCTCTACCACAAGGCTACTGATGCTACCATCACACACAAGATGCACAAACCCAAAGCCATTCATGGGCTCTTTAAAAAGAAAAAAAAGATAGTTTCACACATACAATTTCAAGTGGTCTTTCAGGAGAGAAAGTCGTTATATTGTTCATGTCATGCACTTTAAAGTCTAGTGACAAGCCCATAAATTCTAGATGGAGCATAATATTCTACTATTCTGGGGAGAAAAGGTATGAAATTGCATTTGAAAGGGCAGATCCAAGTGAGGTAGTACACCCTTGAATCCCAGCCCATGTGAGACAAAGTCAAGAGGAAGGGAGCTCAGGGCCAGCCTGTGCTACATAGCAAGACCATGTCTCAGGCACATACATAACAATCCAGTGTGCGCATACGAACAGACGCTGTCTGTATCAGACAGTCTGCCAACAAAGGGAACCATACCACAGGATGTGGGAATGCTGGGACCCAAGGAATAGGAGGCTGTGTTTATATAATGGCAAAGGACCCCAAAAGTGTTCATCCATTCCCCTGGAGCATCTTGGAGACTGCCCCGGGTCTGTGAGTGAACACAGTGAGTGGTGAACAGGTCGTGCTCTTACCTCTGTGTGTCTACTCCCTGGGGAGAATGTGTGTAGAATGGCAATGGTGTGGTAGCCTAACAAAGGCAAGGAAGGAGTCTTGTGACTACACTGGGCTGATGTCATCTTAGCAGCCCTGCTCAAAGGCACACAGCTGAACCCTGAGAGTGACTGGTTCACCCCGAGAATCTCCCTCACTCCAGGCAAGGCAGCCAGGCCCTTTGAATTTCTAACTGTCCGTGAGTTGGAGGTGAGGACACAGGGGTTCCAGAAGTCCCAGGCCTTGGAATCCCAGAATCCCTCGTATGGTTCCATCATCATGCTCTGGAGACCACAGAAGGCTCTCTGCCTGAAGGCTTGCACTTTACCAAGCTGCAGCAAATGCAGCAGCCTGTGAACTGTAACCTGTGAAGGAACATATGATCAGATCACAGGATGGCCAAGGCAGACCAATGGCCAGAAGAGACTTCTGAGACCACAGGAGATGGAGACAGGGAGCCCCAGTGATGACCAGGACTGAGCTGCTGCCAGCCTGGCTCAGTTAACAGAAACCGAAACAGACTTGTAGATTCTGTGGTGTCTGCCCTGACACACTGTGGCTCCTCTAACGCTCCTTGTCCCACAGCGAGAATGAGAAGAGCCTGGGAGTGCAGACCCCGAGCTACTGCCCACAGCTATCGCTCAAGAGCGGAGCCCAGGACGGAACTAGCGCTGCCGGAAAGTTAACAAGAGGACTACAGACCCGGGGAGCAGCCACACCGGGTGGAGACTAACTGCAGGAAGATGGAGCAGATGACAGGGCATTTCCTGCCAGATAAACTCAAACCCAAGCCCCAGACAGATGGATCCTCAGCTGGGACGTCCCCCCTCATCTGTAGAAACACGAGCTTACACGGTTGGTTATTTCCAATAATAGAACGTGTCCATCCCCTGCCATTTGTTCAGAAAGGCAGGCTCAGCCACTAGAGGGCACTTTTAGTAGCAGCTGCATACAGATACTCAGTCCCTTTGGGTGAACAACAGAGGGGCGCAGCTGGACCTGTGTCATGTGAAGACATTCCCTCACCCCTGGGTCCTGTGCCATGGAGCAGAAAGATATCACACATACACACACACACACACACACACACACACACACACACACACACACACACACACGTTCATGTATGTGATTGCATGTAGAGGGTACATGTGCACATGTGTGACTATGTGTATGTGTGTAGACTAGTGAACAGCCTCCAGCATCATTCCTTAGACATTATAGTACTAGGTCCCAGAGAAATAAAATGTTACCATTCTTAATATACAAAGAACTCTATTAAATGAATAAGAAACTTGAATGTCTGCTGTGCAGTAGTGTGAGAGCTTAGCATAACAGGATTGCACACAGTTGTGGGGTAATCTTTTTGTACATTGTGAAGATGTGTCTTTGCCAAGGAGCCTTCTGATTGGTTCAATAAAGAGCTGAGTGGCCAATAGCTAGGCAGGAAGAGGTTAGGCAGAACTAACCGGGAGAGAAAGGAACTTGGGTGATTAAATCTGGGCGTGGGCAAGACACCAGCGAGACACATGGAGTCGGACATACAGAGTGGAGGAGAGGTAAAGAGCTGCGTGGCAGAACATGGATTAATAGAAACAGGTTGATTTAAGTTGTAAGGGCTAGTGGGGCAAGGGTAAGCTAAGGCCGAACTTTCACAATTAACAATAAGTCTCCGTGTCACTATTTGGGGGCTGGCGGTCCCGGCGAGAAAGTACTACTACTATAGCATACCTCGTGTGGGTTTCCAGCTACAGCGTCCCCCATTTCCCTGAAATTCAGACAGAAGTGAATTAAACATGAGAAAGCAAGTTTAGCCAATGGCTGGGTTCTTTCAGAGACAATTTCTTCTACTGGGAAATTGATTTCACACCCAGGATTTTTCAGTTTTTGCTTAAAAAAAAAATCTGTAGAGCTGAGCCCCTGAAAGGAATCCTTCCCCTTTACTGCCCCAGCCCACAACCCACCCTGAAGTTTTCACCGGCGATAAGGGTTTCTGCTCTCCCGTGGATTCTAGAGTGCTGAGTATGGAGAATTCTGAGAGACTGCCCATCTTACCCCAGCTGCTACCCTTCTCTCTTCTGAAAACCTCACTGCCAGATCCTCTGCCAGTCTTTCAGAGAATGTGAAGTTTGAGGGTGGGTACAGGGCAGGGGGATGTGCAGTATGTATGTGATGTGAGTTAGGATTTGTGGTGTGGTATGTGTGCATGGTGCATGTGGTTCATAGAATATGTATATAATTTCTGGATGTCTCTGTGAATATTCTATGGGTGATGTATGCATGGTGTGTGTATGTGATTTATGTATTAGTGGTATATGTGCATACTGAGTGGTATGTGGTATTGAAGTAAATGGTGTGTGTTATGCATGTATGTGGTGTGTGGTGTGGGATCATCAACATCTCTCCAGGAAACTCTTCAGTTTTCTCCGTCTTCTAAAGGTTCAGTGGGACCTACTCAATCTGTACCAGGGACCTTGGAATCTTTATTATCAGTCCAATTGTGTCTAGAATTGTCTAGATCTGCCCAAGGGTCTCTAGGACCTTCATCACCACAGCAAGATTGTTTAGGAGATTCACTATCTGCCCAAGGGGCTCTGGGAACATATATTGTGGCATGTTTATATGATATGGTATGTATAATATATGTGTGTTTTGTGTGTTACATGTTTGTGTCATGTAGTTAAGGCATGTGTTGTGTGTATACATGATATACATGGTGTGCATGCTGTACATGTGTATATGTTTGTCTATAGTGTGTATGTGGTATTATACTGTGTACATAAAGATGGGGGATGCATAGATGGTACATATTTGGTACATATGTTGTATATATGTCTAATGTACATATAAGTATGTGGGTTGTGTGCAATGTGTATGGTATGTATACTGAGGATGTGTATGCTGTGTACACATCCCTGCCCCAGATCTCAAAAGCCTCTGCCAGGCAGTAGGCAGCTGGTCAACAGGCTGTTGATGGTGCCTTCTCCTCAGCCTTAACCTTTCTGGATGAGGAAATTCCCAGTACTATAAAGGAAAGTGGAGGCAGCAGGAGGCACACCCAGGGAAGGCCCCTGGGAGGTGTCATGCTGTCAAACTTCCTCTGGAACCATCAACCAAGATCCAGGGACAGGTTACTCAGCAGCGGGTGCCTCCTGATGCTGCATTCCACCTGTGGCCTAATTCAGAAGACATCCTCCCACAAAGTAGACGCACAGAGCCTTGGCCTTCTTCTCTGAGAACACCCTCAAGAAGAAGTCACCATCCTTGAAGGGCTCAAAGGTAGATGGTACCACCAGGTACTGCCCTGGGGGCAGTCGGACCCGGCCGGACACTTCCCGCAGGTTCATGTAGGTGCTGGAGTGAGCGGAGGGCTGGCGGCCCTGGAAGAAGTCCTGGCCGAAGTGTGCATCCGTGTGACTCTCCAGCTGTGCAAAGTAATGGGCAGAGTCAGTTTCTCCTTGGAGTTCAGCCCAACCCTGTCAAATTAGGGATTGTTCCCTGCCCCTAATGTGTAAGAATCAGGAGGCTTTCAGTCCAGTCACAAGCTAGCTTACTGTGTCTCAAGCATTAAGTGGATTGGAGTGCCTCCTGAGTGTCAAGCCCCGTGAGGCTGTGGCCTTAACTGTGACCTTGGCCAGTCCCTTTGCCTTCTAGGTCTCCCCAGTTAAATGAAGAGTGGAGCTTGGGGTGTCTGGTGTAGGCTTTGCAATTCTTTCCTCACGATGGCAGCAGCCAATACTCTGCAGCTGTCTGTGAGAACAGCATTGACTCTCACAGTCCAGATCAGGGGCTGAAGAAGGAAACTTTAACCCTGGTCCTCAAGTGACGTGCTCTGTGAGGTGACTAAAGTGACCAGGCTCTGAAGGAGACAGAGAAGGCAGATATCCAGGCCTTGTTCTGGGTCCCTCCTGGCCTCCTGGGGACCAGGGCTCTTCCTCAGAAAGGGTAAGATACTCCCATGCGTCTGCTGTGAGGAAGGGTGGGAGGGGACAGTCAGTGTGTGACACAGGCTAATTACTAACCGCGGAGTGCTCCGAAAACACAGGGGCCAACACGGTTAGTGCTGTAATTAAGCCTCCCCAGAGCCCTGCATCTTTGCAATCAATCTTTATATGATGCCGATGACAGAGGCAGGTGCAGGCAAGCTGCAAGAGCTGAAGTGCCCACCCTGGAGTGGTCAGTGTCCACGCACGGTCACTCTGAATCCCAGTGCTGCTGACAGGGGGACAAAAGTAGGACCCCCTTGTCCCCTGTCATTTCCCTGGAACTCCTCAGGGAGCCTTCCAGGTGACAATTAGGACAGCCACAATGCTTTGTTGCTGAAAATGTTTCCACCCTGGACGTAAGCATGCCGGGGCACCCACAGGGCCACAGGCAACATCTAAGTGTAACAAGCTGAATGTCGTTCTTGGTCTCCCTGATGGAAATGAGGGAGGAAAGATTCCAGCAGGAGAAAGAGCTGTCAGTACAGGTGGGCGGCTAACTGATACCTGGGCTTGTCTAGGGAAGGACAAACAGAGTTTCTAGAAGAATCCAAGGGTGGAACCAACCAAATAATCCCTGTTCAGGAGGCCATAGTGGAGTGGGACCCGGAGCCACTGAGGCAAGAACTGGGTTTCTTCTGTGCTATCAGAGACCCCATCCAGTTAGGTGTCAAGCATCTCTGGCCTTCATGTCTTCCCTTGACATAACTCAGCTAGCAGTGATGGTGTGGGAATCAAGGGGACTCAACTGATGGTGATTCTCAAAGTGTGAGGCTGAGGTCAACAGGTGAACCCTGCAGGGTGGGGTATGTGCAAATTGTTATATCTACTCCAGACCCATAGAGCCAGATGCTATAGATGTGAGGCCCAATGGTGTGTGATTTAACAATCCCTCTAGAGATTGAGGCAAATTCAAGTTTGACCAGAAGTCTCTGTGACACTTGCAGATCACAGGATCTACGCCAAGGTTGTGGTGGGCGCCCTTGGAGAAAGTTCTACCACTCATACATAGGACCCCACACTCATATCAGTGGAGCATCTCTGATGGGAGCCACCACTAACCACATTTAACTTGGGTATGGTTTCCAGTATTTCCTAGTAGTGAAAATAATGCACTAAACCACCACCCTGTCTGTTCCCTCCATGATAAATAGCACGCATTTGTGACCCAATCTGGGAACACTGTCTGGGCCCAAGCCTATAAATCTGGGCCCTGTGGGTCTACCCATATCCCTGGTCAGAGAACCTGGCAGAGGAGAGAAGGCAGCAGCCTATCACACACCACTGCATAATTAGTGCAATTGACTCCAGGTCAAAACCCAGCTATGACTACACATTGGAGTCAAGGCTGTTTATAAACTTACAATGCCTGTGTTCTCTTGACCCTAAGATGCTGCTATATAACTGGCTGGGATGTAGCCTGTACACTGAGATTTTTAAGACTTCCTAGGCTGTGGCTGAGACGGCCCTGGGCAAGCACACTCTGGGTCCTTGCTTTGTGCTGACTGCGCTCTCCTGTGGGGCCATGCAGGTCCTCTGTCAGGAGTGCTTCCACCAGCTGAGGTGGGTGGTACCAGTGACCAAGGCTCGGGAGGGCAGAGGGAACCTCGGACCATAAGGACACTACTGATGGAATTCCCTAAACCAGTTGTGACTTACTGAGAAGCGTGGGACAAGCCAGAGCAGAGGGTGAAGTTGGCACTTCCCTCTCTAACTAGCCACCAGGGCACTTGTTTCTGTCGGCCAGACAAAAAGCGACCTATAGCACGCTGCAATCACCTTAGTCAGACCAAGCCGCCATTCATACAGGGGCAAGGATCACCCCTGACCCCTTCCCAAAGGGCCTGACAGGTGGGACTTGGGCTTGTTCTCACTGGCTCTCAGGGCTACCAGCTCACCAGATCAAAAGAGTATTCGCAGGAGAGCCTGACTCCATTGCAGGAAGGAGCCAAAGGCAGGCATGCCCTTCCTTACCGAATGAAGATCGTCTCTGTGCAGGCGATACTCACGTACCTCCTCGGGAATCTGCAGGGCAAAAGACAAGAGCAGTTCACCTGAGCGCTCAAGTCCCTCCCTTTGGGAGTCTCTTCCTACACCTTACAGACAGACAGACAGCAACACACAGGGAGAAAGTTCTAGCTGAAATGAAAGGGGGTGAGCATTTCTGAACTGGGAAGTGCTCGGTGGATTCAAGGCCATATGCAGACTGCTGAGTCTTAGAAATCTGGGGCTGGGGACACCCCTATTTTTACTTTGTGTAATCTACCAGGATCTCCCAAATACTCCAAAAGTAATAATGTTTGAGCTTAAGTTGGATCCAAGTTCTTCCCAGAGACTTCCTACCCTGGCCTGCCAGATCAAGGATTTGGCTGGAAAGAAAATTCCACTCAACTTAAGTCACAACTGATTCTGTCTTCAGCCATGGTGACCCAAACTAGGCCTATAGGAGATTCCTCCCAGATTTTTAAATTGGAAGGAAAGGGGCTCCTTCTTTTATGCTGGTAACGTTGGTCAGTGAAGAAAGCTAGGCTAGGAGAATGTCACTGACACTAGAGAAGGGTGTGGAGAGAAAGTGTTCTGGTGGCCTGACTCCCTCACCCCAAGCATCCTTTCTCTCTGTCCTTTGCTTTGGTTACATGAGGTAGTGAATTCTTTCTCACTAGCTCAGCTGCAGCTCTCTGGGACACAATTGAAGACTATGAAGAAGAGCTCTCAGACCCAGAGTGGGAGCCCTGTTATGCTCAGTGCTCCCATTTCAGGCGGAAAAGAAAACCTAGTCCTGCTGGGTCCTCCCTCCTCTGCCCCACCACACAGGCTGTTGGATCCAGAAGAGCATACTGACAGCTTAGGCCCATTGTGGAACTGCCTTCTGCTCTGAGGGGAAGTAGGGTCTGCCTGGCATCCCCTCAGCAGGGCTAGAGTGGTCAAGGGACATGGGCACTCCTCTAATTTGGAGTTTAAAACACAGTCAGCCACACAGAGGCCTCTGCGCCCATCAGGAGCTTCTGTAATTACTTTGGCTAGCTTTTCCTCCACAACTTGGATGCTTCTGACATGCTGTGAGTCCACCTGGCCCTGAGTCCCCTGAGACAGACAGGAAGAGCCACTGCCCACAGAGATTGCAAGGGCAGGAGGGGGGCTCTTTAGCCTTCAGGGGTGCCTGGCAGCTTCTCCACTGGCCAAAGGTTTTCAACCTCAGGCTTGAGTCTAGTTTCAGACAGTTACAGCCAGAGAAGGGAGACACCAGCAGGGATGAAAATATGATATCCCCTACTAGCCAAGCTACTTCCCACACCCTAGCTTCTCCCTGCAGCCCAGCTACTCCCCACACTCCAGATGCTCCCCTCACCCCGGCTGCTCCCCTTACCCCAGCTGCTCCCTACATCCATTTCCTCAATTTGACTTTAAAATCAATCTGTTCACAGAGTTCAGGCTCTAAATTATATGCCTCCAATGACAAGAAGTGGGACCACAGATCACATACGCTGGAGTATTTTATAAACAGCTATAATTTGATACATGAAACTGACATGCTGTGTGTATTATTTATTGGTGCAAACACCATAACACACACATCTATTGAGAAAAAAATGTTCTGTTGATCTGGTACAATGAAGGAGGCCTGACAGATGAAGCCCTGGCCACCGTCCCTGAGTGGCTCACCCTGAAACTGCCCCTGCCAGCTGTCGGTTCTCTGGAACAGTCACTAAGTTTTAAGCTGTCAAGGAGCACATGGCGTGACTTCAGGCTAGAATGTTGTCTCCTCTCCACCTTTTAAATGCAGGTCATCTTCTGAAGACCTGGTTAAAGGCTCCCCAAGCACGAAGCTGAGGTTCCCTCACCATCACAGATCCCCCCTGCCCTGCCATCAGAGTCACATTCCTGGTTGGGAGCACCCAGAGGACAGGAACTGTGTGCTAGCACTCAGTGTCCCCAGCTTCTGGCTTTGCACATGGCACAGAGCAGAGGCTCAGGCAAGTTTGCTGTGTTGGGGTGCATGCAGGCCTATTATCTCTGTAAGCAGTGAGGGTGGGTTTGTAGTATTTGTGCCTAGACAGGGCTGGAAGAGATAGGTTGGAATAAAATGGAGCTTAGTTACTTTCAATTCTTTTCTCTTGCTGTTAAGTAGCAATTATTTTCCACTCCTCCCATTCTTCCAATTACACACACACACACACACACACACACACACACACACACACACACTACACATACACACACATGCACACTCCTACATACATTGTTAGTGTTAATGGCCAACTTGATAGACTCGAGTCATTTGGAAGATAAGCCTGGGGGCTTGTATAGGATTGTTAATTTACATAAGAAGACTCGCCTACTCTGGGTGGCCCCATTCCCTATCCAGGATCTTGGAGTATGTAAGTGCAGAAAGGGAGCTAAACAGTGTGCAATTGCTGCTCTCTTCCATTTGCAGACCAGCTGCTTCAGGTTTCTGCTCCCTTGACTTCTTGCCATGGTGGACTGTGCATTGATCTGTAAGCTAAAATAAACCCTTCCTTAACTTGTTTTTGTCACACACACACACACACCTGAAACCTTAAGTTTAAGACTATGATAAATGGAGCCGGAGGAAGATGGTATGGGCTTGGCAACTGAATTTTTCCTTGTTTCAAAATTTATTACAATGCTTATTTTATGTGCTTTAATTTATACTGAGATGCTGGGCTTCCTAGCAGCTCTGGGTCTTCCTGATTAGAATTGTATTTTTAAACCAAGAAATTCACTTGTAATATACCAAAAAGCTAAAAACTGAGTTCCCATAGGATACGTTGTATGGAGTTTTTGCCTGGGTAAAGAAGTAGGACTGTAGCATGGTCCTAGTAGATTATCAACCCCGAAGACTTGATTTACTGTGTCAGGGAGATGAAGTCCACAGAGGGGCAGTCACTGGAGAAGCCTGGCATCCTGAACTAGGGACTGAAGTCTGAGACAAGAACCAGCTGTGTTCCTCAATCCAGAGACTCCAGAACCAAAAAAGGCTGTGTGGTTCCTCAGACTCAAGCGGGTGCCTTGTGTGTTTCCAGGTGACTTCCAATGGTAGAAAGAGGGGACTATATACATTTGGCTTCTGTATCCAGCCACCTACTTCCACTCTGAAATGCATTTTATTGCTCAAATGTTTTCCACCCTCATCTTCTGGGCTCCTGCGCCACTGAGACACCTCTTCTTGGAAAAGAGTCGAATATGCAAATTTGCACTGAGTTCATACTGACAGGTAAAGTGCAATGAATTAGTTGCATATTTCAGTCTTAACAGCAGAAATTCCAGCCATAGGGATGAATCTCTGACTATGGAATCCAAGCCTCGGTAAGAGTTCTATGGATGTAAGGGAGCAAGGACAACATCTTATTAAGAGTATTTGAGCAATAGGGAAAATGCACTCCAATCATTGACCGAAACATCCTGATCAAAGACATCAGTGCACCCTGATGGAGGAACCTGACTCAGCTGTACCTGGTAGATGGCGTAGCCTATGCTGAGCATGCCCTGGCCAATCCTCTTCTGTCGTCTGCGATTCTTCTGCATCAGACCCAGCAGCACTGTACAGCAGGATTCATTGGTGCCTTCCTCCTGGTCCTCATCCACATCATCCAAATGGATTTTGAACTGGGGGTTGGTCCAGTAAGTGGCTGGAAATCATCCAGGGACAATGGTCCAACAAGGGTGAGGAGATGAAGAATGGAAATTAAAAAAAAAAAAAGAAAGAAAGAAAGAGCCTCCATCGTCCCAGTGAAAGGGTAACACTGGCCAGATTGCCTGGCCCAGTAGAACTGGAAAGCAGTCCCCCACCTCCCTGCTCCGCCCCACAGGTAGATGCTTAGAATGTCTATCTTGTCTGCTTAGATCAACCAGTAGCCCAGAACTGTGGTGAAATCTGAGATCCTGTCATCCCAGGCTGCTCTGGACTGCACCAGGAAGCAATATCTTGCCTTCCTGGAAGTCTTCATTTCTTCCTGTTCTTAGCTGAAGACTCCACCTGGAAGGAGCTCTTTAGGGAGAAGTGTATCTCTGGGATGGATGCAACAGAGTCCCAGAAGAACCAAGAAGGCCTTTGCCTCATAGCTAGAAAGCCATCTGACTGTCATGTGCTCCACCAAGCCCAGGAGAAGCCCCAGCCTTGGATTACAACCCCATGATGCCCTAAGACCCATCCTCTATCCCTCAGCCCAATGGGCCTCCAGAGATGTCCAGTGTTACAGCCTGCTTATGAGACACACGACCTTCCAGTCAAGTCATTCAATAATGTAAGAGAAATCACAATGTCATTAAGCATTCCTGCTACACCACCTATTGATACTTAAAAAGATGACTTTTTGAGCTGGGGAGATGGCTCAGTGGGTAGGGGGCTTGTTGTACAAGCAAGAGGACCTGAGTTCAGATCCCAGCACCATGTCAAAACCCAACACCACCATGTTGGGGCATATTCGAACACACTGTGAACCCCAAGTTTGCATTTTTGCTAATTAAATAAAATTAACCTTGGATAAAGAGGCTAAGTTAGCAACTAGTTAACAGAAAGTAATCATAGAACCTCAGAGGGCATCCAGGAGGAACAGAGAGTCACAGGAAGTAGAAAGTGGAGTTTGGAGTGGCTCAGCCTTTTCTGGTTTGGCAAAGCAGAAGCATCAGTCTTCCATGGACAACAGAAAGGAGAAAGGGTTAGGTAGTTGTTACTCAGCCTCTCTGAGCTTGAAGGTTTTCACCCTAGCCTTTGAACCTCAAGTCTTATTCATAATTAGAATGCTAGAGATTTAGTTAAAGCTACCTTTAGCAGCTGTGATAGGGCCAAGTTCTTGCAGGAGCAGAATTCTCACTTTTAGCAGCAGTGATAGGGCCAGTGCTCGCAGGAGCAGAATTCTCACCAGGCTGCAGCCTGAGCTGCCAGGCCACTGCTAGAGAAACAGCCCAGTAACTGCAGAGTTGCAATTGCTGGCTGAGATAGCAGCAGATTAAGGCACAGCCACTGTGCTGAAGTTAAAACAAGATTTGGCACCCAATGTGGGGCACATATTTCTACTTAGGGTCTAAGAAAGCTGAAAAAAAAATGGCTTCCTAGTACCTGGTGCTTGTAGCATACAGAGGCACATCTCTGCCATACAGAGAGCACTTGAGCAGCCAACATGTTAAGCAGAAACAGCAAGCTAACTAAACACCTGCCATATTTCAGGCACCAAGAGTTAGGGTGGTTAAATGCAGCTCCCAGTTAAATGCAGCTCTTGGCCATGCCCATGGGGCATAAAGCTCAGCTCTCACAGACCCAAGCAGGGAGGGCCAATCACCAGCACTAAGGCACAGGCAAGTTTAAAGTTTGGCTCACATGGTCAGAGAACACTACAGGTAGACAGTAAGGCAGGTCCAGATCAAAAAATACCTATAAACATGTTAGCATTTTAAAAAAATGTTTGCAGTTCTTAAGAAAGAAAAGAAAATGGGCATAGACAGTCATATGAAAAAACAGTTTAAAAATAATAAAGTCTTTAAAGAGAGAGTAAAGTAATATAAAGGGAAAAGGCCACTTAAAGATGGGAAATACGCAGGGAATCTGGGTCCTATATGGTGTTAACTTTGAATTTTTGAATGCTGATGAGCAAATGGTAGCTGCTGAAAGACACTGGACTGTAACAGGGACTGCTGAATTAAACCAGCCTAGATACTTTAGGGATGCCTTCACTTTAAAATGGAATTCAGAAGATGTATTGTGTTTGGGGAGAGGTTTTGTTTTTGTTGCTTTTGTTTCCACAGGAAATGAAAGGCTGTGGATTCCTTCCAGGTTAAGAGAGATCAGGTTTGATCAGGGGAGACCTCCTGAAAATCTTGGCTACAGACATAAAGAAATAAACAAACAAAAAAAAACCCTACAAGACAGGTGACATTTATACTGATTCCTCTGCATGGGAACAGTTCTGAGACTGGACAAAAAAAATGTTACAACCAATTTCCCCAGGACTTGACCATTGTCTCAATTTTCTCAAGGTCCCCTGGAGATGCTGTCACCCCCAGACAACAGGAAGCAGTCTAGAGAACACCACACTCACATTCTCAAGAGGTGTGGTGGGTGGGGTGGTTTTTGGTCATTTGGTGAGTTATAAATATAATCATTTAGGGGAAATATAGGAATAAAGGGTAAAAAGACAACTATTAATCTCAAATATTTTGCATTGGTATGGATTTTGGTATATTGATACAACTTTAAAATGATTTTTGTTATATTGTATGTATGTTTCTACTCTTGTTTAAGGTATTATACCTATGTAGCTCATTTTAAAATGTAATGTATAATTAAGAAATGCAGGTTAGTAGTTAGTCATCTATAATAATCAAGCCTGTAGTCATGCTAGGTATGTTTTCAAAGTTAAACAGATACATTTTAGATAGATAGGTGATCTTCAAATGCTTCAGAGACCTACAAAATATGGCATTTAAAATGCTTAATAACCTAAGGCTTTTCATGAAGTGAGACACATCTGCTCCTGGCAGCATCAATCAACTTCATAAAAAAAAGATGGGCATTGAAGAACCTCCATGTGGAATTTGCTTTCATTGTGCCAAAGTGGGCAAGAAACTGTTCTTGCCTCTACTGCTAACATTATACAATCCAAACAGGACATGCAGGGCACAAAAGAAAGCTGAACTTTGCCAAGACAAGGTGGGATAGTCCTTCCAAATTCCTGATTCATAGAAATGTCTGCCAGATACTCTAGGCCTGTAGGCTGAAGATGGATGCCCCAGTGTTGCAGAGGAACCTTGGGTGACTGTCCAGGCAGCCAGATGTCTCTGTCATTTCTATAGTTTTGCAAGTGGCTTGCACTGCACTTCCTCTTTACTCAGGTAATATTATATCCTTCTGGGGTCTTTGATGAAGTTGAAGACTAGATAGTTATAGTTACAGTTTGCCTTAGTTATGATAGGAGATGAATTAGGTACAAAACTTTGGGTTCACCAAGATAGGACAAATAATGGAGTATTTTCTCTAAATTTGCCAAATATAAATGAACTGGATATTGTAAATGCAATTCTTACTTGATAATTGTTCTTATTATATATAGTTTTACTATATTAAAGTTAAAATCCTTTCCTTTTTATTCAGACAAAAAGAGGTAAATGTTGTAGAATAGAATATTTGTTTAGCTATCTTTAGATGTGTTGCTTTTGTTTATGCTGCATTTGTTTAATTATGTAAAGATATGCTACTGTTTCACCTTGCCTGCCTAAGGCACCTGGTGGGTCTAATAAAAAGCCAAATTGCCAATAGCTAGGCAGAGGAAGAACAGGCAAGGCTGGTGGGCAGAGAGTAAAGAGGAGCCAGCCAGCCAGGGACCAGACAGACAGACAGACACAGAGGAAGCAAAAAAGCAGGATGGACAGTAGGTAGATGAGGTAAATGAGCCTCAGAGCAGCACATAGATTAATAGAAATGGGTTGATTTAAGCTAGCTAGAAACAAGCCTAAGCTAAGGCCGAGCATTTATAATTTATAATAAGTTTCCATGTCATGACTTGGGGGCTGGTGGTCTAAGGAAGCCTACAATGTATGTGCCTGTAAACCCAGTGCTGTTGGGGATACAAACAGGGGGCTTGTTAGGCCTTGTTGGCATAGCTCCAGGTTTAGCAAGAGACCCTGTCTCAAAGGAATAAGAGACAGAGGGTGAAAGAGAATGAATAAGGAGAGGTGAATGAGAGACAGCATGGACACCTAACATCTGCAAGTGCACACACACACACACACGTGCACAAAGCAACACTCCACACGCACACACATAACACCTTTATTCAAAGACAACTTTTGAAAAAGATCTCTCAACTTAGCAACTACCCAAGCTAAGCAAAGAGAAGCCTAAGGGATCCACCACAGACACACAAACAGTTCTTTGATGGAATTAAGCTGAGAGTATACATAATTGAAGAAGACAGGTCTGACAGGCTCCGCCATGCTAGGCATTCAATCGCAACAAAGAATTGGGGAGGAGTGTTTGTTTTAGGGTGAGCAGGGGTCAGCAGGTGTTTTTACAATCTCTGCGTGATGGTGCAAACTCTGTAAGACAGCATAGCGTTCACATATGTCCAAGGCCCATTCATTATTTTTTTTCCATAACAGTGAGAGTACTTATTTAATTCCTCCTTCTCAGAGCCTCCATTTCTAGACTTTTTTTTCACTCACGGCACAGGTGCATATGGATTTTAAGATCAGGTGTCTGTGAATTCCAGGGGAGACAGAAAATTCGGTAATCTTCTGTACTTACTCCATTACCACGAGGCAAGAACAATCCATTTCTTCCTGACAGCTACCTGGCAGCACAGATGGGATTATGATTTGGTGCATGCAGACACCTTGGGCACCCCCTATGGTTCTGAGCTTCCAGAATGATCCATGCGAATTTCCTATGTCTTTTCTAAGAGCTTGTTAATGGTGAGCATATTTTAATTTCTCCCAAATGTAGCATTACTGCAATTCCTACATTTTTTTGTTTACTCCTTAACAGTACTAGAGGAAGAGAATGGGCCATAAAAATAATACATCCCATTTGTATAACACTGCACAGTTTACAAAGCGCGTCCTCGTGCGCTTGGAGTTACAATGCTCACTGCGCCCCAGCGAGTTGGAAGGTAGGAATTATGAACCATTGTGAGGGCTGAAAAAAAACGGAAGCTCCAGGAAAGGAACGCCCCTCAGGCCTCACAACTGTCCAGCTGACTGATGGGGGCAAGCCACCAGCTCCCCCTTCAGGTCTGTCAGCAGCTGGTCTTTGCAGCCAGATGGAGATGGATGGGGAAGGAAGTAAGACCTTGTGCTCCATCTGTACCCACATGGGGGTTTACAATGCTACCATTTCTATAGCATGCAGTGCTCAGGCTGGGAAGAAAGCAGCAGCGGCGGCAGCTGCCCCTGACCCCTGCATGGAGACGCCGAGTCAATCAACACAAATCAGCGGAGCAACAGCAGCCAGGGAAGCATGGAGGTGGGAACTATCAAGAGGGGAGTGTGTTTTTCTTTCCTTTGTGTCTCCTGAGAGCTGGGGGTCGTTTCTCAGTTGTTTCCTCATTAGCTGTCTCAGTGGACGCGACCTAGGAGGAGTCTACACAAGGACATGTTAGTCATCTTGGGAGAACCAGGGAGGCCACTCTCAAAGGGAGCCAGAGTCAAGGCAAAAGCAGTGGTTTGCCCTGGGATATCCCCACCAGGGAGGGATCGCTGGTGACCCCCACACAGAATGGAACATGACCCACACATAGTCTGGGTATGTCCATTCCTGACCCCCACAGCCTCACCCCTTCAGCCGTTACTCAGGCAGCACAAAGCAGAATGACTGCCCTTCTGAGTGTGGCCCACTGAAACGCTAGATTGTCTACTGACATTGTTAAATATTCTACTCCCAAGCTCAGTGGGCTGGTGTCAGCCAGCTGGACCAGGTAGGGCAGGCAGAAACCCAAGAGAAGCCCAGGAGGCCTTAGTGATGGTCCAGGAACAGGTTGTGAAAAGCAGCATGCTGGGAGAGCAGGGGTGGCTGAAGCAAGGATGATTTAAACACACAGGAGCCGAGACAAGGCCTCAGGTAGACAGCTGCAAAACAACTGTTCACCTTGCCGGCCTGGCCTCCAAGCCAGAGAAGAAACAGGACCTCAGGTCCAAGGGCATTCATTGTCCCCAGATCCATGTTAAAAGCCATGCAGCCCAGGAGGGAAAGCCAGCTATCTGGCCTTTGCCTCACCTGAGTTTTTCTGGCAGCCCCCGGCTGTGGAGCCTCGTGTCCAGCGGCCGTTGAAGAGCACCAGGTTCCATTTGTGGACCTCTTCACTGCTCAGAGAGTCTGGGGACAGGTTGCATATCTCGAGTCGAGAGAACTGCTTCAAGAAATCCGAAAAGGACATCCTGAAGAATAGAGGGACCAGAAGGGAGTGAGTAAAGTGGGCTGGACTGGAAGAGAGATTAAAGGCCCAGGAAAGAGCCCTGTCTTCCAGCAGCTCTAGACTGCCTGGGTTCCCTCCATCTACAGCCCAGTGACACAAACAAACAGAGCTACCGTCTAAATTTGTCACTGTGGTCAGCATCTCAGTTCCTAAAAATCTCTCTCCTGTATCTACCAGCCACACAGAGTTGGAACCATGAACCAAAGGGACTCCCCCAGGACGGGATGCCGGTGCAACCCTCGCCTCTAGGCTGGATCACAGCTAAGCCCAGTAGAGGTTCATTTATGAAGAATTCTCCTTGATATCCAGTGTGGAGATACCCTCTAAGACATTGTATCTTCCACAGACACCCCCTCCCAACCCAGGCAAAGGAAAGAATACTGTTTTGACTGTAAGCTAGGCCTTAGAATTTGGCGGGGGGTGGCGAGCATTGTTTTAGACTCCCAACAGGCAGACAGGCTGCTGGCCAGGTCCTGTTGTGGGCACAGAGATCTGGGTCCCAAGGCTTTAGATATGAGAATAGAGGAGAATTATACTAGGGCAAGGGGGCAGGAAAAAAATAGTGGCCCCTGAATTAGAAACCTCATCACATTCCTGGAAGTCCTGGAGACTGGTCCTCCTGAGCACCTTGGACCAGACTGACCACCTAGGGGACAGTCCTTCAGCACACAGCCTCTCACCAGAACTCTCCATCCTCTGCTCTCTTGTCCAGTTCTTCCTTCTTCCTGGGATCTATGTAATTCCACTCAGGTGCACTGTGGAGGGGGAGAAATGAAACAGAGGTGGCCATGGCTGGGATGCAAGCTGTTGGCTGCAGCTACATGGCCCTAAAGCACCTCAAATGGGATGCACCCCCATCAAGGGAAGAAGACAGGCTGGACCTGGTATGAAGCAGTGTACCACTGGAAGAAGAGGATGGAAGAAGAAGCCAAGGACATGGATTCCTGCAGGGGCAGCCAGGGCATGCAGCAGAAACGTAATGGCTTTATTTTAATTTTCACTCTCTGGGTAAGTTTTACATTCCAATTAAGACCCACAGACCTCTGACCATTGGAACAAGGAGATCCCGTCACAAGAAAGGCAGGTACTACTGTATCCATTAGTAACTTGTCACTCTTATCTTCTATCAGACTGGGGTGGACTAATTTATAAGAGGACCCAGCCAGCTCCGGGGACACAGACACTGTCCACTTCCTAAGTCTACAGCTTTGATTATCAGGCCCATTTTTATGGGAATTTCCTTGAAGTAATGTTCCCCGGCGTCCTGATGGTGACCTTTCTGTGGTAATATCCATGTACTTTGTTCAAATGCCGTCTATAGCTGCCTGACCTTTGGGTTTTCCTGAAATGCATATCTAGATAAGTGAACAGTGTCAAGACCAGTGCTAAAAAAAAAAAAAAAACAAAAAAAAACAGAAGCTCTTCCCTGAGCACTTCTTCCTCCCCAGCCAAGAAGACAGCCGGGCCCAGCCTTTCCCTCCAGCTGGCTTCTGAACACTTGGAGACCAGCAAAAGTGATCTGGAGCCATCAAAACATTCATTCAGTCAGTACCAAGTCCCACAGTGTGATTACTACAAGCAAAAGTTAGGGGATTGATTGGGAATTCTAGATCTAATCTAATCTCCCAGTTGGTGTTATTGTTGATATTTCAAACTTAAACAACAGCAAAACACAGCTGGATGCTAATGGGGTTCAGACACGTCACCTAAGAGTGTCCATGTCCTCCTTCTCCAACTACCAGTAGGTAAATAGCCCAGACTGTGTCTCTGGCTAGTAGAGGACATCAGGGACATAGATGCCAGAGTATAGACATTCCAGGCCCTCATCTCCTTGGACTGACTTCCCTTACCAGTAGATAGGCAGACCAAAGACTGTCCTTCCACCCAGTAATCAACACCCATCTAGTCAGGAACTCATGGGGTAAGTGACACTCACATTCATCACTGCCTAAGTGGGCCATGGCTCCCAGGATCAAGGTTCTCCCAACATCTTTGTTTTTTTTTCTTAGTACTCAGGAGAATAGTGTTTGTGGCAGGGAAATATCAGATTGTGAGTGGTTGATTTTACCTTGTAGTAACCAGTGTGGTAGGAAATAGGTAAGCCTTTATTTAACACTAGGCAAAATTCCATGGAGCTGCCAAATTTCCAAGTGCCAAAGCAGAAATCTGTAATCAAAAACTGCAACAAAGTGGTTTCTGTTCTGCTTTTCCCAACTTGGAACCACGGAATACAATTTCCACAGCATGCTGTATAACCTACAGACAGTAAGTGCTGCAGAACCCACTGAACAATGGGTCTCATTGCTTATGGTGTGTATTACATGACACCTTTATACAGGGAAGGTAAGCATCAGGAAAGAGAGAGAGGGACCTACGCATCACTCCAGGCTCCCGACCACTCCACTTCACCCCACGGGTTCCTCAGTCGGATCAGCTTCTCTGGGCGGCCACGGAAATCCAACTGCAAGAGCCACATACAGGGAAATCACCACACTGCTGCTGTCTGGGGCGCATGACGGCACCCAGGGTGTTCAGTGTTTCAAATGTCTCCAAAAGACCACACTTTCCTTTTCTTTACCATGCTGTGTTTAAGCTTCGGTCAAATATTTTGCTTTCACAAGCTATTAAAACAAATGAAGAGTGAGTCTACCACAAAACCAACTATGTATCTACTTAAACTTAGGTTTAGATTTTGCAGTTGATTAACTTGGACCTTGTTCTGAATATCGGAGACAGCATTCTAATAAATTCCCCCTAAACGATGCCAATGTTGTGGAAGTTAACATTTATTGATTGCTTACTACCGGCTTAGGCACAGTGCTAAACATTTAGAATGCATGGTTGCTTTATTTAAACTTCACACTTTGACCTCAACAATAGGAGATCCCGAGAAGCCCAGTTATTCAAGACTACCTAGTTAGCTGTATAACTATCCCCTCCTCAAGAAAGCTCATTAGACTTGGGAAGTAAAGGAAACTTGGGGGTCCAGGAAGTTCCTGAAAGTTACAAGATTCACAAAGCCCCTCCCCAAGGTTGTAAAAGCAGTGAACAGTTGCAGAGCAAGCAGAGCTTATTCATTGGGTGCTGCCTACAAGTCACGCAAGGAGTTCCAGAGATGCAGTTTTAATGTATTCTCATCCATGCTAGCTTTCTGGTGCTGCAGCTGCCTTTGAGTCATCCAGTGCAGTATGACCACTGGTCTACTGAGGTGGGTCTGGTGGAACTGTTTCCTTGATCTGTCATCCCTGGTGCCTTATCTGGGTTGAGTAGGTGTTTGTTCACCTCTCTCCAGGAAAAGCATAGGAGCCTAGCAGAGTGTCTCCAAAGCCTAAATGTATAAATGCCCTCGGGAACTTGAGGTAAAATGTGGTCACCTCTGTTGTGGGGTTTGCAAGTGGAGCTTTCTAAAACACGTGATGGGGTTCATGTCTTTCCTACGAGCCTGAGTTCATTCTTCTGGTGTGAGTTCTCATTCTCTCAGGACTGGATTAGTTGCTAAAGGTGTTATATTGCAAATCTCCTCTTGTTTGTCTCTCTTCTGAATGTGCCCACTTACCCTTCCAATTGATACTGCTATGAAGCTATACAAAGCTACCCAGTATTATTCTTCCCAGCCTCCAAATGCATGAGATTTAAAAAAAAAAAACAAAACTTTCTTTTATAAATCATCCAGATTCAGGAATTGTGTTACAGTAACAGATAAGGACTAAGATACTACCTCATGCCACTATTTAATGAGCACTTGAGTGTGGTCCCCATGCACCACCGCACACATGCTAGTACATATTTGCACAAACAGGTCAGTCTATCAGGTCTTTATCACCATCATTTGCATCATACACTAGCCCATAGTTTCCTCACACATTCCATTCATGTTTACGGAGTTGACTTGATTTAACAATACCACATTCAATAGAAAGATGTGTAGTGAGTACTGCCATCGTTACAATAAGCTGTGAGAGCTGGAGTACTTAATGTGTGACTATTTCTGCACAATCACTGGAAAACCTAAAGAAAATGTATTTCTCAGTTGTGACACTGTCTGGGTTGATGTGTTTTACCTTCATCTTATCGTCCACTTATATCTATGCTTTTAACTATAAACCAAATTATTCAAACCCCATTTGGATGTAGGTAGACCATATGAAATAAAAATCATGACTATTATAGGCCATGCTGGGGCCAGAGAATGAAGAATATCTATGTGATTATTAAATATCATCCTGAACACTGGAGTAGAAATTATTTCTTCTTTTAGTGACTCTTATGAGTTTATACTGCTTTGCCTACATGAACATTTGTTTGGAATGTGTGTAGAATCTAACTGATAGTCCCTATAACTTTTGTGATCACACCTCAGAAAAGAGGCAAATTTAATTAAAACCAGACAGCTAGAGTGAGGATGGCTCAGATACTGTCCTCTGAGAAGCTAAGAGTTGCAGGTACCCTGTAGTGAACACGAGTTAACTGCACATCTGTCTGGGGCTCTGCATCCAGAGAGAAACTTGCCCTGAGTAAACAGGAAAGCTCAAAGGCAACTCAAAACTTCTCAGCAGGATCTCCTACCGCTTTCTTGGGACACCCCGGATTTCATATTAACCCCTTCCTACCTCCTCGACTCCAGTAACAGAGTATGCGTGACCCTTAACCAGCTTTTGCCAGGTGACGGCTTCTGCTTCGGCTGTGCTTGAGACCTGGTCAAGGAGAGAGAGTCCCATCAGGGAGGCTGACGCTGACCTCTTTGAAGTCAGCACTACAATGCTTTCTAAAAGTACACCACACAGCCAGGGCTCTCCCAGGCGGGAAGAGTACAGGGGCAGCAACAACTCATGAACAGAGAGACCCATCTCTAGACGACCCCTCTTAATAAACCAGGCAAGTAGTGAGCAGCTGCGGAGCCTAGAGTGTGACTGAGAGCATAGTTACAGTTTCAAAAACAAACCAACAAATGAAACTACGCATTATGACAGCCAGAGAAGAAGATAGAGCATCTGGATAGATAGATAACAACTGGCCCTCAGGCTGGTGGCTTCCAGACCTGATCTCTAAGGCCACATTGGCATTCCATACAGCCAATCTTCCTGTCAGGGCTGGCCCCTCCTCTTTTCTTCAGGGATCTCCAAGTCCATCAAATATTGTCAGCTGCCAATTTGTTTTCCCAAAGACTAAGATGATTTAGCAAACAGATGGTAAGGAGATAGGGCCTACGATCCAGGAGACAAGGCTGTGCTCTTGGGAGGAGTCTAGCCATACTAAAGTGGCTCCAACAGTTACCAGCAAAACATAATCTTAAAATGTGACTAAGCCTAGTTCCCACCCATTCCTGAGGTCTTCACCAGTTCCTGCGCACTGTAAACCAACATGTCACCAGAGAAAAGAGAAAAAGGGAAGAGTTGAGGCTCACATCAATGGAGCAGCCCAGCAGAGATCCCGCACGGAGGGCCTTCCGGATGATGTGGTACAGATTGCCCGGGGGCTTCCTCAAGTCATAAAACTCAGAGATGCCACCTGTGAAGTCTTCAAAGCCCTCAACCGTGGAGCCTCCAGCAAGAGCCTCATAGGAACCATTGAGCCTATTGAAAAAGAAAGAAAATAAATACCACCCACGGTCAGGAGCAACCTAATAAGGGAACCACAGGACTGGAAAGGGACAATGCTGGACATAGGCCAGAGGGCCAGGGAAAGACCTTGGCCAGCTATGACCAGGAGCCTAGCGCACACACAGGCCACTGTTTTAGACAGACACCCCAGGATTTCACTAGGAACAGACCCTCAGGCAGCCCCTCTCCAGGTCTCCCACTCCCTTTCAAAACCAAAAACCCTTCCAGAATTGGCCCTAACTGCTTGGGTTTCGGGGTATCCAGCACAGCTAGGAATGGGGAGCCTTCCCTTGAGGCTGAGGGGTATCTGTTAAGGATTACCCTAACAGAATGAGAAAATTATTAGGGTGTCAGAACAGAGTGATAGTAAACAAGACGAATTCAAAGAAGCCTTTCAACTTTGAATGTCAGTCAGGAACATGACACTCAAGGAATGAGCCGAAACTTCGTTGAGTTTGGTAGCTAAAAACCCTTCTTTCCTTCATCATCCTCATCACATAAACATTCATTCTGCCCCAAGACCTTACCGGGGTCTGAGAGAGGAAAATATAGTAGCTGGAGAGATAGTCTTAATGAGATAGAGTTAGGATCTTTATATACATATAATGTATTTATGTTTGTGGTGTATCGAGTATTGAACCAGGGCCTTACGCTTGCTAGGCAAGCATTCTATCACTGAGCTACACATCTCCAGCCGCAGAGCTGAGATCTTAAATTCCCAGGCCAAATTTCTATTTCTCTTCAGAAGGGTGCTTTCGGTCTAGCCTGGGCATGTCTGGATGCTGGGGAAAATGTGGCTGTCGCACCCTGAGTGGGAGGTCAGGTGAGAGCCTTCAGGGAGGCCCCAGGGGCTTCTGGTTCCTCACCCTCTCACTTACTTGGCATAGGCTTTCTCCAGCAAAGCACTCCAGAATTCACTGCCTTCTTCCGAGTGTAGAAAGAGCAGTTGTCCATTCTTGGTGGGGAGCCTGTCATCAATGACCACCTCCACCCACTCTCCATACTGCCAGAACTGGGGGTGGAAAACATAACACCTATCACATGCAGAAGCAGAGAAGGGTCCTTCAGCAGCCTCCTTGGATGGGGTCTCTGTTAGGATTCTGCCCTCACTCCTCAGGGCTCTTGTGTCTTACGTCATCAGGGGGGCGCTGGTGACTACATACCCACTGCATGGTCACGCAATCTGCGCCTTAAAAAGCCAGACGCGGACCCCCACCCTCTCTCTCTGCTCTCTGTCTGTTCCCGCCATCTCTCCCTCCCTCCGGGCCTGGCTCTCCTCCCTCCTAGCCCCTCCCTCCTTCTAATACAGCTCTCTGTAACTCTGGTAGTCATGGCCATGGCTCCTGGTAACCAGCACCGCCACCAGCGCCGTTTACCTATCAGTCTCTGCTGTCAGTGAGCTAGTCTCCAGGCTTTGTGAACCTCAAATGCCCTGAGAGGGTTTATGCCTCGTCCACACACAGGAGATGCCACCAGCACCAAGAAACATCTAGTCTTTCTGGGAGTCTGTGGAGAAGAGAGCTTGCTCAGTATCACCCAGGAGCCAAAGTGGGTGGCTCAGGCTCACATCTCCTGGTCCTTAGTCCAGAGTGATTCCCTTATGGCCCCATGGCCTGAGGGAAGAAGGACAGGGAAATAAGATGGTTGGATAGATGTATAAAGGAATGGTTCTCAACCAGGAGTATCTACCCAAGTCACCCAGAGGGATAATCTGACATCAGTATTGGCCTCACTTCCAAAGTTTCTGATTCCACAGATTTGAAGTAATAACTAAGTTACAAAAGTGGTGGCCAAAGTCACAAGCAAGGCCTAATACCTGGAAATGAAAAATGCCTGCATAGTTCTTCTGGAAGCTCTGGTCCCTGGGGACCACTCGGTAAAGCAGCTTTTCACTCAAGGTGAGGGAGGCAATGGCTGCCAGAAGCCAACAGTCACCTGCAAGGAATCAGAGGAGACAGGAGCCTGTCAGGCCAGACCCTCACTGTCCCCATCACTCCGGAGTTCATGTCTGTTGTAGACTGACTTTGGCTGTAATACAATTCCAGAGCGTGGGTTACATATCAATAACAGAAATGTACTTAGCAAAGTTCAGGAAGCCGACAGACTTGGTATCGGTGAGAGTCCCTATTTCTACTTCTCTGCTTGGTGCTGGTTTATACATGACAGAAAAGCAGTGGGCTGAAGGACCTGGCTAATTCTCCCACCCCATTAGAGGACCACTGGTGCCTACGGTCCCCTCCTTAGCATGATCACACCGGGCCTGGGGCCCGGCACTGAGTCTTGGAAGGACACAGTCAACCAAAGAGCACAACACCCCTCACCTAAGTCACGCATGCAGTCTCCTCTCGTGGCTGAAGTGCACACACATTCAGCTCCTGAGGCCTCATTGGGAGGGTTTTCCTCAGGCGTGGAAACTCTCTGTTCATCCCTATTGCTGTGCCCTGCATGCTGACCACTTCACAGCTCCTAGGTTCCCAGTCAGTGGAAGGGAAATAGAGAGAAACAGAAAGGAATTTGTCCTTCTGTCGCATTTGTTGTTAACTCAGATACATTTGGTGGGGAGGAACGCTGAAGCTATTCAGGAGCACATAAGGTATGCGAGTGAGTGAGCGAGTGAGTGAGTGAGTGAGTGAGAGAGTGAGTGAGTGAGAGAGTGAGTGAGCGAGTGAGCGATCCTTTCCCACTATGGCCTTGAGTAATGACAGTTGATTCTGCATGATCTGTGTAGAGTATAATGGTCCTTTTATATTTCAGAGTTCACCATGAGAGCCTTGGTTATAATTCCCCTGCGATAGGGACGAGCACGAAATCACCATCATTTAAAGCAGAAGGAGTGAAAGTCAAGAGAAGTTAAACATCCCGGGGCTTGGTGTTGATCACTTTGCATGTCTGAGTAAATTTAGAAACAGATCGAAAACACCCTTCTGCGTGAGACAGACCTCCCAGGCTCCTGAAAGCCACCTCCGGAGACAGCATCGCTGACTCTCAGTGACAACATCCACTGATGAGTCACAGCCCCAGACACTACATGCTTACCTTAACCTGCTGAGTGGGAGGGACAAGCACCCTGGAAGCTATATAATTTTGTTCACACTTGTGTATATGTTCATGGTACTGTGGAGCTGGAGGACAAAACGTCCTTAGTGTCCCTCACATTGTATAAAACAATATGCCACCATACCCCCCAATGCTGCCTCTTTCCACTTCACTGCAGACCCCAGGCCCTAGGAGTCTGGGGTTTAGTGAAGCAGTCCTTGTTTCTCTTATTCATCTGGTTCTTCTAGCTCTAACACCTCCTGTGTGCTCCAGGCATCACTGTCCCCATGAGAAACACTAGACCCTCTCAGCCTTAGCCAGAAAAGCCCCTTTCTACAGTAGGCACCAGTGAGACTCAGCTGGTCAAAGCGCTGAGACTAAGAGACTGTTGAGTATTCAGTCCTAAGTGGCACATATATATCAATCCTTCCCCAGCAAGGCCATGGCATTCATGAAGTCACAGCACTCTGGTTCCTGCGCAAGACCTGGACAAAGTCAAGACAACAAGGTCGGTCAACAGTCAGCATGCAGCGCTAGTTAGATTTGGTGGGTTATATTTGTGGAAGGAAGGGAGGGAGGGAGAGAGGGAGGGAGGGAGGGAGGGAGGGAGGGAGAGAGGGAGGAGAAGGCTGGAGAGATGGCTCAGCAGTTAAGAGCACTCCCTGCTCTTGCAGAGGACACAAGTCGGGTTCACAACACCCACATGGTAGCTTACCACGCTCCTTAACTCCAGCTCCAGGGATTCAGTGCCCTCTTCCGACCTCTGCAGGCATTTTACACACACACACACACACACACACACACACACACACACACACACACAGTGCACATATGTACATGCAGGCAAACTCCCATCTACATAAAGTAAAATAAATCTAATAGAAAGGACAGGACATGAAGATGGGAGGGGTGTGTTGGGGGTGTGTAGGAAGAGTTGGAAGGGGGTCAAGATGGATATGATCAAGAGACGTTATGTACATGTATGAAGTTGTCAAATAATACATAAAAGATATTCTAATAAATAAATAAATAAATATAGTTGACCTTTCCTATGTACTTTCAGATAAAAAGCCTGGGGACGTTTGAAAGGCCACCCAGGTCCTTTCCTAACTTCACATTTTCATCTTAACCGTGGGGCTAAACAGAGCTGCTTCCACAAGCCAGGAGTGAACACACTTGGTTGTTCACACTCAGACTGCTTGAGCAAGCAGTCAAATTTTGACCCAGGACCCTCCTCTGAGGGTCTGTCACCCCCAGCAGGAGCTCCATCCCAATGTCACCCCTAACCCTTCTCAAAAAGCAGAGGCTCAAGATTACATCCCAAACTATTTTCTTCTTCAGTCTCCCCCTACCCTCTCTCTCATACACACACACACACACACACACACACACACACACACACACACACACACACACGCACTTACTTTTTTGAAGGATTTTACTGATTTTTGAAGTAAGTAACCTGATCTTTACCAACAAACGCTATTCCTGAGATTATTAGGGGTTCAAGGTGAAGTTCAGGATGAGTGTGGAGACAGCGCTTGTATGAATACATTGGGCTATACTGCTCCTTGCTACAGAGAACCTCAGCAGGGGTAAAACTTGTTTAACAAGCAATGTCCCAAGAGTGGAAATGATTTCCTTCTCTCCACCTGGTTCCCCTCAGCTCAATTTCTTCCTACGAACTCATGGTATAATGTCATTTCTTTGCTTAGAAACAAAATACAAACCTTTCCCCGGAATGCCTCCACCCTACCTGCCTGGTCTCCCTCCCACTGTGAGTTCAGATTCCGGTCAAACCTGATCTTTTCTCTTACCTTCCTTTCCTTACCTGTCCCATCTGTCTGTACAGTGCTTCCTTCAACCTGACCAGCTGGGTCTTTACCCTCTTCATAAAGCCTGCCTTGAGGTCTGCTCAGAAGGCACCTCATTTGTTCTTTGTATGTTCTGGAGACATTATTTATCCCTCTCAGCTGATCCTAAATGGATCACATGGAGGTTCCATGATGGCACATTCCTTACCATCCCTGATTAACCCCAAATCCCCAAGCCCTCCCTCCACAGGGCTCCTAGCTTGTGCCAAGGCCACCTGATGATACATCTGTCTCTCCTCCCTGTTCCTCTCTGATCTCTTCCTGCCAAGCAGGAACCTGGAGTCTCTGGCAGTAGCTGACAAATAGAGGAGACCCAGTAGATATTTGACAAATAAAAACATATTAGCAAATGACCAAAGGAATTCATGAATCATGTTCTGTCCTTTTGTGAGTCAACAACAGCACCCACACATGCTTCCACCTGGGAATCCTAGGGCTGGGATGAAGTAAACATGGCCATGCATTGAACCTCACAGATCTCACGGACGACACCTGCACACACCAAGATGCTTGGCTACTCAAAACTCTGTGGCAGAAGGAGACAGCACGTGAGATGGGCGCAGTCCCTGGAGAAGGGACAGAATGAATGCTCTGTGGTGTCTCTGAGGTAGGCGGCTTCTCAAGGAAACCAGAGAGGCTCCCTTCTGTTGAGAAGATTCCCACTCCCAATCTAAGCTGCTGAAACACCCCACTCCAGGCACTTCCTTGATACTCCGATAGAGCATGCCAGAAAACATCCCTCAGTGGCTAACATCTAACAGGTCTGCCCAGCCAAGAAAGAGTTTAATGTTTTCTTTCTCTTCCTCGCTCCTGACATTTCGCAGAGTCCACCCAGCTGCTGCAGTAAGCACAAAGAAATGCCATAGGTATAGACATTTGGGTCCCTGCCAATTACTACATAAAGCATGAGGGGACACTCTTTACAGGATGCTTTTTCTAAAGTGCCCAAATGAATGTGCTTCCTTTCAAGGGTACTCTTGGAATGACAGACATTTACTCACCTGCTCAAAACACCTGAGACACTTGTTTAAGGGGTCTGCCTTAATCTCTGAACGTAGTTTTGATTTACAAAAGCAGTCATGGAGCTTTGGGATCTACGTTTGTTGGCAGATAAGGTAGACAAGAAAGCCTGGAAATGTCTCCACAGACAAATGTCTTCTCTTCAGCCACCTCCTAGCTAGTGGTCACCACGGTGGGCATTCCCAAGAACTTGAATTTGAAGTGGGAATGTGGTAAAAGCACCTGCTTTCCTGATGGAGTATGGCAAATTTGCCTACCACAATCCTTCTGCTCGCTGCTCTTCCCAGACTCTTACCTAGGAAGTCTGCCTTATGCCTGGAGATCCAGAGACCTCTCGTAAACCCTACAGCGTGGGATGAAAGTCAACACACTTGAGAGAAGAGAGCAGAAGCCCAGTGTGTCTCTGGGTTTCTAAGAACTAGCCCAGGGCTACCCACCTCTAGACTCCTGTTACAAAAGAGATATCCGCCCCTCATCCCAACTTTTTTAAACTATTACGGTTAGGTTTAATACAGCTTGCAGCCAACATTTTCCTAATACACTAACAAAGTGATTAGTATGCCCTATAAATTGGTTCTGAAAGAACTCCACTAAAGGAGTTCTTTAAACTATTGGGATTAGGAATAGTTGAAATATGCACATTATTCTATACACTGGTTGGGCTGGCTGTGTTCTGGGGATACTGGCTGGGATGTCCAGCTGATCTCTACAAAGGACCATGGTGTGTGGAATTACAGAGAGTAACATTTGCTTATGGACTCCAATCAACAGAGACAAGGAGGAAGAGCTTGCTGAGGAAGCTCAGGCACTCGCTCAACCCCAACAAGCCTAGATATGCTTCAGGGGACAGAAAGGATGCTTTGGTGAGGGACTGTGATAGTTGGTTAGTTTTAATTGTCAGTATGACACAGCATAGAATCACCTAGTAAGAGTCAGTGAGGAACTGACTAGATTGGGTTGTCTGTGGGCATGCCTGGGGTGGGGGCGGTGGGAGGCTTGATTATGACATTGATGTGGGAAGACCTGGCCCAAGAGTGGATGGCACCATTCCCTGGCTTTGAGCCCTACACTGCTTGAGAGTAGGGAACACAGAGCACAGCAGTCATACACTCTTTCTCAGCTCACGATGGTGGATGTCACCAGCTGCTTCAAGTTTCTGTCTTGACTTGCCCACAACGAAGGACTGGAGCCTGGAGTTATAGCCAAATAGACCTCTTCTTTGTTAAAGACGCTCTAGGTGGTGTATTTTATCACAGCATCAGGAATTGAGACTGAGACAGTGACATGGGCATCTCTGTTCTTTTTTTCCTTACTCAGAATACCTGACCCTGGGTGATTTCGAAAGGAAAGGGCTATAGTTAGCCCATGGTTCCGGGAGTCTGGGAAACCTACGAGCATGACACCAGCAAATGTCTCACGCTGCTTCAACTCATGGCAGCAAGCAGCCAGGCAAGGCGGTGCATGCAGAGGAGAGAAAATAAGGCCGCTGTCCCGTGATGGCTAACTCATTCTCTAGAAAAAGGCACCAATCCCTCTACATGACTGCTGTGGGATGTTCTGTATGGCAAATGTGTTGCTGATTGGTCAATAAATAAAACACTGATTGGCCATTGGCCAGGCAGGAAGTGTAGGCGGGACAAGGAGGAGAATAAAGCTGGGAAGTGTAAGGCTGAGTCAGAGAGACACTGCCAGCCGCCACGATGACAAACAGCATGTGAAGATGCCAGTAAGCCACGAGCCACGTGGCAAGGTATAGATTAATGGAAATGGGTTAATTTAAGCTGTAAGAACAGTTAGCAAGAAGCCTGCCACGGCCATACAGTTTGTAACCAGTATAAGTCTCTGTGTTTACTTGGTCGGGTCTGAGCGGCTGTGGGACTGGCAGGTGAGAGAGATTTGTCCTGACTGTGGGCCAGGCAGGAAAACTCTAGCTACACATGACCTCATCACTTGAGGGGCCTTTCCTCCCCCAAACCAGCACACTTCAAGAGTCTCAGTGGGGACTGGCTATCCAAGATACAGCGCTGGAAAGAACTGTTCTGAGTCCAGGTGATGTGGGGAGGGAGAGAGACAGAGGCACAGAGACAAAAAGAAATGGAAGCAGGATGCCACACATATTGTCAAGGAGAGGGAGAAATTAAAGAATTGGACAGAGGAGTCCGGGATTCCCCTGGCCCAGCTGAGCAGAACTGACAAGACTGAACTGAAGAGAAGTGACGAGCCGAGCCTGCCTTCTCTTTATCCAACAGAGAATGAACTAAAAAGTCTTGGAAGATTGCACATTAATATATTCACCAGAGGGCGCACTGGAGCCAGCCTTTCCCGCTAGTGTCCCCAGCAGCAGAGGCTTTGGTAATAGAGTGGGCATCTGAAGAACCTTGGGAAGGAGAGGGCTTGGCATG
Organism: Peromyscus californicus insignis; assembly: GCF_007827085.1. Lineage (NCBI taxonomy): Eukaryota > Metazoa > Chordata > Mammalia > Rodentia > Cricetidae > Peromyscus > Peromyscus californicus. The sequence goes on along the minus strand of NW_026294436.1, from coordinate 67,275,723 downwards.
TGGAAACATTTACCAGGCCAAGCACATCCACAAGTGAAGCCTGAGGGTCCTAAGAGCCTTGCTCTCATCACAGATTAGGAAGAACTTTTTCTTTAAGATAAAGTTCTCCGGGCTGGAGAGATGGTTCAGCAGTTTACAGCACTCACCGCTCTTCCAGAAGACCAGGGTTCAGTTCCTAGCACCCACCTAGTGCCCCAGAACCACCCATAACTCTAGTACCAGTGGATCCAATGCCCCCTTTTGGCCTTAATGGGCTCCTGCACCAGTGTGACACACATGAACTCATGCAAGCACATACACACCAAAATAATTTTTTAAAAATAACGTTCAAGATGGGTTGCCCACCCAGGCATGATACTTTTCAAAGGAGACTTGTTGGAGATCAAGAGAGGGATACTGCTTGTTGACCTCTTTGGGTTTCATGAAGAATGTGACCCGGAATAGAAAATCCCACTCAAGGCTAAGGGTGCTTCTTTGAAAGAGCCGAGGGGAAAGAGATTCCTAGCCCTTTTGAGTTGACTTTAATGAAGGGATATGATTCCCTTCGTGGGAATACGATCTAAGATGTAGGTATAACTCCTGTTTCTGCCTTTTACTAGCTGTGTGGGTCCAGAAAGAGACAGCACCTCCCTGAGCCTCCACTCACCATTGAGATGGGCACTACAAGATAAACTAGAACACACAGTATGCGGCCACCACATTACAGCTTGTTAAATTTCAGTTCCTCACAGGGAAGAAAAGGTTCAGAAGCAGCAGCTAGGGCAAGAGCAAGAGGCATCCGGCAACCAAAGGAAGAGGGCAAGGCATGAGGTAGACAAGTTAGCAGCAGGGCAGATATTGCACACAAACTTGAGATGCTAAAGACTGAAAACCGACCACTGCATTTAGCAATGCAAAGATCATTGATGACAGTAACGGAGACATTACTGTTTTATACATGTTCTATATATCCAGCTCCCCAAGGAGCTAGGGCAGAATGATTGCTGGAGACTAGCTTGGACAATATAGCAAAAGCCTGCCTCAATGCAAACAAAAACCAATGATAAATGAACAAATACAAACAAATTAAAGCCTGCATATGTCAATAACCATCGTTATTATAAGATATAGGTAGCAAGAACTCAAGCTTACAGGAATGTCTCAAACACGAGGTAGAGTGGGGATTCTTCTAGACTGCAGGCAGATGAGAAGGAGAAAGGGGAAAAGGTAAACATCGGAACACAGTAGGAGGGACCTTCCTCACCTTGGGAAGTGCAATGACTGGCGGAGAAATGATATTAAGATTGAAGAGGAAGCCCATACAGAGAGTCTCTATGCCCTACTGACAACTCGGACATCTAGAGGCAGGGGGAAATGGCAACATGAAGTGCTGAGGCACAGGGAGCGGGAGAAGATGCTACCATTGTGTCTGAATCAAGGAGAAAAGAAGGGCAGGTCCATGCCCCTGCAGAGGCTGCCGGGTGGTCTCAGGGTCAGGCACCATATAAAGAACTGATGTTTCCTGGGGGTAGAGCTCATGGGCACTCAGATAGAGCTGAGACAGGTCTGCTGGGCCCTGATGAACCAGGAAAGGAGACCATACAATATACTATCACTTCTTCAAGAGGCCGGCAAGGACCCGGAGGACAGCACCAGGCTGTACAAAAACCATCCGTCCATCTTCATTGCCAGGTTATTTTGGCCTTGGTTGTATCCAGCTACCATCTTGGGAAGCAATAAGACTTAAGGAAGTGAGGTGTCACTTATTTTAGTCCACTTGTGATGCTAAAACAAAATACTACCGACCAAGTGGTTCTCAACCTTCCTAATGTTGTGAACCTTGAATACAGTTCCTCATGTTGTAGTGACCCCCCAACCATAAAATTATTTCCATTGCTACTTCATAACTGTAGTTTTGCTACTGTTATGAAATCGTAATATAAATATCTGATATGCAACGCATGCGAAAGGGTCATTCACACCCCCTGGGGGGTCACAACCCACAGGTTGAGAACCAGTGTACTAGGGGGTTTATGAGCAACATTGATCTGTTGCTCCCAGTTCTGCAAGCTGGAAGGCAGACTTGGTATCTCCTCCTGGTTCATAAACGAGGGCTTTCCTACCACATTCTGACATGATGGAAGGGAGGAGGGAGCTCGCCAGAGGTTCTTCTAAAAGAGCACTGATCCCATTCATAAGGGCTCCACCCTCATGACTTCATCACCTCCTTACATCCTCAGCTCCTAATACTACTACACCGGATGTTGAAATTTAACATGCATTTCAAAGGGACAAAGAAACCGTTTGTCCATATATATAATAGCTCTCACATAGAATAACTGAAGGAAGAATATATATTCCAAAGAGACAAGAACCCAAAACAGGAAGAGTCATGATACCTTTGATTGGCTAGCTTCTACCTCCCTCCCTCCCACTCACTGTCACTAGAAATGGGACACCCTAGCAAGCTGGAAATAGTTGAGAAAAACCGTCTCTCTGATTACACATTCAAATGTAATGCGAAGACTTTGACCCCACTAACAAATGCTTGTTGCTTTTTTAAAATTTATATTCAATGTTTTATCACAGCTGAGACACCCTTTGCCTGCTCTTCCTCCAAAAGACTGCTTGAAATGTTTTTACACACAGGGCACCGATTTAGCTCTGCACTTCACTGCTCAGCAATCACAGTAGCATCCTTCCTCCGTCCTGTTGGCGAGCATGCCTTTTCAAGCCCACAGCATTTCATCCATGCCGTTTTGACTGCATTAGAACACACATTTGCTTTTGGCTGCTTTTGCTTTTGTTGACAGTTTCTGTCTCTCTGCCTAGACTGGAAGCTGGCTGGAGGTAGATGGTGGGCTTCATGCTCCTCCCAGACGCCAGCACACAATTTATCCCATCGCTTCTGGATGAATCTGTCAGAAATGATTTGAATGTGCATGCTTTGACCACCTACGAGGTCCTACATCCAGGAGGTCCTCATTTTGTAAACGGTTTCTCCAACAGAGAAACATGAAACGGTATGCAGCAATGCTGTGTGAGACAAGAACCAGGCTTATATCAGAGCTGCTCACTTGGTGAGTAAAGCTCTTATAAGAGAAGTGTGATGAGCTGGAGTAGGGTTCTCAGCCACAGTGTGGTTGACATTTTAGAATGGATATTTTTTTGATGGTGGAAGCCATCTTGAATGTTGAGCAGTGGACTGGATTTGTAGTGAATGGATGTCAATTGCAGTGCCCTGACCCTCCATGTGACAACCAGAAATTGGTATAGATATTGCCGAATGTCCTCTGGGTGAAAGAAAGGGGAATCAAACATACACATGTGCACGCTCACACACACACACACATACACACACACACAGCTGAAAGTCTGAGGAGTGTTCTCCCGCACTGGAAGGCAGACAAACAGAATGGCTCCCGCCACAGTTCTGTACTGTTTCTTAATATTACAAATGTCACTAGTGGTGACTCTCACAATACGTCTTTGCCTGACATCACTGGAGTTTTCTGAGACCCGCTTTCTTCTTCCCTTTGCTTTTTCTCCTGTCTGCCTTCTCTGGTTAAAGAAACTTTTATCCATTAAAGGAAGTTCCTGCCCTGTCCTCCCTCTGGAATGCCAACAAACAATGTGTTGTATCTCACCCAGTTTCCAACATCCATTTCTCTGAAAACTTAGTACATGGAGGTCACTGGATTGGGTGGCTGGCTTCTTGGCCTCCATTAGACCCTTCAAGCCACACAATCATGTCATTCTTCACTCTCTTCAAACAACAGAGACACCATCTTTCACTCCTGTGAACAGAGACAAGCTTGACACTTCTGAGCCCACCCAACCTGTAGGGCTGGACCATCCTCTGAGGTCACCCTTCACCTTTGCCCTCTCCCCAGGTCAGCCTGGTGGCACCTGGATCCAACTCAGCTCTGGCTTTTAGCATCTTCATGACACCTGTTAACTGTGAGATTATTGTCGCTTGCTCCCTAAGACATATCAGCACCTGGTAGCCATATTTGTGAAGGTTGGCCAGAAGCAGTTGCTGAACTCCTGTGAACCTCAGAGTTTTCCTCTGTAAAATGAGTCTGTGCCCCACAGCTTATCATAAAGGGTCAATTGATACTGACATACATATATGTGTGTATATAAATATATTATAAAATATATAAAATGGCATGTTCTTTTTCAGGTATAAAGCATATATATTTATTTCTGTAAATATACAGTTTATGAAATTTATATTAAAGTTATATATTATATAATTATATATATATATTGTTTTTCAAGTGCCACAGACTACATACATGTTAGGTTCCCGTGAAATTGAAATTTTCCTGTCATCTAGTAACATTGAAGCCATTGTAGTCTAATGCAAGCCTTTATTCCTGTTTGTGGAGGCTGGCCAGTCCTACAAAAGGCTAGCAGGTATAATTATACACAGAACACAGTACTTGATAACAATAAATGACTATGTTATGGTTTGTGTATTTACTACACTATAATTTTTAATCATTAGTGTGAACTCCTATTTGTAGAATTTGTTATAAACTTTATCCCCTGTTACCCCAGCCCGGCTTCATACACTTGCATTTACATCTCCTAAGGACATCGAGGGATTACCCACACCATTTGGTTTGTGAGTACTCAATACTGGCCTATCAGTAGATGTCTCAGAATCTGCCTCCATCATTAGGTGTTTATAACTACATATCTCCGGTTGGATAGAGAGGATATCTACTTAGATGACATAAAACATGGACATGAGTCATATGAACCAGGAAGCATGGTATTTGTGGAGCCCAGGTAAATACTTTGGTTCGCCTTCTCCCATAGGGGAGCGAGCATCTTTCTTCCTGACCCCATCCACCAATACAACTCCAGAGAAGCAAGAAGAATGAGGGAGAGTAGTGGGGTGTGGTCTTCAAATTCCTGGAGCAGGGATGAGGTGGCTGGGTATGCTGAAGTGAGCAGGGGGCCCTGGGCTTCCACTCCAGCTGGTTCACAGAGAAAGCCAACATGGAGAGCATGAGTCCTGCATGGACCCGGGCCACTCCCTGGGTTAGAAAAGGAACAAACCACAACTAGACAGAGATTCCTATTTGACTCTTCAGAAGCCCCCTCAGTTTCCCTGTGCCCTCAAAAGAAAAGGAACAGGAGATTATTACTTGATGCCAGCAAGGAACACAGCAGAGGGTCCCCAAGGCCACCCAGGCCATCCCCACATCAGCAGCCCACTCTTCACACACTCAGCACTGTCTTGAGAGAGGAGGGCAGAAGGGCACTTACCTCTCTGCCATGCTGGAACTACAGTTTCAGTTATTGAAATTGGACAGAATTATAAACCAGATTGGAGTACATTTAGCTTCCCACTTCCCTGGCCAGGGCTCTTAAAGATCAAAGTGGCTTGAGATATCAGACATGTCCTCATGACCGATCCAGGGACTAGCAGGGTTGACTGGGGAGGCAACTGGAAATGCACTTAGGTAACAACCTTAATGTCTCCCCCAACCAGCAACTCCTTCTCTGCTCAAGATGGAAAATTCTTTGGCCTCCCTGTATCCAGGACAAACAGTATTCCCTGCCTCCTGAAATCATGGTGGTGGGGAAAAAAGTGTCTGCCAGAGTCTTGGGGTCTCTTTACCTTCCCTGAAGGTACAATATGGGGACAAAGATATGCTCCTGTGAGCCCCTCACTGGGGCTCTGCTCTAAGTGGGTCACCCTGTCACCACCCACCTGCTGAGTCGGCTTCAGAATGCCTCCCCCCCCACACACACACACACATCCTGTCAGCCTGCAAAACGTCCTTAGTTAACGGACTTTGCACATCTGAACATCTCTTGCATGCCACAAATCCTGCTGAAGTACATTTTGAAAGGGGGAACTCCAAGTTCCCCCCAACAAGTTTTTGCAAAATAAAGATGAGGAAAACTCATTCTAGGCTCAGCCCTTCGTCCCCCAGCAGTTCCCTCCCTCATGGACGCCACCCCCTCACTGTTAGACAGCACAAAGATGGAAGAGAACTCTTCTGTACTTGGCTCTTTATGCACTTTGAACAGGTAGATTACAAATTTAATGCCCACTTGCAGATGAGTAAAGCTGAGGCCCTGGCCAGCCAAGCTGACTCTACCTACGGTCAGACACTCAGTGTCCAGCGTGGATGGATGAGCTTGCTGCCTCTCCCATACCCTGTAGGGCCAGAAGCTGACAGCAGCATCATTATCACCATTTAAATAGATGCCTACACCCCTGCACAAAGGACTGGCCCCTCCTCTCCACCTCCCACAAACAGCTTCTCAGCCTCCCCTCAACTCCACTTTCCATTCGCTTCCAGAACACGCCCTCTCCTCGCCTCATTAACACTGAGCTCACCCTGCCACCTACCTCATATAATGGCATCTACTTACCTGGCAGGGACATGAGTCACTACCTCTTAGAGCTATTTGGAAGATAAGAATGAGGTAAGATGTGGACAACATCTAGCTCATGCCTGACATATGGAAAGCCCTCAATAAGCCTCCCCATTACTCCCTATTATCGCCCAGCAATGAACCCCAACACGGGGCGTCCCAAAAAAGAAATACCGAATCAGCGGACATTTGTGTTGTGTCCATTGCCTAGAAGTAAATGAAGCTGACAATGACGGTAGTAAGATGCTGTGGTCTCCCTGAGTCACCAAAGTTTGATGGAAGCACAGCTGTAGACTGACCCCCGCCCACCCGCGCCGGACTGACCCCCGCCCACCCGTGCCCGGACTGGCCCCTGCCCACCCGTGCCCGGACTGACCCCCATCCACCCGTGCCCGGACTGACCCCCATCCACCCGTGCCCGGACTGACCCCCGCCCACCCGTGCCGGACTGACCCCCGCCCGCCCGTGCCCGGACTGACCCCCCGCCCACCCGTGCCGGACTGGCCCCTGCCCACCCGTGCTCGGACTGACACACCACCCACCCATGCCCGGACTGACCCCCATCCACCCATGTCCGGACTGACCCACACACACCCGTGCCTGAACTGACCTCCATCCACCTGTACCTGGACTGACCCCCACACACCTGTACCTGGACTGACCCCCACACACCTGTGCCTGGACTAACCCCCCCACCCACCCTGGCCTGACCCCACTCAGGCTCCTCCTCCTAACAAACACTGCCACCATGGGTATCACCATTCTCAGCCTGGGAGCCATAACGCTTACTTCTCCCTCACCTTCTCCACATCCAGCTGTTTCCCAAATGCTTTTGATTTTTGTCCCAAACGCCTCTAAAATCCCCTCCCCCCAATCATCTCATCTCATATTGCAACCCCAAGGGACCCTTTTCTCTAAATAATCAGAATCTAGGAGCTATAATTAGGAAATAACGAAAATTAGCGAGACACAAAAATGAAGCACGATCCTAATTAGTCTTATCAATAAAAACCAGGAGTCAGACATTGGGGTAATAACCTGAAAGATCAGAGAAGCAGAGCAGCAGCCACTAGAGACTTCTTACCTCTACCAATCCCCAGACCAAATGGGGGCTGAGATCCTGTCTCCACCCACCTTATATTCCTGTCTCCACCTTCCGATTGTGCTGGGATTAAAGGCGTGAGCCTCCCAAGTGCTGAGATCAAAGATGTGAACCACCACCACTGGCCTTTATGGTTAACTAGTGGCTAGCTCTGCCCTCTAATCTCCAGTCAAGCCTTATTTGTCAGAACACAAACAGAATATCACACAACACAAGAATACACTCAAACACCTACTTCCACTTGACACGAGTACCAACCAAGCCAGCACACCTGCAAATACAAGGCCAACGGGTATCAAAGTGACTGGTATGGTCTGAACGTCTGAGCCTCCTTCAAAATTCACACGGAACTTACTCCCCATTGGAGCTTATTCCCAGGAAACCGAATCTTTGGGGGTCAGCCCTCACAAATGGGATTAGCTACCTAAGAGGTGACAGGGCTGCCACCTTTGTTCCCTTCTGTCTGTAGTCATGCAAGGGCATGGTGTGCACCCCTTCCAAGAGGACACAGCAACAAAATGCCGCCTTGGAGGCAGAGATGCCAAACCTACGGCGTTTTGATCTGGACTTGCCGGCCACGTGCATTTCTGTGATTTGCGGATTCCCCCCGTCTGTGGTGGTTAGTGACCGTAGCACACATAGATTAAGACAGTGGCACTGAATGACTTGCCACATTGTCAGTGTGGGGTGAAGCTGATGAAGTGGCTGTGCCATTAGCCACAGAGCTGAGCTCCAGCTGAGGATGGGAAACCTCAGCAGCTGCAGGCAGGACAGGTGCCTGGGAGGGGAGTAGATCGAGTGCTAAGGGGTGAGGGGAGACCTTGGAAGAACGCATAGAGTCTTGAGTGCTTTCAAGATCTCTCTTTGACAGTCCAAATGAGATACCGAGGGTGTAGCGCCCTTGTCTCACGTGGCAATGATTTCCTAAGTATGGTGAGCTATGAGAAAATGTTTCAGAATCTCTTGTTATCACTTATCAAAATGATGTGCTAATCACATCTTTTTAAAGAAACCATTTGCTATGAAGTGAGAGCTTCTGGGTTACTCTACAGTTCTGTCCATGCCTGTGGTTATCTGAGGACAGCAAGGGTTTCTCATGGTGCAGATGTGTCCTGCCTAGGGTTCCCATTCTCCGCACTCCACATCTGGCCACACACTCTTCTGCTTAAAATCCTTGTGGTTCCCCATTATCCTTAGGAATAATGTCCAGAATTCTTCAAATTCTCCACAGAGCATTGGGGCCCAGCAGGATCTGGCCAGTGTGCAGCCTCTGCAGGCCTTACTCCATTTGCCCTACCCTACCTCATCCTTGAAGATCCCCCTAACCACGTGCTCTTCTAGATGAAAGGGCTTTGTTCAGATTTCTGCTGCCAGGAACCCACTCCCCACACCTACCCAGGCCAGAAGAGGAGAGACAAGGCCTGTCTCATTACCTGTTTCCTAGCATGAGAAAGAAACTTACTACCCCTTCAAATGAATGCAAGAGCCATGACTGTTCTTCCTGACTCTGACAGGTATGTCAGGTAAACCACGTGCTCCTTCCCCCTTCCGAGCATCTCACACCAACCTGGACCCAACACCATCAACCAACCCCTGCAGCTGCAAGTGAAGGGTCTGGCGGGGCTTTCTGGAGTCCCATCCTGACCCCATGGCCACATTACAGCAAGACATCACTGATCTAGAAGTGAGACGGGAGTCAATCCTGTGTTTTGTACATGTCCAGACATCCTCAAGGGCCCAGCACCAGGTTCTCCATGGGAGATGATGTCCTGTGGTCACCCTGGGAGGACAGCTACTTTCAAAACTCTGCCTTGAGTCCTCCTGGTGCTTTCTCCTGAGTGGTGGCAGCATACTCCTGTATAGCAACTATAATTTTTATATCCTCAAAATAACTCTTTCCAGATGTACTACATACAATAATAACACACACTAAATAATCCACTTCTGCTGCCCCACAGGCCGCCTCTCGCCTCCACTCCTGGTTCCCATGGTGACTCAGGAAAGGCTCCTCAGACCTGACAGCAGATCCACAGTAGTGTGGGGAAGCTCAGCATGGAGGACAGCCATAACACATAACGGCATTTGCCCAAGGACAGTTCTGAGTCTGGGGGATGGGGCTGTCTCTGCTTCCAGGAGCTGTAGAGTATCCCAAATGCAATGTCGTTGCAAAAAAGGAAAAAAACAGAAAAGGGTAGCAGGCCATGTGTGAATACAAGGCTTTATCTTCTAACTTACCAGTGGGGAGGAAGAGAGAGAGAGAGACAGAGAGACAGAGAGACAGAGACAGAGACAGAGAGAAAGAGAGACAGAGAGAGAGACAGAGACAGAGAGACAGAGAGAGAGAGACAGAGAGAGAGAGAGACAGAGAGAGAGACAGAGAGAGACAGAGAGAGAGAGAGAGACAGAGACAGAGAGACAGAGACAGAGACAGAGAGACAGAGACAGAGAGAAAGAGAGACAGAGAGACAGAGACAGAGAGAGAGAGACAGAGAGAGAGACAGAGACAGAGAGAGAGACAGAGACAGAGAGACAGAGAGAGAGAGACAGAGAGAGACAGAGAGACAGAGAGAGAGACAGAGAGACAGAGACAGAGAGAGAGAGACAGAGAGAAAGAGAGACAGAGAGAAAGAGAGACAGAGAGACAGAGACAGAGAGACAGAGAGAGACAGAGACAGAGAATACTTCGTAGCCAAGAGAACTTCCTGGGATTACTTCAGAGTACTTTGGAGTCGCATAGGAAGCCCTGTAGACCAATCCTCATCTAATTTGAGCTACTGTTGAAGAAATTAGACTCTCTGGCATGAAACTGTTCAGGGAGTTCCTATGCCGCCTCCCCCCCGCCCTTAAATCAGACCTTTAATGCTATTGAGAGAGAAAGAATTTCTTAGTAGATTATAAAAATGAAACTGATTCACTAGGGCAGGGGCATTATTAGGCAAATACATTTGGGGTTTATGTAAATACATCACAAAGTGCCTAGTTTGCTTACTGTGTTTAATTATAATGTCCTTTGGAATAAAAAATACAGCAAAATGTCATAAGACAGGTGTAACAGGGAAATATTGAATGTTAAGAGAAAAATGGGAATAGATGGGTGCTAAGACTCAGTGAGTAGCAGCAGCCACAGTTGAAGCCAGGGACAGCTTTGTTTAAGGCCCCCTCCAAAGCTGGCTGGGAAGTGGGTGGTGCTGGGAAGTCAGCGGGCAGCTGTAAAGCTTCCAAGGGTGGCATGTGGGTTCTTAGAGGATATCACGTGTGGAACACAGGGTAGCAGGGGGTCTCCCTGGAAAGTAAGGATGGCTTTCTGACTGCAAACAACTCGGGTCAAAGTGCAAGAGAGTGTTACAGATCAAAAACAAGGCTTTTTCAGGCTGGGTAAATATCCTGAGTACAGTTCGTAAGAGGACAAGGAGAGAGGGAAAAGCTGGACCCTGAACAGGGAGGAAGGGGCCCCTGCAGAGGAAGCATGGTCACCCCAAAGCCACTCAAGACTTCCCCTACAAACTCATTTCACAAGCGCTCACTGAGCAGACACTCTGGACCGAGTATGACTCCTGGCCCTAAGAATATATGTCAAAAAAAAAAAAAAAAAAAACTTTGACATCATGCATGGTCCATTCTAGTGAGAAAAACAAGCAACAAATAATATGCCTGGTGTTGACAAATGTCCTAAAGAAGGTGAAGCCGGGTGGTGACAGGGAGACAACTGGAGTCGGGGACGGGGGTAATGCACAGAGGACAAAGAGAAGGTCCAGCTCCCACTCCTTTGGGTAACTTCAGCTCAGACTGGGACAGGGTTTCACCTTTGCACAATCTCTCCTGTTTGCCGCAGTCCCCACTTCTCCCTCCAGTTACCTACTCCTGGCCTACTCAGGCAGCGCCCGTGGGTCCTGGAGTCACGGCCGTTGAAGTCACAGCCCCCGGAGCTGGTCCTTCTTTAGACTCCCCCTCACGCCCAACTTTAGCTCCCAGGACCCAGGGAAGAAGGAGACACTGGTGAGAAGAGGTTAGACAAGCAAATGAGACGAGAGACAGAGTGTGGGTCTTTCCGCATCCAGTGTGACGGGTGACTATGGAGGTCCTGGCCTGGGAAGTGCCGGAGAAACCGCTCTCGAGACAGAGACAAGGGCACAGAAGAATGCTAAGACTGGCCTGGGGGTGAGCAACTCCTGGATGTCTATCTTACTGAGGGGAAGCCTCTGCCTGGAGGTGCAGCTGTTGCAGGGTCAGGGACCCCGGCTGGGGTGGTGATGCAGACAGTTCCTAGGTCGTACATCCTGGGAACAAATGCCTAGGCCCGCAGCAATCCTGTAGGGCCTCTTGAAGCATTTGGGAGAGGAGAAACTAGGATGAAGAGCAGGGATGGTTTCCCTCAAAAAGCTAATATTTGAAGGGAGATAGATGTGGCCCTCCACATCGCCCCAAGGCAACAGGAACCTTACTGTGACTTTACAAACTAAATGTGAGACTAGAAGGAGGTTGTGGGAAGCATAGTCTGCCTCTTGACAGGGAGGCCCTGACCAGCTTCTGGGAACTGATAAGGGATAGCACAGCTGAAGATGACCAGGAACTTCAGAGATGGCAGTCAAGAGGTGGCAGGAAGGGACCAGGCAAGAGAAAGCATCCAAAAGAGTCTGATGCCTTGCACAGCTCGTGGACCAGCGTCTGCTTCTGTGTGTCAGATTGGCTGCCTCGTGGAAGAAGGTACAACTGTGTCATCTCCTGTGAAAGGTGGCTGAGCTCACTGCAGCAGGACCAGGCTCTTGTGGATCCTGCTTCCGGTCCTTGTGTAGTGGGAGTTGGCTTCTCAGGGACTGCAGTGTACATCTCTGAACTACAACCTCAGGTGTAGTTGCTGGAGTTTCCAGTAAAGTCCCGGAGCTCCCTGAATGTGAAGGACCTGAGCACAGCCTAGGGCCTCACCCTTGCTGCCCTGCCCCCAGCCTGCATCCACCTTTTCCTGTTCAACGGCATCCCCGGAGCCTGCACACACAGGTCTCCCCAATTTCTGAGGACTGGGACATTGAATTTCCAGTATTCAGTGCTCCATCAGCTTCTCTGTCTTCAGGTAGCCCAGAGCCTCCTGGAACTATGTCCTCTAACCAGGCACGTGACTTGGCCTGGTGTCTGAGGTGGGGAGTTCCTGAAGCACCAGGCAGAGCACAGAAGCCCAACCATCATGGTTTGTCAGTGATGAAAATTTCCTCTCTGGGTCTCCAAGTGACCCCCTCAAAATGCAAGCCACAAGTGGGAAGCAGCAGCTAAGCTGCCCATGGGGCACGAACAGTGGGATCTGAGGAATATAAAACAGCGCAGATGGATTTCAGAGGGAGCCCCTGCATAGGTATCTACCACACTCTGGGACATGGCTGATACATCCCCACTCAGTCTGCTCAGCCAAGACAGAGCCTAGAGAGAAGCCTGTTGTTCCCTGGGCCCACACATCACCTCCCCCTGGGGGGAAGAGAATGTCTCCCTGGAGATCCGGAGGCTCACCTGAACCTTTTACAGTTGAGAACTACTCTATATGTGCACATAAATAAAGAACACACACACAAAAAAGCCCTCCTGACAAATTTTCACCAGGAGAAGTGGGCTGGTGTAATGTAGCATTGTAAGTGGCCTTCGCCTTGCCTGTGACATGATCCCAACGGCAGTTCAGTGAAGCCAGAAGCTTGATCTCAGAATAATGTTTCTAAATGCATAGAATAAAAAGCCCAATTCTATTGAAAAATGATCAAAACAAAGAAATTACAATGTTTGTGCTTCCGTCATGTCTTAAAGACTGGTGCATAAGAAATGAAATGAGAAAGGGACAAAATACCGGGCAGAAGTGACGCTTTATATCGTTGTGACAACTGTTCTACCCTACGAAAATGGTAAGGGACTGGGGCTGTCAGCCCTGCTTTCCAGCACCTTCATCCCACCGGAGGAAATAGGTAAGTGAGGGCAAATGGACTAAGCGCGTAACATGGAATTCTTCCACGCTCTTGAATAATGGCCAATACGAATATCCTGTCACACTCACATCAAACGTTAACGCTTGTCCCCAGCACTTTTGTCCGAAATAGAAAGGTGAGGGGTCACAGTGGGACAGAATGGGAGACTGAGAGCAGAAGGAGACAGCAGCAAAAGAAAGAAAAGACCCCGTCAGCATCAAACTTGCCAACGTCCCACGTCACACGGAACTGGCCGCTGCGGTTTTTCCTGCCTCCCGGGGCTCTGACCCTCTGCTCTCCAGAATCAACTAGCCGGTTTGGTCCTTTGCGTTAGCAGAAGCTCCCCAGTTGCTCATTAAAAGGAAGCATCCAGACCTAGTGAATTGATCTACTTCGCCCCAGTCCGGGAAGGACGTTTCAGATCAGAAGATGTCTTAAGGTTGCTGACACTGCTCACAATTACTGCCGAGTGCTTATGCCCATCTCTGCTCCAGGAGTCCAGGCCCTGCTCCACAGGGGAGTGCTGGCTCACAGAAGAAAATCAATGCCGGGTCTGCATCCAAGAGGGTGATGAGTTTAGGTCATCGCTATCGGGCTTCCGTTTATCTTTAGAGGACATGGAACGTTTCACTCCTTCCCTTTTTGAAACATGAATACCAAATATAAAACTCTATTCGATAAATGCAACAAGGATGAATAAGACATCAGTTCCAGGGAGCGGAAGGAAAAACCCAGGTCAACAGAGAAAGGGGTGAAGGGAAGTTGGCACACAGGCACAAACAAGCACATCAGGTTCACGACTGTGAGAAATACAAGAGAGAACCAATGTATCAGTGGTGGAGTGTTTGTGTGCTGTGCGGGGGGCCTGGGTGTCTTCCCTAACACAAAAGAAAAGACAAGGAGGAAAGAGGGGAAGGGAGGACGGAAGGAAGGAAGGAAGGAAGGAAGGAAGGAAGGAAGGAAGGAAGGAAGGAAGGAAGGAGGGAGGGAAGGAGGGAAGGAAGGAAGAGGGGAGAGAGAGGTAGGCACGGAGGGAGAGGAAGGGAGAGAGGGAGAAAGAGAGGGAGGCAGTAAGCAGAAGGAAAGAAAATCATCCAATAGATTAAATTTTTGAATAAACATTGTAATATGTTGTTCAAAAAGCCCACTGGCTTCTCTCTACATTTTGGAAGTCTCTGGTTCCATATTTGTTAAGGGGGGGCGGGGGAAGCCCTTCTTCTGAAAGCTGCTTTCAGAATTTCATTTTCCAGGGACCAAGGCCTCTGCCTTTGTGAGTGCATTTTGGGCCCATAAGCAACTAAAGCCCCTTGAGTCCATTGTCTTTCCACAATCATGGGAACCATGGACAGTACATGTTAATATTTTCCTCCCCTTGTATGAGCACAGACACGGACTGGATGGATCAGAGGAAGGAAGAGTCAGCCTTTGCCACTGAGCTTACTAGAGACCAGCCATCTCAGAGAATCCTGACAGGGGGTACAGTAGGCCAGCCATCTCAGAGAATCCTAACAGGGGGTACAGTAGGCCAGCCATCTCAGAGAATCCTAACAGGGGGTACAGTAGGCCAGCCATCTCAGAGAATCCTAACAGGGGGTACAGTAGGCTAGCCATCTCTGAGAATCCTAATAAGGGGTACAGTAGCAGTGAGTGGAAGCATTTTTGTGTGCCTTTCTCCACAGCTATTATCAAGGATCCATTTATGAACTATTTCTAGAACATTCTTTCATTGTTGAGGATCAAGCCCTAAGACACCTTTATATTTAATGGCCCTACCCAGCTATGTCAGAAAGTTGGGGACAGACAATCAGATAGCCTTTGACAAGACTTTGAAAATTAGGAGGCATAGACAACTTCAGGATAAAATTTTGTTCTTCGCCTGATCCAATCTGATTGTTGACAATACTGGAAAGCCAGGAAGAAAAGCACATAAAGACTCCAGTTTTGGTTATGACAGTTTTCAAGTACTTTAATAATGACACAGTGACAGAGGGTTTAGGTCAACAGATCAAAGTGCCACAAACACTCCCTGAATGCTGCTCTACACCGTGTCCTATGGAGCACATAGTCATGATGCCCAGGGATATCATTAACCGTTTCTATTCATGGTGATGACTACTTCTGGGGAGATAGGACCCAAGTGTCGGTTCCCCAGCCACATTTACCTGGCTCGTTTAATTATAACTGTGAAAATGGTGATCAGGACACTCATTCGCCGACCACGAAGACCCAGGTCTGCAGACTTGAGCTGAAAGAGTCTTGGCTGATGGCAGATCCAGAGAGAGAATGGGAACCCCCAGGAAATATGCAGATGAGCATGACAGGGTGATAGATTGGAGGGAGGAAAGAAGCCAGGCCCCTAGGCTCAGAGGACAGACATGGCTTGGTAGTGGCAAAGCCCAAACTGGACCAGACCCCTGTCCCTCCCCCAGACTCATAGGTTTATATGTTATACTGTCCTTTTTTTATACCATCTGCCAAGAGCCACTCCCCACTTCTTTTGGAAAGTCCCCCTTGGGGCTTTTAGAGTGCTCACAAGCCTAACAGTGAGCCAGGCTCCAGATTGGGTTGGCCATAAGGGCCCTTACCCTTCTGTCTGCAGCAACTGGCCCAACATGTGGGTGACAATCCAAACCACCACATCAGAGGCCTCCTATGACATCTATAAAACCGAAGCTACTGGAGAGAAAGTGATGCCAGTAGTGGTCAGATTTCCCACCATACACAGCATCTCTTCTGTGGAAGAGAGGACAGCCAGCTCATCCAGACAAGCACAGACAGAAGATGGTAGGGAGGTTTGCCAGGAACATTTAGATCCATGGATACCAGCTCCACCAATGGCAACCCAGCAGTCTCCGATCCATGAGCCAGGATATTCCCCATTTTCCCTTAGGATAGTTGAGCAGGACATCTAAAGCCAGGCACCAAAGAGTTCTGATACACAAATGTGACTTGCTGTGTGAAAGCCACTAAGCTCAGCACCACAGAAGACATCCAGATGCTCTGGGACATGCACTAGTCAAAACTCAAGGACAGAGGAGGAGACGCCATAATGGGACACTACAAGACTAGGCTAGGGACAAAGGAATATTTAGGTACAACAGTGGGCTACTGTGATGGCACAAATGGGTGCTCTCATGGAACCATGGAGCACTGTGATGGGATGGTGGAGCACTGTGATGGGATGGTGGAACACTGTGATGGGAGGGTGGAGCACTGTGATGGGAGGGCGGAGCACTGTGATGGGAGGGTGGAGCATTGTGATGGGATGGTGGAGCACTGTGTGGGAGGGTAGAGCACTGTGATGAGATAATGAAGCACTGTGATGGGATGGTGGAGCACTGTGATGGGATTGTGGAACACTGTGGGAAAAGAATGGAGCACTGTGATGGAATATTATACAAGGAAGGTATAGTGGTGTGACAGAATTTTAAAACACTGTGATAGTTCATGAGGAACATTGTACTTTGAGAACAGAGCACTGTTTGGGAACAATGGAGCACTGCTGATGTGAGACAGTGGAACCGTGGTGGACAGTAGAGCACCGTGATGGGACATGGAGCACTCTGATGGACAGTGGAGTATCATAGAAGGAGAGTACAGCTCTGTGACGGGACGGTAAAACATTGTGATTCGACAGGAGAACACTGAGATGACACTGTGGACTGTTGTGTCAGAGAGTGGGGCACTGGGGCAATGCTTTGACGTGCAACGGAATTTTCTGATAGTACAGTGGAGCACTGTGATTGGAGCGGATGGTGAAGCATTATGATGGGACCCAGGGCACTATGATGGGACAGTGGAGCACTCTGATGGGACAGAGCATTGTGATAAGACAGGTGCACATTGTGATAAAATAATAGAGCACTGTGATGAGACAGTGGAGTGTTGTGATGAATCAGAAGAGCAAAGCATTGTGAGGGGACAGTGGAGCACCACGATAATAGTGACTCACTGTGAAGGGATAAGAGAGCACTGTGACTTGACAGTGGAAAATTAGGATTGGCCAGCTGGACATTGTATATGACAGGAAAGCATTGTGCTGGGACACTGGAGCACTGCAGCAGAACAATGGAGCATTGTGATGGAGAGTAGAGCACTGAGGTGGGATAATGGAGCACTGTGATAAGAAAGGAAAGGATTATAGTGGAACAGTGGAGCATGGTGATGGGACAGTGGAACACTGTGATGGGATGGTGGAGCACTGTGATGGGACAGTGGATAATTGTGATGGAACTGTGGAGCACTGTGATGGGACGGTGGAGCACTGTGATGGGACGGTGGAGTACTGTGATGGAACTGTGGAGCACTGTGATGAGATGGTGGAACACTGTGATGGGACGGTGGAGTACTGTGATGGAACTGTGGAGCACTCTGATGGGATGGTGGAACACAGTGATGAGATGGTGGAGCACTGTGATGGGGCAGTGTAGCACTGTGATGAGATGGTAGAACACTGTGATAGGATGGTGGAGCACTGTGATGGGATGGTGGAGCACTGTGATGAGAAGGTGGAGCACTGTGATGGGATGATGGAGCACTGTGATGGGATGGTGGAACATTCTGATGGCACTCTGATTGGGTTGATGGAACAATGTGACAGGATGGTGGGGCACTGTGAAGAGAATAGTAAGGCACTAGAGAGGCTCAGAACACTGTAATGGGGGTCAGTGGAGGACTGTGTTACAACGCTCAAGTATTGCTTTGAGATACTACAACTTCATTATGTTTTGATTTTTAAATGTGTTTACTGAAAATTATCATAAGAACTCTATCAAAAAGATATCACTTTCAGCTGGGTGCTTTGATACACACCTATAATCCCAACACTCAGAGGAGTCTGGGGCAGAAGGATCATGAGTACATGTTCCACCTGACTTGCAGAGTGAGCCTGAGGCTTGTCTGTACAACTTAGTGATATCCTATCTGAAAATGAATTTTAAAAGGAGGGAGGGCTGGGGCATAGCTCAGTGATACCACTCCTGCCTGGCATGCCCAAAGCCCTGGGTTCAACCCCCAGTACAAGAACAAATAAATGCCTTCTTTTATCATATAAGTCAAATCTTTTACATTTTTAATTAAAGAAAAAATAATAAAGACACCCCAGTGCCAACAGTGAGCTACTCTGGAATGCCAACAAAACATTAGGCAGACATTACTCTCTGCCAGTCAAATCAACAAGTACTGTGGCAAGCTCCCTGGGCCCTCAGGAAGGTGAGCTATATCCAGTGAGGAATCTTCCCTCATAGTTCACACTGACCCTGGCTCAGACCTCACAGGCCATGAGAATGACTGTCACTCCGCCACTGGTTGCTGCCTCAGCTTTGAAGCACCTGCTTTTCTACTTACTAAATACCATCTTGATAAACAGAGACCCAGGCCCTTTCTCAGGCACCTGTCCCGTCTGTGCAGGTGCTCCACAGCCCCCTTTTCTAGCTCTGGTCATTAAACTCGCCACCACGGTGGCAGCTCCACTTGTTTTGATGTGAGCAGGAATCAGAGAACCAGTTGGGTTCATTCCCTGCTCTTCCAGCCTGGGTCTCCATCCACCACATCCGTTCTCCATGGTAACGCTCCAGCCCCTTCTGGAAACCCTCGGACCTCCTTGCTTAACAGTAATCAAAGGACAATCCCACCAAGTCAATCAATGAAAAGGCACTCATTAACCGCCTTTCCCAAAGTTAAAAGGTCTCTAACAAGGAGCCATTAAAGGCAGACATTCAAAGTTGTGTTTCCCTGGGCTGTGGGCTAAATTAGGCTGACTGTTTAGCTTGAAGGAAAAGGGCAGAGTGTCCTCACCCAGAGCATACGAAAGGTCAGCACATTCACCCCTCTGGGAGCCGCACACCAGAGCTGGAGAGACGCAGGGCGTGAGTGTCTGGGAGTGGGGCACTCGAGTGTGGCACCCCAGTTGTGCTGCCTGAGTTCGAACTAAGCTATTTGTGGGACCCATTAAAGGACAGAACAGTGGAAGCATTTAAAATCAAATGCCCTGCAGTTGTCCAAGTCGTGATGGTTTCCCACAGGCTGAGGAGAAAGAGGTTTTCCTGGCTGCTACGAGGAGAGTAGAGAGGAAAGGTAGAAACAAGAAACAAAAGGTCAAGGGGCTGGCGTGAACGGGGGCTGTTGCTTATTTTCATGAAGTGGCGTCCCCCCCTCCCTCCCTTCTGTCCTCCCTTTCTTCTTCTTCTTCTTCTCCTTCTCCTTCTCCTTCTCCTCCTTCTTCTTCTTCTTTTTTTTGCTTTCATCTCTAGTTTGTGTTTTGTAGCTGCCCACTAACTAGGTGGCAAGGCACTACAGAAGCCTAGCATTTCAAATGAGGATCCGATTGGGCCATAAAACCTATTAAATTTTGCCCAACTCCCTGTAGAAACTTCCATCAGAGAGACTCTGAGGTTAGGAGAGCTGGAGGTCAACAGAGCTAACCTTTTACAAAGGAGAGCCTATGTTTCTTCCTATTTTACAAGATATATACATTTTAAATATTTTGAAATATTTGTATAATGGAACTGTGGAGCCATGCCCTGTGAAGAGTGATATGTGTTTGTTTGTGTTCTGGATGGGATTAAACCTAGGGCTTCCTACATGCTAAGCAAGCACCCTACCACTGAGCCCCAGCCCCAGCCCCAGCCCCAGCCCCAGCCCCAGTCCCAGCCCTGAGAATGTTCTCTCAGAGTAAGAAGAAGTAGTCACACAAGCTCCCGGTCACGCTATTCCTAACGAGCCAATCTTTATTTTTCTTTTAAAGAAACAGGATTAACAGTTGTTCCTAGTTTGTGTTTAAACAGTTAAGAACTGTTCAAAACTTGAAACATATTCAGGTAAATTTTGCTCCCTAACAATATTCTGTTTTAAAATTAAAAAAAAGAAAAAAAAGTTCTTTTAGGGATGTTCCTCAGTGGATAGAGAGCTGCCTAATACACCAGGTCATGGATTCAATCCCTACCATCACCTATAATGGGGTGGTGGGCATGGCACACAGGCTACCCAGACATTCCAGAGATGGAGGGTAGTGGGTGACTTCATGCTCAACCTCTGCCTTAGCCAGTCTGAGGCCCACTCAGGATAAACTTCACCCTCATCAAAGATAAATTCCTAGGGCTGGGGATTGAACCAGGGCCTCTTGTATTGTAGCGTGACCTCTGCGGTGGAGCTACACCCCAGAGAGCCTGGAACATGCAAAACAAAGATAAAATTATTTCCCCAAACGAACTGCTGCTGGCTTAAAAGGAACATGAGACTTGAGGAAATGGTGGGTCGGTTTCGTTTTGCTGGTTTGTTTTGTGGGGGCAGTTGTTTGTGTGTTCCTTGTTCATCTGTTTGGAGGACTGAACCCAGGACCTCACCCTGGCTTGGTACCCTTTCCTGCGTGAGTCCTCACCCGCCTAAAAGGAACTTCTTGATTCCAGGATCCCAGGCCTGGGAAAGAATGCTTGGCTGGAGAGATAAGATCGTGTTTTCTTATTAAAGATGGAGGCATCTCCTGTGCTGTCATCACACAGACAGGGGCATTCCACAGGAATCTCTGCCTGCTTAAGGACAGCTATGGAAAACGTCCCAGGTTTTCTACTACAGCTCTGCACTCCCGGCTCTTCACTCTGTTGTGAAAGGAGTTCGATGAGCTGCCAGAAATCCGCTGGCTGAGGAAAGCCAGAAGGTAGCTGCAGCATGAGAGCCACCATGAAGCAAGCAGCCGCAGAAACAGAAGCCCCGTGTGCGTCGTTTGATTGGTCGTGCCTAACAGCTTAATCTGATGTTGCTCATTGCTCACACTCACCCTCAATAAATAGGACTCAACCCAGTGACTCACCTAGATCCCCTTGGCAGATGTCTGTGCGCGTGGCTCCGTCAACAATAAACTGAGGGTTGGGACACAATTCCTGAAAGCAGTTTAGGAGACACACACAAGTCAGTGGACACTGTTTCACGGTGGAGGCAGCGTAAGCAAAAACCCACAGTGCAGAATTCAGACCTGGGAGAGGTCTAGCGCCTTGTCTACTGCTCTATATGCATGCTTCTCCTCCTCTGGCAGGTCTTTGAGACCAGAGAAGGGAGGACATCAGAGTCACAGAGCTACCGGTAAGCTGGAGCCCGGAGCCCAGAGCCCTTGTAATGACCAGGATTTTGATTACTTTGCACACTGGGTGTATGGGTGTGTAGCTATGTGGGTGTGAAAAGGCTTCAGGGTGTGGTGTGGTAGGAGAAAGGCAAAGGCTGAGATGCTAATACAATGAGATATAACCCTGCCCATTAGGACAACACCCCTCTTTACACAGAGGGCCACTTAGAGGGCTGTTTGGCAAAAGGCAATGCATGCTGTGGGCATTCCTTAAACATGTGACTAAGCAGCAGGATCTTGTAGCTGATCTGATCCTGAAGGTGTCAAAGGAGGAAGTCAGAGATCAAGGACGAGGTGTCAGGGAAGTACCCTTTCCAGACAGGAGAACTCAGATCTGATAAGGTCATATGCCCGCCTATATCTGCCATTTGCCAGCTTCCACTTGGCATCTGCTCACACGTGACGTCACCCTAGACTAGAAGGAGGGACTAGGTGGCATGCGTTCAATCTTTTTCTTTTGTTTACCCTGAAAGAACTACTGGGCCCCACTCTGGGTCTTGTGATATCACAGCAGGCAGGGGAGATGGGAGGATGGTAAAGTGAAGGAAGAAAAAGAGAAAAAGCTGGCCTCCAAGTGTTTTTGGTTTACACAGGAAAATTGAGCTGACACTATTAGGAAACAGAGTAAGAAAAAAAAAGTGCATATTAAAAGTCTAGGAGGAGTTCTGGCTGACCAGCTAGTGCCGTGAGAAGTTCCACTGTTTGGGGGTCTGTGGTGACGCAGACAGCGTGGTAGGAACGTGTTGTAGAAGAGGCCTGATCGCTTCTTGCCAGCTAAGAAGAAAGGAGAGAGAGAGAGAAGAGCTCAGGGTCCTAACCCCTCCTTCAGAGGACCGCTCTCTGTGATTGTTCCCTCTGCTAGTTAACTGTCAACTGTCCCAGCACCCCAGACCCCAGTAGTGCTAAGGGCAGGGCATTCTGAGAAAGACAAGATGCAATCTCTAGCCTCTCTCTCTCTCTCTCTCTCTCTCTCTCTCTCTCTCTCTCTCTCTCTCTCTCTCTGTCTGTCTGTCTCTGTCTCGTGTATGAGTGTCATGTACCTTTTACATCTTTTATAAAACAGAGTTTTTAAGTTTCATTAAAAGCACCATGACTCATTCAGCCAGTCCTCCGGGGGGAGGAGGGGCTTTGATTTTTGTTCCGTTTTGTTTTAATCTTTTGCAGTCTCTGGTGGCAAGTGGAAATGGTGGGCCAGAGGGATGGCTCTTTGGGTAAAAGCATCTACCACCAAGCATGACAACCTGAGTTCAATTCCTGAGGACCCGTATAGGGGAAAGAGAGAACCAACTCCTTCAGTCTTCACACCTGATGAGACACTTGTACACACACACATACATACATACATACATACACACACACACACACACACACACACACACACACCATATATACACACCACCCACACACACTATACATACATGCCACAAACACACACCACATACAAACACACACACATATATACACCACACACACATACACATCACATACACACACACACACATGCACGTGTGCACACACACACACTATATTAAATATAAAAGCTGTAGCTACAATCTGCTCTCAGGTGTAAAAGAGCACCAATCCTCTAGTCCATTATTTCCTGACAACTAAAAGGTGGAGGAATTTGAAAAACTAATTAAAAAATAACAGATTGGAAAATCTTTTAATTTAAATTGTGCCTTAAAAAGAAGGAGATAACTTCAAGATAGAAGGGAAGGAAGTGTTGACTAGGGGTTTGAAAGACTCTCCTTAAACAATTTTTTCAAATCTAACCATCCCTGCCTTCTATGATTCTGCTAAATGGGCATAGTGGCAAACTGCCCCCTAAGCTTGTATCTCCACACCAGAGAACCTTGCAGCGGGGTCACAGCTGGTCAAAGTGCAAGACTACACACCACTGGAGTGCTCAGCTACAAATGTGACAGCTACATCACTCTTCCCTCCCTCAAGACTCAGGGGCCATCTGAGAAGAGGGGTCAGAACAATTGTGTGAGCCAGTGGCTGGGGAGGACCAGAGCAAAGCAGTGTCTTCTGAACATGGCAGGACCACAGCACTCACGAACTTGTGACATTGGAGCAGGGTGGGAAGGTGGGAGGTAGGGTCTGGAAAAAGTTAGAGGGAGGAGTGGGGGTAAATATGATCAAAATCCACTGTAAGCATATATGAAATTCTCAAAGAATTAATAAAAGTAGTTTTTTAGTTCATTCATCCATCACTCCCATGAAATCTACCTTCTTCGCAGCTCCATCAAACAGAGTCGACTACATCACCAGTAACCCCAGAACGAGCATTTTCTACCCCATCTTACTAGCTGCTCCTTAACATCTGCTACCATTGGCTCGCTCTCCCTCTAAAAGCCTTCCTCTGTGGTGTGTGTCATCACTAGCTCTTGAGTGTCACATCTCTCAATACGCCATCTTGGTTTCCTCTGTGGACTCCTGTTTTCTTACTCTAGGAATCCAGGAACCCTTGGACTCGGTCCTCAGCCTCAATTCCGGCCCCATGTCATTGTCGTTTGTAGCCTTCTGAACAAAGTATTGGGGAAATCATACAAACTCACTCCTTCAACTACTAACTACAGACGATGCTGGTGCTTTCAAGGTGACCCCTGCCCTTTCTGCTCAATTCCCTGTCACACTATCCGTGTGACAGAAGCAAAGGGCACATCATATCCAATAAGTCTGCCAAGCTCTGCTACAGTCTTAGGTTTGGGTGAGAAGAGAGAATGCTGGCAAAGGCCGCAGTTGAAAACGCTGCCTGTTGGTAAGGAGGTAGAATGAATGTTCATCTTACTATGTCATTCACTAATTATGATGCAAAATGTCCCCACCCAGAAAAACAATTAGCCATGACTGATATGTTACATGGATCCTTCAAGGGCCACAGAAAGTCCTCACTTCACAAACTCACAGGGATATAAGGTCTCTGCAGGACACAAGAACTTGCTGTATGCTTTCTGCCCGATTAAACCTCAAAACAGAGATGAGTAAACAGGCAGCTGGAGAGATTTAAAAGATGGAGACCCTACAGAAAGGCGGGCAACTGGAGAGATTTAAAAGATGGAGACCCTACAGAAAGGCGGGCCCCCTTCTACCTACATTTTTGGACTGCTTCTTCTTCTTCAGCATCAGTCACGTGTGCTCAGGATGATGCTTCCTGGCCATCAAGTAATGATCCCAAGCACTCCTTAACACAAACTACCCAAGTCTTGCACTAGCCTTGGAAAAACGGAAAGACAGGAAACAGTAGTCCTTATTTCCTGTAAGGAACTCAAGCTAGGAAGTGCTGTAAAGGCACACTCTCTCAGAAGTGATGGCTACTCAGAAACATTGCTCTCCAGGACAGTGTGACTGGTAGACTTGGTTTGGCATTTGAGGGGCTCTGAAGGATCCTGTCAAGAAACCCAATATGACACTATCCTCGCTCCATCACCATATCACTCAGCCTAGCACTTCTGACCCTCCAGGATCTGGTCTACTGAATGTTTCTAGCTTCACCTGTTTCCCACCATGTTTCATTTGCTCTAATGACCATGGACCACTGCCTTCTCTGAACACCCTTGCTTGAATGTTCTTCCACAGCCCAGCACCTTGATTCACACCTGCACCTTCTCCTTGATCTCACCTACAATTTCATTCTCCACCAACCCGAGCTTAATTGTCTTTCATAATTTTCCTGTCCAATTCCACAGTCAAGCTTCACTGCCCCTCCCCCTCCCCCCCTTCCCCACCGTGCCCAGCACCCATGCACTTTGTTCATTGAATAGTTTTCTCTCTTGCCACTCTGTCATGTAAGACTATCTAGAGACAACTTACTTTCTACACATTTACATATTCTTTCATCCAGATTTCCTCATAAGCAAAGGAGGTAGATAATACTACTGTTCTCACTTCATGGATGAGGAAATGGGATCTCAGAGAAGTTAGTAACTCGCCCACAGTCACTTAGCTAGTGAGTGACAGACAAGGGACCAGAACCTTGACCACCTGACACCCAAGCCCATGTTCTTTGCCACCCCAGTGTCTCTTAGCTGTCTGCCTGTTCTCTGTCCCTCCTTAACTAGCCAAAGCTCCTCAAGGCACCTCCCTGCACAGGACAAATGCACAGCAAATCATGACTGAATTGGAAACTCCAAAGCTACTAATCCAAGAGGTAGCAGCTGGAGAAAGAATGGAAGCTGCAAACTGAGCCTGCCGCCACCCATTACCCTCCCCACAATTCAACCCCTCCATGTGTCTCTCCGCTGGGGTCCTTACTATGTGCCCAGCATGACTTCACTCTTGACTCCATTTTTCCTCTTCAGATCAATAAACTGCTTAATTGCCTAGGGGGAGGGGCGGGACATGACACTTCAGACAGAAAAGAATATTGACCAGGCTGCACTAAGTCCATTCACACTGGGCATTATGCACATCACAGGGGCTTGGGATGGACACTGAGCCCAGATGGTGAGGCAAAGAGCTAAGAGCACTCGGGATCAGCATGGCCAGCCACTGTCTCCTTGGGCAGGCTGCTGCTCTTGCCCCACATAAACAGAAAAGCCCTAGGGGAGTTCAACCTCCCAACAGAAAGTTCTTCTTGAGAATCCAGGTCTGACCTTACAACTTTCATCTAGACAAATGTGTCTTCCATTCCTTGGAACAAGAGTCTACTACTTAGGAGCTTAAGAATAAGCAGAAACAAAACAACCATGCTCCTCCTGGGTGTATATCCAAAAGAATCACAGTCAGCTAAGACAGTGACACCTGAACACCCATGTTCATTGTGGCACTAGTCACAACAGCCATGTTATAGAATCAGTCAGGGTACCATCTGCAGATGAATGAATAAAAAAATACTGTATATTTATGCAGGGGAGGGGTGTGTGTGTGTGTGTGTGTGTGTGTGTGTGTGTGTGTGTGTGTGTGTGTGTATACAATGGAGTATCATTCACTATAAAGGAAACAAAAATGGTGTCATTTGTAGGAAAATGAACAGGAGCAAAAATCATTATTGTAAGTAAAATGAGCCCAATTCACAAAGAAATAATACATATTTTCCCTTGTATGTAGAGCTTGGGGAAGTGTAGAAGTAAAAAGGATGGCTTTCAGGATGTGGACAAGGAAATAAAACACCTTAATTTGTTGAATTACTAGATTTAAAGAAAATTGA
This sequence comes from Peromyscus californicus insignis, assembly GCF_007827085.1. NCBI lineage: Eukaryota > Metazoa > Chordata > Mammalia > Rodentia > Cricetidae > Peromyscus > Peromyscus californicus. Next base: position 67,249,030 of record NW_026294436.1, on the reverse strand, counting down.
CAGTTCCCAAACTAAACAAAGAGTTATCCTCAAAAGTAGCAAATCAAACAAAGAAACAAAAAGTAAACAGAACCATTGAAAAATGGGCAAAGAGCTTGAACGGGCATTTCTCTAAAGGATACACCAGTGATCTATAAGCGCAAAGATGAAAAGATAGAGCATCCATAATCATCAGGGAAATGCAAATCAAGACCACAGAGTGACCACACCCATGCCCTTTAGGATGGCTTCCACCTCTCCTCTCCACTCTCCAACCCTGATGGAACCTTCCATGACCTTCAGTAACCCTTTGCCTCTCAGCAGTGATGCCATCACAGTTTGCCCATAGCTGACTGTACCCAACCTGGGTTTGTTCCCCCATGTGCTGGCCTGGGGGCACTATGCAGTCCTAAGTACCATGCATTCTGTGCCTCTTACATGCAGGGCAATTACCCTCTGAGATTAATTTCTAGTTTTCATAACAACACTGAAACACAATGGTTCCAGCAGTGCCATTTTAAGGGCAGAAAAAATGAAGCTCAGCGAGATTAAGCCATCTGCCCAAGGCCACACTGGCAAAGCCACTGCTGAGACCTACCTTGTCCAGCTCCAAACCTGCATATGTTCTTCCTTAGAAATAATTTTAGAAAGCAAGGTGGAGTCAGAACTATGGAATCTGAAAATAAAATAAAATCCACCACTGACACTTACTTAACTCTTGACCAGATGTGACAACCCTCCACCATCTGTGACGTTCAACTGCGCCTTACCGTGGGTCGCTTCCATAGGATGCCTTGAGTTTGGGGGGAGCTGGGTCCAAGGTCCTTGTAGCCCAAAGCTGATGGACATGCTGGGAACTCCGGATCTTTAAATAGGACCCCTGAGTTCAAGCATTGTTTTCTCAGGGTCTCAAAGTCTTGGCCTAAATACTTTACAGCATTCTGGTTAGAGCCAAGACCCTCAGCAGCTGCACGTTGCTTGGATACTCCAGCTGCCAGGGCTGCCATAGCCTGGCTGTGAGTTCTGTAGGATGGACAGGAAAGCAGGGCTTCTGTGTCCTCTCAGACATCTGCCCTATAAGACAGCATGCAGGGAGGCGGGGCGTGTAAACTTTTCACCCGAGGGAGGCCCTGCTCCAAAGGGACATGAATCATAAACAGGATCAAATATGTACCCAAGGTGCAGGTAAATTTGCCCCACCTTCTCCTGCTGTTCACAAACTATCCAGAGGCCATAGGTGGAGCATATCAGAAGTCACCAGAAGCTGGGTAGGGCAGGGGCTGAGTCCTCCCCCAGAGCCTCTGTGAGGAGTGACCCTGCTCAGACCTTGGTTTTAGTCCAGTGGAAATAACTTGGAACTGTGAGCCTCCAGAACATAAAAAGGATAACCCTGCGTTCTTTTTACTTTTAATGAGTATGGTGCTTTGCCTGCGTGTATGCCTGTGCACTCCAGGTGTGCCGTGTCCTTGGAGGCCAGAAGAGGGCGTCAGAGTCCCAGAACTGGAGTTACAGACAGCTGTTAGCTTCCATGTGGGTGCTAGGAATCAAACCCAGGTCCTTCAGAAAAGCAGCCAGTGCTCTTGACCCCTGAGCCATTTCTCCAGTCGAAACGTCTGCTCTTTATAGTCACTGCATGTGTTTTTATCTGTTACAGAAAACACAGGCAACTAATACAGTGTGACAAGAATTCTCTGGACCTCTTACTTACAGCACAGGCTCTCTAAGAGCCCGAACCCTCGCCACCATCTCTGAGGGAGTTCTGGGGGCTGTAAGACGCCTCCGTGGGTAGAGGGCTTTGCCACACAAGCAGGAGAATCTACATTCAGAGGTAGAGATGGAATGATAAGAAATCCAAGGCCATCCTGGGCTACATATTGAGTGCAAAGCCAGCCTGGGCTGCATGAGCCCCTGTCTCCAAAATGAAATAAAATAAAATATAAAATAATCATGGTTTGGTAGATCTAGGGTAAGATGCAAGAACCTACAGTCTTTAGACCTTTACCCCTCAGATGATTCTAACACAAAGGTTCACACTAGACTCTGAACCAGATGGTCTCTGAGACCTGCAACTGTTTACCTTCATACTGATGGTAAGCCGTGTGTTCAGCCCTGTGCTAGGTAATTCTGAGTGAGCAGAAAGCACATTCACCTCTCCATGCATGAAAAGAAAAGAACTTGGTTTCTAAGGAGTCATCAGAAATACAAGGTCAGATTGACCTTCAGAGGCTCAAGTCAGTTATCTGAAGGATTTGATTCCCCTTATGCCTTGGGAGTCCCCCTTTATTCCCTCAAAACCCCTTTTCCTTTGAATCAAGACTCACGCACTGTTCAGTTCATTGAGCATTCACAGTCAAATTTTCACCAATGCACAAAGTTGACCCAGTCTTTCTTTAAAACAGAACCCCAGCTCCATCCTATCCCTTGAAGTTGCCTGGAACACTGAAGATTCTAGAAGCCCAGCTTATTAGTAGGGTAGTGAGGGGAAGGGCTTGTTCTTATTTCTGACTCTGTCATCTAATTATCTGAAGATGACAATGAGTCACAGGAACAATGTGGCCATTTCAAACCCAGATCTGACCATCCCCAGCAAGCTTAGAAGGGAATGGGGCTTCTGTGTGGCTAGTGGGCGTCCAAGCACACTGGCCCTGTTGACTTTGCACTTGTCTCCATGTCTCTCCTTCCTCCATGTTCTCCCCTAGAAGGCTTGCTTTCTGTTTATGGGATGGCATGCTTGCTCCTCCTCAGGGCTCTGCACGTGCTGTTCCTGCCAACTGAAATGTTCTTCTGCTCTGCCCTCTGCTCATCCTTCAGACCTGTGCCCCAGAAAAGGTTTTTCTCCAACCCCATCCCTCAAATTCAGCCACGCCCCCTCTTACACTATCAGATGAGTATGCAAGACCCTGCCCAGCACAGACTCCTGCAATCAGTGAGTTAAAGCCCCGCTGCCCCATCAGGCTGGTCTTTATTTGTCTTTCAATCCTTGGATCCCAGGACACTCCCAGAAACTTAGTTAAATGTCCGTTACATGAAGAAACAACCACATATCAAGATGTCCAGTATCTGAATAGATCTAAGCCAGACATAACAGACCTGGCAACCCCATGCAGGGTCACCAGTTAATTAATAAAGGCCTCATGGGAATGTTTTTCTGCCTGTTTCTTCCCTGTGCTTCCCCAAAGCATTCCCCTTAGACTGACAAAAACGAGCAAGCCCTTCCTCCTCCAAGCACAGAAGCAGCGCAGCTGGTAATTTTGCTTCCCCGGGAGGGAGCTCCTTCGGGGTTAGCCATCTATCCTTCCTTCCCACTCCCCCTTCCTAAATTGCCTCACTCCCGATCCAGATACTATACCAACAAGCCCTTCCCCACCATGCAGGCAGGTCTGACCTGCTGCAAATAGAGCCCTCATTTGCCCAGTCCTGAAATGAATGGTGAGTGGAGGGAAGCCTTGCTCACAGCCCCTCTTGATCAGACAGCCAGTGTCTACCTGTTATCCAGCCAGGCACCAAGGAGGGAGCAGCTTGCACCCACAGTCTCTGTCCATCTGGACAGATGTCTTCCCAACCTCATGCCTGAGACAGCTGCAAGAGACAGAGCCAGCTCCCTGCCAGGAAGCCTCAGGATCCATTACAGAGGCAAGGAGTCTGTGCAGACACCTGCCTGGCAGCCCCTACTTAATAAGAACACCTCTTGGCAAACAGCCCAAGTGCGCATCAGCCAACTCAGCCCCTGAACCTTACCCACAGACAAGCCCTCCATGGCCACAGGGAGCCAGGCAACAGTAGTAGCCCCTCAGTGAGAAAGATGAATCACCTTGGTTGCACCCAAGGGCCCCAGTATGCTTCTCAGGCAATTAAAGTTTGCAAAGCTTGTTGTCTTGTGTAACTACAGTGCTGGAAAAGGGATGGGTGAAAGCTGGCAGATTCGTCCCCTGAGCCTCCTGTGTTCAGAATGCTAAGGAAAGCAGGGGTTGGACTTGGTGTCAAGAGCATTTTGGGGTTCTCATATGTGGCTGGCAAAAATGGAAACCAGTACAGATGTTTTGGGAAACAGTCTGGCAGTTTTTGCAAAATGCCAGATGTGGAGTTGCATGGTAACTCCCAGCAGCACTCCAAAGTTAGCAAGAGCTGAACAAAAATGGAAAGTATATGCCCGCTCACACCTTGTACATGGATGCTTGTACAACAAAGAGTTCTTCTTAACAGAAAGAAGCAGACCCCAATCAATAGGTAGATCAACAAAATGTAGTACATCCAAAGAACAGAATAGCGTTTAGTCATTAAAAGGAGTGCAGCACCTAGGTGTGGTGTCATATACCTGGGATCTCAGCACTTGGGAGGCAAAGGCAAGAGGATCATGAGCTCAAGGCTAGCCCAGATGACCCAGCAAGACCTAATGGCTGGCAGAGGGGAAGGGTAGCTCACAGTACAACACCCAGCAAAGCCCTGAATTCCATCCCCCAAGAGTGAAATACTGCCGCATGCATGAAAACTTTATGCAAATTAAACAAAGCTAATTATCAAAGACATGTCATTCTCAAAGTCACTGTAATGAAACACCTAACAATCAAGTTTCAAAGTTTTCATCCTTTATGGCAGGGAGGGCCTGACAGCAGCATGACTTACATCATGGCAGTCCCAGAGCAAGAATGGCTGCTCTCTAGAAGGCCTTCCCTTTTGTCCTTCCCATTTTTCTGGGCTCCCAGCCTACAGGATGGAGCCATCCATATTCAAGGCAGGTTTTTTCCCCTAAGTCTCTAGAAATGTCTTCACCACCCAAGAATGCTTCATTCATCTCTTAGGCACTCCTCAATCCAGTCAGGTTGACATCAAGATTAACCATCATGTCTAGTTACATGAGACTTCCAAAGCTGGTAAAGCCATAGAGACAGAAAGTGACAGCCAGGAACTGGGAAAAGGGGGGATTGGGACTGACTACTACAAGGTCCACAGCTTTTTGTAGTGATGGACTTAGCTAGAGGTGATGACTGTACAACTAAAAGTCACACCTTAAATGTATGTCGGAAACAATGATGTGGAGTATATCTCCACACAAAATCTAAATAGAGCTGGGCATTGTGACTCCTGCTTGGAATGTCAGCACTTAGGAGGCTAAAGCAACCTGAGTTACAGAGTGAATTTGGTACAAGACTAGATGACGTAATAATGAGGGTGAGAGTGTGGGGAGGAAAGGACAAAGGAGGGAGAAGGGTATGAGGGAATAAGAAAGGAAAATATTACATAATGGAAGACATGCCATGATCTGAGTACAAGGCTGGCTTCCCATCTGCCCAGGACATCAAATGGTCCATTATGCAGCAGGGTTTTGGGACTGTGCCCAGAACCTTTTCTAGTCACACCAGAGAGAGAGAGAGAGAGAGAGAGAGAGAGAGAGAGAGAGAGAGAGAGAGAGGGAGAGAGAGAGAGAGAGAAAGCTGATCAAGTGATAGTATTGGGGTGTATCCCTCACCAGGTCTGTGAGATCACTCATGACAGCTTGGAGTTATATATACTTCAGGCCCTTATCCCTGGCAAGAAGGGACCCAATCAAGCCCAGGTGGGAGACTGGCTGAGACTGCCCTCCAGTGGCCAATGCAGGTCCTGCTGAACCACTATGGCTAAGAGAGGGTGGTAAACCATTCATTGGAATAAACTAGGTCTACACAGAGCTTTTACATCAGTTGGCTGATCAGACTTATAGCATCTCCACAGCCAAACTTGCCCAAGATCACTCATATAGTGAATTTGAGACCGAATCTTCTGATTTGATATTTTGTTATCTTCTCACCACTAAGATCCACAATTTCCAAGGCATCTGGATAACAGGCAGAGATGGGATGGACTGTCCACAAGAACACTAAGAAGGCAGGGGGGGTCCAGATGGGCAGAGGAATAAAGGACAAATAAATGTAGCCTGTCCCTACCAAACTTTAGTGCCATAGCAAGATGGGGTAGCACTCAAGGACAGAATGATGGACTCTGAGGTTGGTGAGTAATAAGGAGATATTCAGGGAACAGGTAGCATTCCAGTTATGAAAGGGCTTAAGGGTAGGGATTTTGGAAAAAGGCAGTAGAGAAACAAGCCTATGAGCTGTGAGGAGCAGGATAACAATGACAGTGAAGAAAGAACCCTGCACACAGCATGGCAGTGAGGAAGACTCTGCACACAGAATGGCAGTGAGGAACCCTGCACCCAGCATGGCAGTGAGGAAGAATCCTGCACACAGCATGACAGTGAGGAATCCTGCACACAGCATGGTGGTAAGGAAGACCCTGCACACAGCATGGCATGAGGAAGACCCTGCACACAGCATGGCAGTGAGGAAGAACCCTGCATACAGCATGGCACTGAGGAAGACCCTGCACACAGCATGGTGGTGAGGAAGACCCTGCACACAGCATGGCACTGAGAAAGAATCCTGCACCCAACACTAAGAGAATATGATGCACTGCAGAGCAGTAGAGGAGCTACAAGATGAAGAGACACTGAGGGGCCCTGATGGGTATTACCTAACAAGGACATTTTCTCATAATTAGAAGACAGCTTCTGGGAATCAGGCAAGAACTGGTGGCAGCCTAAATAGGTAATGGCCGCAGGATTGAAGAAAAGGGAGACTAGTTCCTAAGCTTCCATCCCTGTGAGGCCATGGGTGACGGGAGATGGGTAAAGAGAAAGAGATGTGGCCAGGGTTCTTACATGCTACCGTACATATGAAATTTGTACATACTACTGTACAAATAAAAACAATTTATCTATCTGTCTAGCCATCTACCTATCTCTATCTCCTTTCCCTCACTCCCTTCTTTCCTTCTTTTTTTTCTTTTGGCACAGAGTTCCCAAAAGCCCTGGAATTTCCCAAGCAATTAGGGATAGTAGGAGCATCTTTGATGCCAATACCAAGTCTTTGATATAAGTTCCTAACACAGAGCTCCTAAATCCCTTGGAATTTCCTGGGTGTTAATGCATCTTTGCTTTTAATGGGGTGTCTCTGGGTGGGCTTCTGGATCAGGGGTAGTCACAAAAAGTAAAAAAATCAAAAAATAAAAAAAAACTAAATAAACAAATAAAAACCAAGGAGGCTATCAGGAGCCTGGAACTTGCATTAGGGTCCTATCCCCCAGGAAGGAAAGTACCGATTGAACTAATCTCCATCCTGGATGCATTATAAGTTCAATGGTGTGGTTGGAAAGCCTCCAGGCTGTGGACCATGTGGCATGATAGGAAGGTGGGATATCTAAGAAGGCTTGGAAGCTCCAGCCCCCTCCCCATACACTCAGCCCCGGCATGTGTTCCAAAAGGCTACTTACGAGTTGTATTCCTCTACACTAAGTGGACACCCTACCTTGAGTCAAGTCAGATAAGCTATTTAAATCAATGAGGAGATGAGTGTCTTAGGAACCTTCATTTGTGACCAAGTTGTACAGGGAGTGGTGGCACACTTAAAGTAATATGAATCCATTACTTAAGAGAATGAGGCAAATGGATTTTGAGTTTGAGCCCAGCCTGGGCTATACAGCAAGACAAGATTTTGTCACAAAAGATAATTTTCTTAAACTTGACCAAGTTGAACAGGAATGAACACAAAGGGTACCACCCAACACTAGCGATGAGACCTAAAGAGGAGGCAGCCTTGTAGGTCTGAACCTTCACCTCAGGGGGCCTGCAGAATCTAAGAAAATATAAGACACACAGCTGGTACTGGAGAATCAGTCAATGTGAGGGGAACCCCAGATCTGGGGTCAGAAGCAGGGTAGGCTGTGAACAGAGACAAGCAGGGAAAGTTCCCCATGACTCACAGTATGGTGATGACCCTGATCCCACTAGCCTAACCTCATTTCCCCCACACCGGGGCAGCTCAGAATTCACAGTCTAAGAAAATGGGGAGTTGCTGTTATTTCCTCTGGAAGGAAGCCACTCACTAGGAAAGAAGTTGTACTGAGCTGGGGGTTCTTATGGTTTTAGAAAAGGTCATAGAGACAGGAGCTAGAGTGTCTCCCAGTCCCAAGCTCTTTATAGACTCTACATGCAGTCTCAGGCTATTCACATGGATGTGGAGGTTGTTCTTGGTGGGCACTTCTCACTGTCATACTTCCCTGCCTTTAGTCCCTGATGCCGAGTGGTCATGGACATACCTGCATCATTCACCACTACTATCACCACCACTCAGTTTGGCTTTTTGAAACAGAGGCTTTACTCTTTTGTCCAGGCTGATCTGGAACTCACTATATGACTCAAACTGAGCTTAAAAGGTAGACGATCTTGCAGCCTCAGCCATCCAAGTGCTAGATGGGAGCCATCACATCTGGCTTCTACTTTTCTTTCATAATAAAGTTTCTGGAAAGCAATGTATGTATTCACTGTCTCCTCCGTACTGTCCCTCCAGGTAGATTTTCAGGGAAAACCATGGGCCAGGACCCTGTGGAGCCACTGATATCACTCACCTAATGTTGACTCTGAGTCCTCCTTGCATTTGACCTGCAAGTAGCAAATTAAACACAGGACAGTGACCTTTCCTCCTGAAAATGATGGTGGAGTGGATCCAAGGAAGGAGACCCTAGAAAGAGACCATACCTAGAGCATGGGGGAGAGGCTGGCCTCTGCCAGGAGCACGGCAGGCCACAGGTATGAAGGCAGATCCAGGGGTAAGGGCGATGTGAGCACAGAGCCTGGGAACTCTGATTGCTTTGACTTTCTCTTGGAAATAGACATTCAAGCCATTAGGGAAGAGTGGAAATGATGCAGTGGTGAGGTGGGGAGGGATGGGAGAGGGAGAGAAACTGAGACCAAGAGAAAGAACAAGAGACATAATTCTAGAAGGCAGTATCTGGGGTCATTTGAGTCAGTAATTGCCAATTTAACATGAGACCAATCCATATATGTATGATTTATCTAGTATACTAACCAATTATCCCAAACTTAATGGTCTAGAACAGCAAATATTTATTATCTCACAGTTTTTGAGGGGAATGAATTTAGGGGTGACTTTAGCCTGGAGAGTCCTCAAGGGGCTGCATCTCTGAGAAGATGTTGGGGAGGGAAGGGGCTAAAGTTAATGGATTGTAGATGTAACCAACCTTCTTATTAAATAAGAAACACAGAACAATGCAAAGAAGAAAGCCAAGAGGTCAGAGCTAAGAGCTAAAACCTTACCCTTCCTCCTGCGATGGTCCTACCTCTCCGAACCAGAGTTACCCCTGTGTTAAAGTCTTTATATAGAGTTCCTGTTCTGCCTTCTCATTGGTTGTAAACCCAACCCCATGACTGCCTCCTCACGGCCTGTCTGTATAGGCCTCCAGGTTTTCCATGATTGGTATTGATTAAAGGCATGTGTATCCAATAATGGCTGTATCCCTGAACACACAGAGACTTACCCAGCTCTGCCTACCAAGTGCTGGGATTACAAGAGTACGTCACCACTGCCCTGCTTTCCTATGGCTTGCTAATAGCTCTGACCCCCGGGCAACTTTATTTATTAACATACAAATAACATTTTAATACAAATAAAATATCACCATAATGGATGGTGTGAGTAGAGTGACAGGATCTCAAATCAAGATGGCTCACACACATGGCTGTGAGTCAGATCCTTCAATTCCTCAACGGGGCTTTCTGTGGGCTGCTTGTGCGTCCTCATGACACAGGGACTGCCTTATTCTAGGCCACGTGATCTCAAGAGAAGGCAGAGCATGAAGTGACACACAATTACTTACGATGTATTCTACTATTAAAGCAAATGGCTGTGTCAAGCCTGCTGCAGTCAGGGAGGTCTTAGCCTCTCCCTTTAAAGAGAGGGCCTAAGGGCGCATCTTTAAACTACTGCAGCTTGATTGTGTACTACAGGCCAGCCACGTCCTACTATGCAGGGCAAAAAGCTGGATTAAACAGAGTTACGGGAATAGGAAGTCAGGGCCCAGAGACTTCATGGTACTTGGCCTCCAGGACTTAGAAGGTGGATTATTCAAATGACTAATCACAGCTCCAGGGGCCTAGCAGGACTTGTGGGTCCTGATGCCACTGCTCCCCCATCAGCTAGCCTTGGCCTGGGCCAACCATCTCGTCCAGTCCTCTTCTCAGCTAGCCCCCTGAGACACTCACTGCCTTTGCCCCAGGACAACTTGGACTTCCCACTGGTCCATCACAGTCTGTCCAGTGCCAACTCTCTCTTTCTACTAAGCGACAAGGGATTCCTTCTTTTCTCAACCCAAATTCCCAAGAGGGGAGATCCTAATTGTCCCAGATCTTTCTTTGAACCATGCCACATGGGTCCTAAAGGTCATTTACTAAGCCAAGAATTGGTTGTTGTGATGTAGGACAGTAGCTTTCCAGCTACAGCCTTGAGAGCCCTGCCCATTTCCACACTCAGGGATCAGTGTATGAGCACTCCCAGCAGCCAGCCTTGCCTTCCTCTATGAAAGGTGGCACCACAGGCAGTCAGGGCCACTTTGCCAACCATCATAGAAGCCATTAGAAGCTCTGCCACTAGCAACATATGAACCCCCCCAGAGGGGGTTCTGGGTGATATGTTGGAAACATAAGTGTGGTGTGTTCCCTTTAACTGCCAGCTTTATTTGAAGATTTGTGTTTTTTGTTGTTGTTTTGGTTTGATTTGATTGTAAGAGGAATTAAAGTGGCCAGCCATAGTGGTGCATGGCCACTTTAAACTCAGCACTCAGAAGGCAGAGGCAGGAGGATCCCTGTGAGTTTAAGACTAGCCTAGTCTACACATAGCAAGTTCCAGGCCAGCCAATGATATATAGTGAGACCAGCTCAAAAAGCAAAGCTGGGATTTTCCTTGTACCACGGCCTGTTGGTGCATCAGTCCTGTGCAATGCCTTCCACCATCAGCCATGTTCTGCAGATGAGGAAATGGGGCTTCCTCACATTGGCCATCCATAGCAGAATCAAACTCTGAACTCGTTAGCCTCAGCTAATACCAAGATATGAAGATACTGTGTTGGCTTTGCTTAAAGCAGTGGTTCTCAACCTTCCTAATGCTGCAACCCTTTAATACAGTTCCTCATGTTCTGGGGACCCCAAACCATAAAATCATTTCATTGCTACTTCATAACTGTAATTTTGCTACTGCTATGAATTGTAATGTAAATAAGTGATAGGCAGACCCCAGAGAGATTGCAGCCCACATGTTGAGAACCACTGGCTTAAAGGGTCAGGCATTACTTTACAGCATGTTGGATGTTCCCAAAGACTTGGACTAATTTAGGCTGCTGTCTTGTCACAGACAAGATTCCCCATGGGAACTACAGAGTTCCCACTGGCAATCCCTGGGAGATCCCCTCTTCCCAGGAATCCTGTAGCAAGGACCTAGGGGTATTCTATAGAGATCCCAGGAATACAGCACGCTAGATCAGTGGCGATTCTGGCTAGCTCAAATCAGTGGTAATAAATGTTGGAAGGTACGGAAACCAAGCTGCTCCCCCTGCAGCAGCTGGCGGTCTCTGCTGCCCCCTAGGACCCAGTTCATTCCCAACAAGCCTGTGGGCTTGCTTAAAACTGCCTGGTTTAGCATTAGCTCTGTAGCAACCTCTCTTCTTGTCTCACTGGGTAGTTGCTACTGGTGCTTTGGGAAACACCTACAAAGCATATTTTAAGCACATTTTAAGTGACTGGAGAATGCTGAAAATTGATAAAGGGAAAGAACTATGCATTTTCCCTGGCTTTCATGCATGGGCTGTATTCCAGGGTAATCAAATAATTGATAAAGGGTGGAGAGATGGCATCAGTGGTTAAGAGGACTGCTCTTGCAGAGCACCTGAGTTCAATGCTCAGCACCCACACGGCAGCTCACAACTGTCTGTAACTCCAGTTCCAGGGGATCCAGCACCCTCTCTGGCTTCCGTGAACACCAGCACACACATGGTACACTGACATGCATGTAAGCAAAACACCAGATATGCATAATCTTTTTTAAATTGCCGGGTGTGGCAATGCATACCTTTAATCCCAGAACTCAGGAGGCAGAGACAGGTGGATCTCTGTGAGTTCCAGTCCAACCTGGTCTACATAGTGAGTCCCAAGCCAGCCAGGGCTGTATAGTGATACCTTGTCTCAAATAAATAAATGTTTTTAAGTTAAGAATAATACTAATTGATAATGAATGTTTCTCCTTATGGAAGAACTACAGCCAATCAGGGAACAGGTGACAGAAGTCAACATTTTTTCAGCCTTTAATGACATAATGGACGTAGGCAGCTGTCACCAAGGGTGCTGGCATGATTAGATGAAAGGTTAATAAGAAGCTCTGGGATGGATGGAACGGGCCGAGACACCCAAGCCTCATCGTCATTCTGAGCATCTGCACCTGGGACACTGTTGCCTTGCAATGTGCTAAGACAGGGTGACAACATGAGCCACCTGTGAGATACTCTGTCTTCTTCCCAAAACAAGTTGAATCTAACCAAACCTCTATGGTAACTGTCAGGAGATTCAGTGGGATTTCTCAACCCCTGAACCACTGACATTATGGTCTAATGACCACCAAGAAATAACAGAACAATGAACTAACCAACTGTCTTAGGGATTTGTTGCTGTGAAGAGGCACGATGACCATGGCAACTCCTATAAAGGAAATCATTTAATTCGGGTGGGCTTACAGTTCAGAGGTTTAGTCCACTATTGTCTTGGTGGAGAGCATGGCAGCATGCAGGCAGACATGACGCTGGAGAGGTAGCTGAGAGTTCCACAACTTGATCCACAGGCAACAGAAGTGAATGTCACACTAAACTTGGCTTGATCATTTGAGAGCTCAAAGCCCTCTCTCTAGTGATGCAATTCCTCCTACAAAGCCACACCTGCTCCAACAAGGTCAAATCCCCTGATAGCATCACTCCCTATGAGCCTATGGAGGCCATTTTTTTTTCTGACTGAAATGTCCACTCATCGTATTCTTGTGTTGAATCTGCTGCTTACAATCACAGATAATGTCTGGGGACTATATAGAATCTGCCCTTGCTTGCCTTGTTTATATTTCCTGTATTTTGTTTATACATCTTGACTGCAGTTTCCCCTTCTCCACTCCTCCCAGTCCTCCCACCCCATCCCCAATCCACTCTTCCTCTGTTTCTCTCCAGAAGAGGGCAGGCCTCCCAAGGATATCAACCACACATGGCATATCAAGTTGCAGTAAGACTAGGCACCTCCCCTCCTATTAAGGCTGGATGAGGCAACCCAGCATGAAGGAAAGGGTCCCTATGAAACCCAAGCAGCAGCTTGGCTACACTGCTGCCATGACAGGCTCCATAAAAACCAGCTAAAAACTAGGCCTGAGTTTCGGTTTATTGTCAGGCAGCACCCGGACCTAGGAAAAGTCATAAACTGACCACCACCCAGGCCAACATCTAAGGATAAGTACCTGACATTCCAAACATTCCAACTGTTAGATATGATTGCCAGATGCCTGAGCCCAGCACATACCTATTCCCCTTTTGCCAAGACACCCCTAGACAAATGTCAGCCAATCAGGGTCATGAACCCTGGAAATCCCCTCACCCCCAACCTCTACTATGATAAAAACTCTACCCCACCTAGGCTCGGTGATCTCTGCTCTCACCACTGCATCAGACAGACAGAGAGTCTAAGCTCGAGCTTGAAATAAAGGCTCTTTGCTTTAAATACAGGATTTGATCTTCATGGTGGTATTTGGGGGTCTTCATGATCTGGGTGTAACAGTCCCAAAAGCAGGCAAGAGTCAGAGACAGCCCCTGCTCCTACTATTAGAAGTCCCATGAGAAGACCAAGCTACACAACTGTAACATATATGCAGAGGGCCTAGGTCAGTCTCATGCAGGCTCCCTGGTTGTTGGTTCAGTCACCCTCTGAGCCCAGGTATGGTGGTTTGAAAGAAATTGGCCCCCAAAGGGAGTGGCACTATTAGGAGGCATGACCTTGTTGGAGTAGGAGTTGTCTTGTTGGAGAAAGTGTATCACTGTGGAGGCAGGCTTTGAGGTCTCATATGTGCTCAAGCCATGCCCAGTGAGACAGATCACTTCCTGTTTCCTTCAAGTCAAGATGTAGGACTCTCAGCTACTTCTTTAGCACCATGTCTGCCTGTATACCACCATGTCACACCATGATGACAATGGATTAATCCTCTGAAAATGTAAGCCACCCCAGTTAAATGTTTTTTTCTTTATAAGAGTTTCTGTGATCATGGTGTCTCTTTCTAGCAATAGAAACCCTAAGATAACAGGTTAACTGATTCTATGGGATTTCTTCAGATGTCCTTAACCTCTCTGGGTCCTACAATCCTTCCTCTCCCTTTTCCACAGGATTCCCCAAGCTCTGCCTAATGTTTGGCTGTGGGTCTGCATCTGTTTCCTTCAGTTGCTGGATAAAGCCTCTCTGATGACAATTGGGCTAGACATGAGTCTATGTGTATAGCAGAATATCATTAGAAATTATTTTATTGACTTTTTTCAGTTGTGTTTGGTTTTATCCTAGGTCTCTGGGCTACCTAGCCTTTTGGTCCTGGCCCCCCAGACAGTGTCATGGGTGGGCTCCGTCTCATGGCATGGGTCTCAAGCTGGATCAGTCATTGGTTGGCCACTCCCACAATTTCTGCACCACCTTTACCCCAGCGCAAGTTGTAAGCAGGACAAATTGCAGGTCAAAGATTATATGACTGGGTTGCTGTCCCAATCCCTCCACTGGAAGTCTTGCTTGGTTATAGGAGATGGCCAGTTCAGGCCTCGTATCCCCCCTTACTAGGAGTCTTAGCAGGGGTCACTTTGTAGATTCCTGGGAGTTTTCATTGTACTAGGTTTCTAGCTTGTCCCTAGAAGCCCCCCAAATCTAGTTGTCTCTCCCAGTACTCTCTCCCTCCATTCCCCCCACCTGATTCCTCCTGTTTCCATCTCCCACATCCATCCACCCACAATGTCTGTTCTATTTCCCCTTCCTAGGAAGATCCATGTGTCTCCCCCAACCCTTGAACCCTCCTTGTTACTTAGCTTCTCTGGGCCTGTGGATTGTAACATGTAGCATTTTTATTCAAACCACCATACCAACCTACTGGTGAAAAAGAATAATTTTAAAGAGTTGATCAAAAAGAAAACACACACACACATACACACACACACACAAAGAAAAAGAACATACAATCAATGAGGCAAGTAAAAAAGAAAGCAGTAAGTTTAAACACCAATAAATTGGTAGTTCTGTCAGGTCTAAATAACTACATTTTGAAAACAAAATATTTGTTGGGGTGTAGCTCAGTGTAGAGTATGTGTTCAAGGTCCATTCTAGTTTTGTTCAGTTGCTGTGATAAAGCAGTCTACCCAAAAGCAACTTAGGGAGGGGAAGGTTTACAGAGTTACTTCCTTTTACATTTCCAGGTCACAGTCCAGCTTTGAGAGAAATCAGGAAAGAACTCAGGACAGGAACCAGGAATCAGGAACCACGGAGGAACACTGCTTGCTGGCTTATCCTCTGGCTTGCTCAGCTAGCTTTCTTGTGCAGCCCAGACCCACCTGCCTAAGGATGGCACAGCCCACAGAGGGTGGGACTCTCCAACATCAATCAAGACAACCTCTCACAGACATTGCTACAGGCCAATCTCATTGAGGCAATCTTCCTTTGAGGTTCCTCTTCCCAGCTGACTCTAGTTTATGTCAAATTGACAATAAAAACTAATCAATAGAGCCCTCGGTTCCAGCCCCAGAACTAAAAACCAATCAGTTCATTAATTCTCCATGCTGGCTAAAAACAACAGAAAGTGATGCAGCTTAAAGGTTAAAAAGCAAGGACAGGGGAAATGCTAAGAGATACTAAGGAAGTGGGAAGAGCTGTGCTACTATCGTAGAGGCCACCTTGAAAGCAAACAAGCCCTTGAGATAAGGAGAGCCCTTTCATGACAATAACAGATAGGTTCATCGAGAAGATATAGTAATCACTTTGATTCTGTATACTCAACACAGCCTCAGAATACGTGGAATAAAATTTTACAGGTCAAAAGGGCAAACTATAATGTCCTAGTGTGAGACCTTAATGCAATACTTTTAGCGACTGGTAAAATGAACAGATAAATACAGACAAGGACACAGACAATCTAAACAGCATAGTTAACGGTGTCGTTCCAGGCCTGTAGCGAGAAACAAGATGTGGAGAGGAAGCCTGCTGTTACATGCCTCTGCTTTTGCTCTCCGAGATGTGCCTTTATAGTACCGACTGTTCTCCACAGCATTCCAGAATCTGCGCACTGCATTTATCTTTTGAATTTTCATGGTACCGGGAGGCATAGCACGTACAATTTTCTATCTTCTTCATCTAAGTGAACAGTTTGGTGGTGTGAGGGCTAGACTTGCCAATCTGACACCGTCCGGAATCAGCTGGACGGAGTCTCAGTGAGAGATTGTCTAGATCTGACCTGGCTGTAGGCATGCCTGTGAGGGACTCTGTCTCACGTTAACTGAAGTGGGAGGCCCCAGTCCACTGTGGGCAGTGGGTCCTGGACTGTAGAAATGCAGAGAGAGAGAGAGAGAGAGAGAGAGAGAGAGAGAGAGAGAGAGAGAGAGAGAGAGAGAGAGAGAGCTGAGCATGGACAAGCATATATGCGTTCATTTTTCTCTCTGTTCTTCACTATGCTTGTGACTGTTTATGTTTTTGCCCTGGCTTCCAGAACGATGTGCTCTGGAATTGTGAGCTAAATGAATGCTTCTTCTTCCAAAGTTGTTTTTGTTGGGCTACTAAAGCAAGAGAAACAAAGTAGAGTGGGTGGCATTCGGTACATTCACATCGCAGTACACCATCTCCACCGTCCATCCACAGAACTATTTCTAATCTTCCCAGAATGACACTCGAAGCTTATGAAACAACACTCACTCGCCTCTCTGCCCAGCCTCTAGCAGCCACCATTCTTCTCTAGGACTACATTTTGCCTCAGTTTCTCCTTGTTGACCCTTGGGATTGCTTGTGTATACATAGGCCTTCTTGGACATGCAGGATTGGGTCCACTGTAGAGAAAACAGAGTTGTGGAAGCAAAGAGAAATGGTAACATACACCACTGAAGTTTGGTCCTTTATTCTGAAGCGTAGCAGCCCCACCAAAGATCTACCCAGTTCTTCCTCATCACACGGGTGATTTTGCAAGGCACTTTCACATTCTAGATCCACAGTGGGCTTCCCAGCCTGGCTTTATACTGCTTAACATCCCTGATGAGGCCTCTGTTTAGGGCCTGCACCCTCACAGCCTGACATCGAAGTTTGGTTGCCATGCCTTTAGACATAAGGCAGCACTCGGCAGAACCTGGCCCTATCCTGCATTTATGTTTGCTTTGGGCTTAGGTTGAGGAGATTTCTGTAACTTATACCAAAAGAATCGCTGTACTCAGTCTGCAGGTAACTCTTTACATTTATAGACTTTGGGTCCATTTTAGATTTGCAGAAAAATTAGAGGGGAAAAAAAGGAGTTCACACACACACACACATACACACACACACACACACACACACACACACACACACACACACACACACACACTCCCTGCCCCTCGGGTACAGTCGCTGTATTGTTAGCAGCTTGGGCTACAGTGGTACATTGCACATATTGTCACCACAGTCTCAATTACGGTTTGTCTTCAGTTCCGTGCATCCTATGGGCTTGTACAAGTGTGTAGTAACATGCACCCACAATATCGCACCCTAAACCTCCTCCACATGCCACCATTCCTCCCTCTCTCCCTCTCCACCACGCACAAAGCAACAATCTTCACACTGGCTCCATAGTTTCATCTTTTCCAGTCTTTTGATAGAAGTCATTTAGCATCTGGCCTTGTCAGTCACTTAACAGCATGCATTAAAGCCTCCACCGTGTCTTTTTATAACTTTATGGCATCCTTATCTTTATTTTTAACTATACAACAATACTCTAAAGAAATAAGCTATCTAAGCTGGTAGTGGGTGGAGAAGTTCCTCCCAGCCTGTCTCCTTAGAGCACCTTCTGAACTCCTCACTGTCTCTTGTGATTTGAGCTTCTGTCATGACACATGACCCACCTTACCCTCTAACAATGCTTTATTTTGTCTGATATTAACAGAGGTATGTCAGCTTCCTTCGGTTAGTGTCCACATGATGTATCTTTCTTGTTATCTCAGTTTTATCCTTTCTGTATTTGTCCTTAGACACACTTCTGTTAACATAGATCAGCCAGTCAATGGTGGGTCCCGGTTATGTTAATGTTAAACCAATCCTCACTTTTGGAATAGACCCAAACTCTTGGTTGAGATACAGCATCATATGTACCCAGCTGTACTCTGTTTGCTAATGCTCTCTTCAGAGGAAGCAGTCAAGCTAGCCGGATGAGGTGGCCCTCTACAATGGGACAAATTCTAAACAGCCTAAGTGTAACCCTCAGCTAATCACGTTCCCAACCACTGGAGTGGCTCTTATCCAATGCATAATAAGAGAGAAGTGTAGAGACCCAGACATTTAGCCTAATGAAGTATCTCTGGTAGACCGTGTATGGACCAGAGTGTCCCTGGGGAGCAGACAGAGCTTTGCCACAACTATGTCACATTTGACTTCTCCTTCAGGCAGAAACTATTCCTTCCCTTCCTACCCACAGATGTTGGTCTTCAATAAATACACTGCAAACCAATCCAGCCCAGCATTTACTTCTGGGGAACCAACATGGGACACAACAGTGCAGTCCCAGGGCCTACAGGTGGTTTAGTGATCTGCTGTTGCCGCGTTGGAAACATAAAGTTGTATGGCCTAATAAACAAATATGCAGAAAAATAAGTCAGGAAAATTCTGTGATCAATTGTATTAATTATTCATTGTATTATAGAAAATATAATTAAAAGGTATAATTTTATAATTTTTAATTTATGCTATTACTCATATACCACTATTCTCTTTACTATATTTTATAAGTCAAAAGAAGTCTGTGTGCATGTGTGGTGTATATACATAGGTGTGTGTGTGTATTTGTGTGTCTGTGTGTGTGTTTATGTGTGTGGTGTATATATAAGTGTGTGTGTTTGTGTGTGTATATGCATGGTGAATGTATGTATGTGTGTATGTATGTGTATATGTGGTGTATGTATGTAAGTGTATGTTTGTGTGTCTATGTGTGTGTATGTGTGTGCGGTGTATGTATGTAGGTGTATGTTTGTGTCTGTGTATGTGTTTGTGTGTCCGTGTGTGTATGTGTGGTGGATATATGTAGGTGTGTGTATGTGTGTGTGGTGTATATATGTAGGTGTATGTTTGTGTCTGTGTATGTGTTTGTGTGTCTGTGTGTGGTATATCTTGATGTGTGTTTGTGTGTCTCTGTGTATATGTGTAGTAAATGTATGTAGGGGTGTGTGTGTATGGTATATGTATATAGGTGTAAGTTTGTGGCTGTGTGTGTCTCTGCATGTGCTTGTGTGTGTGTTTGTGTGTGTGTGTGTGTGAAAGCCAGAGGTTGATGTTCAGTGGCAGGTTGGTTTGTGTGTTAGTGTGTATGTGTGTGTGGTGTATGTATGTAGGTGTGTGTGGTGTACATATGTAGGTGTGTGTGTGTGTTTGTGTGTGTGTTTGTGTGTGTATGTGTGTGTGTTTGTGTGTTTGTGTATGTGTGTGAGTGAAAGCCAGAGGTTGATGTTCAGTGGCTTCCTCAATCACTGTGCATCTTGCTTTTTTGAGACAGGGTCTCTCACTGAACCTGGACCTCACTGGTTCAGTTAGACTGACTGTCCATCAAGCTCCAGGAATCCTGCTGTCTCTGCCTCCCCAATGCTGGGGTTACTGGTATATGCTGTCTAGATTTTATATAGATGCTAGGGATCCAAACTCAAGCATTTTACCAACCGCACCATCTCCCTAGCCTAGGAAAAAATAAGGTAATAGCTTTATATTTTAGTTTTGTGGTATTCCTTTGTATTGTGTTTTGTTTGTGGCAGGGTCTAGGATATTATGTCCCCCTTGCCTTGAACTCAAAATCCTCCTGCTTCAGTCTCCCAAATATGTGAGCCATCACACTTGGTTTATTGTAGTGATGTTACTAGCACTTTGGGAGGGGGTTGGAGATGGCAACATTTTCTTTTTGCACAAAATGGTGAAAGTTATATTTTTATAACACTGGGGTACACATATGTTAATTTGGTTATTTCAAAAGTGCCCAGAAGAAAAGAGGAACACTTGCCCTATTTGCTTTTGCGTAAATCTTAACATGAATGAACTCCAGGTGCTTCTGTAAAGAATTTTAAATGTGTAAAACAATGTCCTAGGGAAGATAGACAACAGAGGGAATATCATTAAGAGAGGAAAGAGTGATAAAATTGGAGAAGAGTCCCAAAGACTGATGCCAGATTGTGCCCACTTATACTCTGTTAAGTTCTGTTCCTGGCAAGGATATAAATCACACAGCCAGCTATTTAAAACTGAGAGCAAAGCACACAGCCCAACTATAAAAAAACTAAAACTTAAGATGTAATTGATATGAGGCATTAAACCCCCCCTCTTACACCAGAACTATGCTAATGCCATACACAAATTTGAATAACTGAAGACATCATGCAAACTCTTCCTTAAAATCGACGCTGGATGGCTCAGCTCTAGGGAGCTAGAACTGCTGTTTATTATCTGGGGTCCTCTGGAGAAGTGTCAATTTCTCAGAATCCTAAATAGAGGAAAATAATGTGGAGTTAATTAAAGTGTGCCAATCTAATCATTGCCCATAGGGTGTGGAACTAATGGGTCATTAGGAGAGCAGCAAAGGCCAGGACACTCGTAAATTGGTAAATCCAAACAACTCTTCAGAGATGATGAATACACAATTTTAAAAAAAAAAAGGCATTCTGCAACATGGATATTTACTGGTTCTTTTTGCATGGACATCGTATTTTTTTAAAAAAAGCCTTTGTCTGTGTGTGAAAAGAACTGCCACAGTTGAGAATCTTCTAGCTAAAGATAGCAGAAAAAACCAAGACAGTTTTCCCTAAACATAGTTCAGATTAGAAAGTATATCCAGGGCCATACCACCCTGAATTCATCCCATCTCCACACTATCTCGGAAGCAAGCAGGGTCAGACCTGGTTAGGACTTGGATGGAAGAAACTACTCAGATAGGGGAGAGAAAAAAATCAACCAAAGAAACTTTGACCACAGAATGGGCACGACCTCAGGTTTGATCCCCAGTGCTGCAAAGTGTGTGTGCGCACACACACACACACACTGTAAACAAATATTGAATACTAATTAGCCTTTCTTCATTTTCAGAGTCATATGAATTAGTAACTCTAAAACTACTTTCTATGTATTCTTGGATTAAATATATAACTATACCAAAAAGATAGAAGGCATGTCTCTTATTTGAGAACTACAAAGATGGAAAGAAAAAGTGAAAATAAACCACGAGGCACTCATTTTGAATTATAGAACAACTTGAACTCACATAGCAAAGTATAAATTTTTATGGCTAAACTAAGTTTTACTTATTCACTCTGATAAGCACAAAGTGAGCATGGATTTATGTACCTAATCTTTTTGCTCTTAATTTTTATTTTGACTTTTTAAATACTACACAACACAATATGTATTTCATTTATTTCTTTGAGAAGGCACTTTTGTGACCTATTTCTTTTTCTTCTGTAGGTCTTAAACTTTCTAAATTTGGAACATCTAAGCAAGCTAAAGGGAAGGGGGGTGCAGGTTCAGAGTCACTTTGGAAAAAGAAAAGGTTTTTGCATCATTAATCGTGTCCTATGGTGAATGGTGAACTGGATGTACAATTACTTTTCACTCTTAACTAGTTGTGCTTAAGGCTGAATTAAATTTGGGTGTTCCCTTCTTAGAGCAGCTCCTATTGGCAGAGATGCACGAACTGGATGATGTCATGGCAGTCACTGAAGATTTCTCAGTGTCCAGGGGCACAGGTAAAGTAAGGGTCACAGTAGTGGTGCCCATCTCCACTAGCAATGCTAATTCTCAGAAACTCAGCCCAGATGAAGTAGCTGCTAATCCAGGGAGGTGGTAGGTCCTCTTCAGGTTGGGGAGTCACATCCTCAAGAAGAGTGTGGAGGGCGAACTCAAAGCAGTCCTCAATCTTGGATTTCCCAATGAGGACTTTCTCAGCAAGCAGGTCTCGCCTGTTGAGGAAGAGGATCAAAGAGGGAGTGTGCAGCCATCTGTGATGCTCTTGAAGAGGTTCAGAGCCTCCTGCGGGCATATGATCTGTGTTGTCCTCCCTCATGGTCAAAGACATCGGTAGTCACATCACTGCAGCAGTCATAGTGCTAGATGCCCACTTCCAACAAGTGGAAGTTGACTTTGTCCACCTGGAACTTGGTCTCAAAGATTCCAGAGGTCGGAATGTGGCAGAGAAGCAGATCCTGATCACTTGACATGTAGTCGGGCTGCTCGATCACACTGACCCTGTCCGGGAAGCACTGGGCTCAGTCAGCCGGTGCTCACTGGAGCGCCGGTAGCAGGCACGCACTCCCTCCGCCTCCCACAGAGCTGTAGCTGGAGTTTTCTCCAGTCCTGCTGAAAGGACCAAGCAGATGCCATAACAGGCTGCTCAGTCTTCTCTCAGAGATCAGGCCTCAATTTCAGTTTTCTGAGACTTAAGCACGCAGTTTCTGGGAGGGCCATGGACAAAAGACATAGTCATTGCAGTAGCTCCCTTTCTGCACGTACTCTGACTGCTCAAAGTTCAGCCAGTTGTTTACTGTCTGGGACCCCTCACCAACTTAGAGCTATGTGCATGGGTCAATGTGAATGTGCTAGGCTAGCCAGCCCCCTTGGCAGCTCAAGGACAAAGCCTGAGACTTGTCCTGGACTGCCCCCAAAATGATAATTGTAACCCCCAACCAGTAAATTCAAAGGTTACATACCCTCACCCAATTAAACCCGTGCCAAACTCCCAACCCCCACCCACCCACCCTGAAGGGCTTGTGGTTTTTGCCTTTAAATAGCTAGCCTCACAAAGAAAGAGGAACTCCTCCCTGCCTCACTGTATTGGGTGTAGGAATGAGTTCCCTGTCTAAGCTTGTATCTATAGAATAAACCTTGTTATTGCATTCTGGACATCTTCGGTCTCCAGTGGTCTCTTTGGGGTTGCGATCTGGGCATAACACTGCCTGGCCCATGGTCAGGACAAATCTCTCTCACCCGCCAGTCCCACAGCTGCTCAGACCCAACCAAGTAAACACACAGAGACTTATATTGCTTACAAACTGTATGGCCGTGGCAGGCTTCTTGTTATCTAGTTCTTCTATCTTAAATTAACCCATTTCTATAAATCTATACCTAGCCACATAGCTCATGGCTTACTAGTATCTTACATGTTGGTACTCATGGTGGTGACTGGCAATATCTCCTGACTCAGCCTTCCTGTTCTCAGAATTCTCTTCTCTGCTTGTCCCACCTATACTTCCTGCCTGGCTATTGGCCAATCAGTGTTTTATTTATTAACCAATCAGAGCAGCATATTTAACATACAGACCATCCCACAGCACAGAGCCTTGGCATGCTGGTAGAATTCACGTAGGAAGCCAAAGTTCTGCACAATCAGCTCAGAGTGTGCCCACTCCTTTTCAGGTTTGGCCAGCTCCACAGGGGACACCAGGTTGCTCATGGAGGCAACAGTGGTTTCAGAGGCCTCCCTTCAGGTTGTTTTTGATGACCTGCACTTCAGTGGCCTTCTCTCTATCTCCATTAAATCCATTAACATTCAGGATCCTCATCTGCTTCACAAACAGAATCTCCAGCACCCAGCAGCAGGCGGTGACAGGTAACCCTGCTTGTCCTTCTGCAACTGCTTCTCCGTCTTTCCTTGGCCTCTCGCAGGGCCTTCTCATTGCACTGGTGCTCTGCCTTACTGCCTCCGAAGCAGCCCATGACTGCAACAGGGCAGAGCCAGGCTGCAGGATGGTCAGGACACCAGGAGGGCCTGGAGAGCAAGGACACCAGGAGGGTGGTGGCTTTGACAGAGGTAAGAGCACAGTTCTCTGCCCCAGGCAGCCCCGAGGTGGTGATAACCCCTCTTACATACCTAATTTGTTTGTTGGATGTTTATTGTTGTTGTTTTTTGTTTTTCAAGACACCGTTTCTCTGTGTAGCCCTGACTGACCTGAAACTAGCTCTGTAGACCAGGCTGGCCTTGAACTTATAAAGGTCAGCCCGCCTGTGCCTCCCAAGTGCTGGGGTCAAAGGTGTGCACCACCACCACCTGGCATGTACCTAATTTTTTATGATTTGCTTAATAAATGAAAGAACCATCCAGATAATAAAGCTGGTTCAAAGAAGCACAAACTGGTTAACACCGCACAGGGCAAGAAAACTGGGAATTTCTAAATTTGGTTTTTGTTTTGAGATTTGTGTCCATTTTCATTACTTTTCTTTTTAACCTGATAGAAACCATTTACACCTGTAATGGATTAAAAATCTACATGTCAAAATATGACTTTATAGACTCATGGCCCTCTTCCACAGTGAATAACAAACTAAAAAAGGCAATTAAATAT
Source organism: Peromyscus californicus insignis (assembly GCF_007827085.1). NCBI lineage: Eukaryota > Metazoa > Chordata > Mammalia > Rodentia > Cricetidae > Peromyscus > Peromyscus californicus. The sequence continues at coordinate 67,224,586 of NW_026294436.1, read as the reverse complement.
TTTACTGGAGAATGAGAATATCCTTGGGGGAGCCTGTTTACTGGACACTGTCTACACACAGGAGAGTTCTGCCTGCCTCAAGGACCAGGAAATATGGTTACTTCCCTAGCAATCAATGCTCAGCTCTCAGTTTCTCCATGAAAGAGACCATGGGTCCTCAAGAAACAGTTCATTCCTGAGCAGACAACAGAACATCTGTAAGAAGACGCTAGAATATTCTTTTGTTCTCCATGAATGATGAGGACATGACAGGAGGGCAGAGGAGGTGGCTTGAAGGAACAGATTCTTGTAAAAAATCATGGCCAAAGGGAGCATCAAAATAAATAATCATGGTAATGCATTATAAGGCATGAGTAAAGTGAGATTCCATGTGTCCTTATCTACATAAGGGCTGGAAGGAAGGCTCCTTCTAATCATGAAATGGCAACCAGCAAGGAAGAAGACCTCGTTAAAGACTTGCAATACTGATGATAACAATCATGACAGTGGTTGGTTCAGACAAGAAATGCTGATGAAGGCTGTTTTGAGGCATCCACCAGAGAAGACCACTCGGACTTAAGACTGTACGAAGTCTTTATTAGCCGGCCAGGGACAACACTGGATGTTCGGGACTGCAGAGTAGCCCAGCCTTTCTCACAGTGAGCTTTTAGGCACAAAAACCATGTCCTGGCTTGACATACTTAGATAACAAGAAAAGTTAGCCAGAAGCAGAACTACAGAAGTCAAAGAGCAAGGTTAGTACATTTAGAGACTTTCCCAGAACATATGGACGTTGATGGATTAGGTCTTTGTTTTAGTTTTGGCAGATGGTACTGTCTGCATGCTGAGTTTTACATCCTGAATGGTACTTCCACCCTGGAGTCAGTTGTGCTAAGGTCTTGGGGTCCCTGTTACAAAGGTTAAAACTGGTAGGTGGAAGCTTGATGAGGAAAAGCGTGTGGTGTCAAAATATTTCCCAACAAATGACCGATTAATTACAAAGGGGGAAATAACTTGGTAATGGAGAAACTGGCAGTCCCTGCCCTGCCTAGTTGATCAAAACTAGCATCACGAGAAATGAAACAAATCAATGTCACATGCCTCCTTAAAGCAATGTCCTACAAAGGGCACACCGCTCAAAATCATATCTCAATCTCGGGCAAAGAGCAAAGAAACCCAAATTGAAGGCGTTGCACCAACCATACTCTGTGTTTTTTTAAAATGTCATGGTCATGAAAGACAATATAAGTTGAGAAACCTCTGTGGCTTAAAGAAGACTGGAAGATATAACATCTGAATGCATTCCATTGCCTGCATTGGGCCCTTTACCAGGGAATGTTCCCACAGCCATAAAAGAAACTAATGAATTTAATATATAAACTATGGATTAGATGGTAGCAATATGTCAATGTTAAGTATCTAGTCTTTAATATATCTTCAACTATTTTCTTTAATATACCTTCAACTATTTTCTCTAATATACCTTCAACTATTTTAGGGGTAAACCGCCTAATGTCTGCAACCAGTTCTCAGGTGTTAAGAAACAGGGACTGCCAAAGCCGTATCTGATGGGAACAGCAGGAGTCATAAAGCCAGCACGCATGCTTGACAAAGATCCAGCAGAGCTGAGCCACATGATGGCTGCCATGCCACCTTTGGTTTTCATCTCCACCTGCTTCATACTTGGGGGACTTTTGATATTTGTACAATTTAGGGATATTGGATTGACAGAAAAATTTTTATGAATCATTTATGCCTTCTCCCAGGAATCCTGTTTCTAAGCTTCTCCAGGAAAGTCCTGAACATACTACCCCTCCAGATTTTAGGGAGATATCCTTATCTATTTGAAGGTCTTCCTTATGCCTTGGAGGTTGTGACACACATAAAGAAGTCAGAGGTCTCTACATGAGGCTATGAGATAGTCTTGAAACATCTGTCCCTGTACTTACGCAGGAACAAGATATTCAAAACAAAGTAAACTTTAAAAGGTCAACAAGATTCGGTGGGCTAGAGAAGTTGTCCACAGCCTCTTCCCACTATACACTCAGACAATTATGTGGCATATACTTCTGCTCTACACAGAGATATATTGATGAGCAAAGTAGGGAGTGGAAAGATAATAAAAGAATGAGATGTCAGCACTTCCCTTTCTTAGAAAAGTTAGCACATGCAGAGCCACTGTAGTGTCATATGACCAAGGAACAACGGAATGCCAGGAATAGATATCTAGACAAATTCTATAAAGATATAAAATATAAATATTGCATTACGCCAGAATTTGAATAATAACTGCAGCAGCTTTGGCCTGAGGATTGTTCTTGGGCACTCTGACCATTAAGAGTTAATAATACACTGCTTGGGACATGGCAATAAGCCTGAGCTGGCTTGAAGATTTTGTTTTGGTCTAGCATGCTTGAAGCAACCAGAGCTATCAGCCTGAGAACAGGTTGTCATATGCTTCTAGGTTCTTAAAAATTGGGTTACAGGGTTTATGACTAAAGATGATAACTCTGTTTATTAATGATGTCAAAACTTGAGGGAAAATGATTGGAAATGATAACTCTGTTCTGTCACTGTTTATTAATGATGACTAAAAGCTAAGCAAGAGGAAGTGAAACACATGTCCCAAACAAAAATGATATGATCTATGTTGAAATATCATGAATTTATCCCTGCTTATTAAATTCTGTATAAATAAAGAAGCTCTCTGGCTGCTAGTCAGTCAGGCTGCAAGATTCTGACCATCACCATGGCCTGGCTCATTCACCCCCCTTCCCACCACCATCCCAGGCAACTTCTTACTTCCTCTGCAGATCTGCAGGGACCAGTTCACCTCTGGGAATGGCTCCTGGCAAGGGACACACAGAGACTCACACATATGCAGATAAATAATGATATATGTATGTGATATGCATATAATAGTAGGTAAATAAATAGATGGTAGAGATACAATAGGTAGATATAGACAGTAGAACAAAGCAAAAAAACAACAAAAAGCAAGCAATTGGCAAATCTGGGCAAATGATGCATGCAGGGGTGTTTGGTACTATTTTTCCATAAGTTTAAAATGTATTACACAAGTCTATTTTCATCACTATAACGACATGCCTGAGGCTAACTTTAGGGGAAAAGCCTGTTTGGGTTCACAGTTCTGAAAGCATAAGGCCTAAAGGCCTCACCTCATATGGCCTTCTCTTGAAAGCGTTTGTGTGTGTGTGTGTGTGTGTGTGTGTGTGTGTGTGTGTGTGTGTGTGTGTCCATCCTGGAGCTTGCACATGCACCTCCTCTCTTTAAAGCCCCTCCCACAGTCATGAGATCAGCCCTAATCACCTCACCTAATCCCAACCACTTCCATGGTCTCATCTCTAAACACCACAGGGGGCTGAAGTTCCCTGCTCCATAATGCCTTGAGGTAGCAATCACACCAAAGTGTTTTCAGCGTGCAGGTCACTCACATCACATGCAAATCACAGTGTTTGTCAAAAGAAAAGTCCTCCATGAAAACCAAGAAAGACTGGGTCAGCCTCATCATAGCCCAGGGTGGGTCTTGGACAAATGGTCTGCCAGCAACCAAGAGCAGCAATCCACAATTCCACAAATAATGGGTCACTGTCCTCCCCTTTGGGTCACTAGATAGAAAGGATCAGAGTGGCAAATAGCTCCCAGCACACAGGGCCCAGGGGTCCTTGAAAGAAGGAAGAATAGCCCCAAGTCACAGCAGAGTCACCCACTGAGACCAGTGGAGAGAGATCTTCCCTCCTCTGGTCCCTGACACTCTAAGCTACAGGATCTGCCTGTGGGAAATGTGTTCTGACCCATGGTGCTGTGAGTCTGGGACTTCCTGCAGTAAGTATGAGGACAAAGAAGAAAACCATAGCTCCAGCCATCAGTGGCAGGTGACCCGGCGTGTTCTCATGAAAGAAAGAAAATATTCTCCAAGCTTAAACCTCCAGGGAGGAAAGGGGACTGTGCTGAAATGTGCAGAACGTGCTAGAAAGACTAACCTAACAAGGAGGTTTGTGACCCCAGCAAGAGGGGTAGTGCTCAACGTAAAAAACAGATGCAACAAAAAGATACAATCCCTCTAAGCATAACTAGAAGTCACAGGAATTTATCTGCATGATGACAACATCACAAAACAGAACACCTGGCTACATCACCTCAGAGGAGGGTCACACTCCTCTTGCCTTCAAGGCCCTGGAAGCTGCCTCCTGATGATCACATCCAGAATTAGAAATAGGAATCCTTTGATAAAGGGGTTTTCATTATTATCCTTATTCTACCTACTGACCATCCCCAGCCTCGGAGGTTCTGAGAGGTTGTGGACCTCCAGCTATGCCGTGACTGACCGGCATGGTCCGCACAACTGCAAAGTGAAAAACAGCATTGTGTTTGAAGCTGGGCCCCTGAAGTATTTTTCCATCCCTCTTGTTATCTTCTGAGCCAAGTGAGTCAGTCCCAGCACATTCCAGAGGAAACACAGTGGTCCCAGATGAAAGGAATTCACTCTCAGTCACTCTCAGCACATTCCAGAACAAGCAAGCCCTGCATTCCAAGAGGAGAGGACAGTCGCTCACAGGCCACCTCACGGAGGCCCTTGGAAACCTTGTCCCACTCGGAGAAGATCCGCCTGAGAGACACAACAGAGGCCAGAGCCCAGAACCCTAGCCAAAATGGTGCCATAAAAATAAGTGATAAAAGAGGCGGTGGAGCAGGTGGAGGGGCCAGAGGTGGCCAATAGCATCCAGGAAACAACAGGGCAGATACACATATGAACTTGTAACAGGGGCCCCTAGACCTTAGCATGTAGCATGAATCTTAAAAGTTCTTATTAATAAAATCAAACCTGAGGCCAGTTATTGGTGTGAACGTTGGAAGGTCAGAAAAACAGAACAAGCCACAGCTAACCTCACCTGGTCAACTTCTCAGCTGATCTTGTTTCCTCAGACTGGAAGCCTCTGAGTCCTCATCCCAATGGCTCTCGACTGAACTGCTGCTCAAAAGCCTGAAGCTTAATTAGCTAAAAGCTTCTAGTTTCTGGTCCTCACACCTTATAAACCTTTCTGCTTTCTACCACCACTCCCTGGGATTAAAGGCTGGCTTTCTGGGATTAAAGGCGTGAGTCACCATGCTTGGCTGTATCCTTGAACACATGGATTTCTGCCTCTGGAATGCTAGGATTAAAGGCGTGTGCTACCACTGCCTATCCTAAGTATCTAGTGGCTTTTCTGTTCTCTGACCCCAGATAAGTTTATTAGGGTACACAATATTTTGGGGAACACAATATCACCACATTAGCACAACTGACTCATTCAGGCTGTAAAACTCAGCACACAGACAGCACCACCTGCCAAAACTAAAACAAAGACCTGATCCATCCAAGTCCAAAGTTCTGGGAAAGTCTAAATGTACTAACCTTACTTTTGGCTTCTGGAGTTCTGCCTCTGGCTAACTGCTCTCGTTAACTGAAGTATGCCAACCCAGGATGTGGTTTTTGTGCCTAAAAGCTCATCCTGAGAAAGGCTCAGTGCTACACTGGGACCCCGAACACCCAGTGTACTCGCCAGCCAGCTAATAAAGATTTCTGTTGTCTTAAACCGGCGTCTGAGCAGTCTTCTCTGGAGAACATGCCATAACAAACTCACAACAATTATCACAACATACACAAGACCTGTGCAAATCCAACCAGAGAAAAATCACAATATAGAGGGTAGAAGATGGACGTAAAATTCCACCATACACTAAGGAGCAATTGGTATTTGATAGCTGCTGGGACAGGACAGGCAGTCTTCCTTAACGATAGACCCAGGAGGTTGACATCACACCGGACAGGCTCCACCCCTAGAACTAGCAGGGCAGCATAGACTGGCCTCAACGGGGAAAGAAGAAACATCTCAGTGTTGGGTGGGAAGGGATGGAGAGGATGGTAACGGAGAGCTGGGGGAGGAAGGTAAAGGTGGTCGAATACATCGTATGAAATTCTCAAAGAATTAATAAAATATTTTTGCTAATAAAAAAACAATTGCTAAATTTTTTTTTTTTTTTTTTAGACAAGTGTCATGGATGAGGGATGGCTTCGCAGGGCCCCACCCTGAGGATCTACGGGCAATCGACGGTTGTTCTGGGAGAGAGGGAAACGTTTTCTTCAGTGGCACAGCCACTACTGAGATGCCCAGGCGCCGATAAGCAATCTTTCACCCTTGCTTCCGTTAGTGACGCTAATTATATTCATTGGTTCTCCAAAAATAGAGGGGAACGTTTTGAAAGAAGGGAAACTAATTGGGAAGAGGGGCATAATAAGCAGAGTGGGAGGAGACCAGAGAAGGTAATGGGGGGCTAATATGATTAGAATACATCATATGCATGAATGATGTTGTCATAATAAAGCCACGGTGCACAATTAACATACGCAAAGTAAAACCTGACACTGGACAGACTCAGTCATCTTTAGCCACCTGAAGCAGTGGACCCCAAAGGTGCAGCTAGACCTGAGTGTCACTCCAACATCCCACAAAGAATCTCTTTCCACTGCCTTCACTGGGGAACTTGCTCACAACCATGCCCTGAATGGTGTGTCTGAGAACCAGCCCCCAGAACACGTCCTGGGCTGCCTTGCTGGAGTAAATTTACAGCTCCTCCTGCATGCCGGAGAAGTTCATGTACTTGCCCTTCTCAGGGCTTAGAGACTGAGTGCACCCCTAGGCTTAGGGTCTCTACCTCATATCACATCACACCCTCGCTTCTAATGTCACATCGCTTCCCACTCAGACCTCTGCCTCCCTCATAAGGACCTTTGTAATGGCACTGAGTCCACCTGGACAATCAAGGAATCCCTCCCCATCTCAAGATCCTTAACATCATTTCTTCAAAGTCCCTTTTACCCTGGAAAGTAGGACAGTGAGTGCGGGTTCTGAAGATTAGGGTGTGGTCAACTTCAGGAAGTTGTTACTCAGCCTACCACAGCCACCGAGCCTCAGCCAGCGGGAACAAACATAAAAGCAAAGGACTGTTAGAGACAGATTCCATCTGTGCATGTTATAAAGTAGATATGATAGATAGATGATGATGATAGACAGACGGATAGATAGATAGATAGATAGATAGACAGATTATAGATAAATGATAGATAGGTAGATAGATAGATAGATAGATGATAGAGAGACAGATTATAGATAAATGATAGATGATTGATAGACAGACAGACAGATAGATGATAGATAGATAGGTGATAGATAGATAGATAGATAGATAGATCGATGATAGATAGACAGATTATAGATAAATGATAGATGATTGATAGACAGACAGACAGATAGATGATAGATAGATAGATGATAGATAGACAGATTATAGATAAATGATAGATGATTGATAGACAGACAGATAGATGATAGATAGATAGATGATAGATAGATAGATAGATAGATAGATAGATAGATAGATAGATAGATAGATAGATTATGACAGATAATTGGTATGTGAATAATAGATAGACAAACAGGTATCACATACATATATGTGAATGATCAGTATTAGACTCCAGAGGGCTTTGAAATCAGGATCTTGATAAATACATCACTGTATTTTGCTGGTTTTAATTGCTTATGCCGAAATGGCTCTTTAGATCGAGATTTCCATTTGCATTGCTGAATGAAATGTTTTTTTTTCTCGAAATAACTTACTGTATTTTTGCCACAAGGTGGAGCCAACGAAACATCAAAGAGGCCTTCAGAGCAGCCATTTTGCCCTGGCTTTCTGGCAGGTTGTGAAGTTACCCACCACTGTTCCCTGAGTGATTTGAGTATAAAGACTGTATTTGTTCAGGAAATCTCAGGGAGCCTTACAGTTTCCTGTACTCAGAAATCATCACAAGAGTGAAGAGAGATGTTCTCTCCTGAACGCTGCCAGCAGGAAGGGATGGATGTGCTGTCACTGTGAGTGAACACACGCTGGGAGACGACACAGAGTGTCCTCCTCATCATCAAGGAAACCAAGTCCTTCCCAGGTCTGGGAGGAGGGAGTCATCTGGGCTGGGGATGTGGGAGAGTGCTCCTGGCCAGAGCTTTGCCCCCAGGGATGTGTCTTTATTGCCCCGGGCATGCCTGTGACAGTGTCCATTGTGATCTCTCCTGCCACGCCTCTCACGCACAGTGTCACAGGTCCCCACACCTACTGCCCTTCTATGGCCTCACACCATCTGACCTCTGTGTACCCCCTCGCCTCACTTCTGGCCTCCGACGGGCCCTGAACAAAGATTCTTCGCTTGACCAAACTTAGGTCGGGCTCCTGAACCTTTTGAGCATGTCTCATAAAATCTGCTTTTAACAAAGAACTCTGTTAAGTCACCTTATCAAGAATGTGCCCATCCTCAGGCCAGCAGGATGGTAAAGGGGCTTGCTGCCATGCCTGACAGTCTCAGTTCAGTCTCTGGAACATAGAAGAAGAGAACTGACCCCTTCAAATTGTCCTGTGACCTACACACACACGCACACACACACACAGGTGCATGCATGCTGCAGCATGTGTATGACCTCTCCCCCAACACATACACAGAGGCATAAACAAAAACAAACAAACAAACAAATAAACACATAAATGGAAAAATAAAGAACCCCTCCATCTCCACTCTGTTCAACCCTCCACTATCCTCTGAGTGACATCTGATCACCTGACTTGGCTTCATCAAAAATGTTGTTAGGTGGGTATGATGGCTAGTTTGATTGAATTAAGAAACATGTAGGGCAGTCGTGAAGGTTATCGTTGGAGATGTCTTACAAGAGTGTCTCCCGAGTGGTTTAAATGAGGAGGGAGCCCCCACCCTAAGTTGATGACGTCATTTTGTGAGCCGAAGCTTGGGCTGCACAAAAAAGGAGAACGGAGAGAGCCCAGGGAGCACCAGCCCTGCCTGTTCTCTGCCTCCTGACCTGCCCAGATCGGAGGTGTGCCAGCCAGTCTGCCATGCCTTCCCACAATGATAGACTACGGCACCCTCTCAAGCCATGGCAAACAAACCCTCCTCCCACGGGTTGCTTTTGGCCAGGGACTTAGTCTCAGCAATAACAGGGTAACTGAGTTACTGGGTTAAGCCAATCCCCTCACCCTGAGGCTTCCACTTACTGACCCCGCCCCACTCCTTGGCTGTACTTCCTACTTGTCTGGCTTCCTTGCTTCCAAACCCCATTGCCATGGGCCCTTTACCTATTATGATGGTCCAGAGGAGTTTTCCTTATCACGTCTAAACATGCCATTCAAGCATTTTTTTCTTCAAAACCCCATTACCACCACTACCCTAGGCAACCCACCCACACAGTATTCTCAAGCGGCCAAGAGAGTTGTCAGGGTTTACCTGACTTCCATGATCTTCTAGTTGGCTCCAAAAATGCCCTCAGGAAAGTGAGGAGAAGCTGAGCCATGCGTGAATGAGCAGTCTGGTCCCAAAGAGACTCCCCAAAGATTTTGTTAGCCCTATCCTCACACTTCCATATCAGTCAAAACTCAGTTTAGGGATGAGCTGAGCTACAGAGAGTAAGAAAAGGAGACAATAGGAAATGTTTGCAGGGCCTTTGTCCCAGGCCATTCTCTTGCAGATAAGCACTCCACCCTAGGGGGTAGGGGGTTCTTTTATAAGAAGGGATGGTACATCATGCCCTGGTTTTTTGTTTGTTTGTTTGTTTTGTTTTTTTGGTTTTGTTGGTTTTTTTTTGTTTTGTTTTGTTTTTTGTTTTTTTGAGACAGAGTTTCTCTGTGTAGCTTTGTGCCTTTCCTGGGACTCACTTGGTAGCCCAGGCTGGCCTTGAACTCACAGAGATCCGCCTGCCTCTGCCTCCGGGCCAACAGCACCCCTGCCCAGCCAACATAAGTGACACTGACTTCAAAGATGCCTCAGGAAAGATCTGTGTCCCTATCTTCCATTCAATAAACTGTATTTGGTTGTTTTACTTTTTTACTCTTAGGGAGCCTGCCATCCAGCTTCCAAATAAGTATATGGAGACTTATTCTTACTTATACATGCCCAGCCTTAGCTTGGCTTGTTTCTAGCCAGCTTTTCTTAAATTATCCGGTCTATCTTTTGCCTCTGGGCTTTTACCTTCTATATACCTTTATTTACTTCTTACTCTGTGGCTGACTGTGTAGCTGAGTGGCTGGCCCCCGGAGTCCTCCTCTTCTTCTCCTTTCACTCCCTGACCTTCTCTTCCCAGATTTCTCCTATTTATTCTCTCTCCTGCCAGCCCCACCTAGCCTTTCTCCTGCCTAGCTATTGGCCGTTCAGCTCTTTATTAGACTAATCCAGTATTTTAGACAGGCAAAGTAACATAGCTTCACAGAGTTAAACAAATGCAATATAAAAGAATGCCACACATCTTTGCATCATTAAACAAATGCTCCACAATGTGAACAAATACAACACATCTTAAAATAATATTCCTCAACAATAAACCTTTACAAAGCAGCTGCCAAGCATCAGGCACTCTGCCAAGAGCACAGAAACCCACAAGAAGGACATGCGCTATCTTATCATATCATAATCATACAATAAAGCTAGAAACCAATGGCAAGAGTCATTAGAGAAACTAAACAGCAATGTGAGAGCAAGCACACACCTTTGAACAATCAATGAGCCATTGAAGAAATCAATGGAGACATTTTTAAATTCTCAAGAACCAAATGAAAATAAAAACATATGCAATAACTTTGAGCACAGAAAAAAAAGGAGGTATATGACTAATTATCACTGTCTATATTAAACAATCAGAGAAAAGGACTTCCAGGTAAGATGGCAGGCTAGAACCTACCTCTGTGTGAGCTGGCAAAAGAGAGACACCAGGACAAGAGAAAAATTAAAAATAGATTCCATCTCAAAGAAAGAAACGAGGAAGGAAGGGCTTTGGAAATCCACAAAAGGAGGGATAAGGCAGTGGGAAAGCACAGAGAAATGGAAGGTGGGTTGCTGAAAAGAAAACCAAGCTGAACACTGTTCCAGCTCTATGGCTGGGGCAAGGAGTGAGGCAGCAGTTGGCCTGGATAGAAAGACTATTCTAGACCATCATGGTAGCCCTACTCATAGGGCAGTCCTACCCACAAGACCAGTCCACAGCCCTCACAAGCCTCAGATCCATCCCATTGTAGGTCTGGCTGAAGCAGTGACTTCTCTTGTGGAAGGAGTCGGCCATCATGGAAGCCGCCCTGGCTCAGAGGACTATGGCTGGATGCCGTCTTGCTTGAAAGGTAACCTAAAGTTTAAGGATGAGTATCCTTGAGGCTTGAGAACAGGGAGCAGTCCCAAGTCTGGGGGCGCTAGTTCAAACTGCCACAGCTGCAGGGTGAGAAGACAGCCCTGGACAGTCCTCCTAGTTGTGGAGAGTGGGAAGGGCAGCTGGCAAGAGGCTAAACAGTGCAAGCAGCTGTGGGCGTGGCTGAGGCCATCAAGTGCATAGGGAAGATGGTTCCTCTCTTGGTAGCTGAGAATAAATCCAGAGCTTGATGACCCTGAGCCAGGGGTCAGCAGAGCAGACCAACCTCTGGAGCCAGCCATATGCTGCGAGGTTTGCTGCTGTCATTAAGTAACTCTGAAGGCCCAGCAGGGCACTCTGCGTCTATGGCTGCATCTCTCCAGTGGGGTAATGAATACTTAGAGGGCTTTGAAAGTGTGGAGACAGGCTTTCCCGTGTGGGAAAAACCATACGGTCTTCCCGTGTGGCTGCCTCCTCTGCTCTCAATGGGCTTAGGAGACAGTTTGTACCCATGCCAGGGGGTACAAACTGGGGAGTCTTGGAAGAGTAGAAGAACCGGTTTGGCACACCAACTGCACAACCAAGGGTGGCCAGCCAGTGTACAAAGAGGGAGCTACTGATGCCAAGATAGCTCTGACAAACACCAGGCTCATCACACGTTCAACTCAGCATGGCACGCAACATGCCATTTGGAATTCCCCCTTGGTACATTTATTCGTGCATACTTTTAGAAGTGTTTTGAGTTTTTCTTACCAGGTTTTTGTTTTATATTTCCCCTTTTTATATATTTATTCTTAGTTACTTTTCTATTGTTGGGAAGAGACACCATAACCAAGGCTACTTACAGAAGAAGAGTTTATTGGGGGTCACAGTCTTGGAGGGTCAGAGTCCATGACCATCGTGGCACAAAGGACGGCAGCAGACAGGCATGGTGCTAGAGCAGTAGTCAAGAGTTTACATCCTTACCCAAAAGTAGGAGGCGGAGAGAGGGGTGACCAGGAATGGCAAGGGCTTTTGAGACCACCCTGAGTGACGCACTTCCTCCAACAAGGCCACACCTCCTAATCCCTCCCAAACAGTGCCACCAACAGGGAGCAAGTTTTCAGCTAGATGAACCTATAGGAGCCATTCTCATTCAAGGTACCACATTTCACTCCCTGGACCTATTATAATGCAAAATACATTTAGTTCAACTTCAAAAGCCCCCATAGTCTTTCACATTCTCAACATAGTTAAAAAATCCAAAGTCTTAAGGCAATCTCTTAATTGTCATCCCGTGTAAAATCAAAATCAAATTATGTTCTTCCGACACACAATGGCACAGATTGCACATTATCCTTCCAAGAGGGAAGAACGGAGGTCTAGCAAGGAAATGCTGGACCAAAGCAAGCCTGAAACCCAGCAGGGAAAACTTCAAATCTTCTAACCCCATGTCTGCTGTCAAAGGGCTCAGATGGCTCTCCTCACTAGCTTTGCTGACTGCAACACACTTCTGTCTCTTGGCCTTGCTCCACACCCTGTCTGCAGCTTTCTCCCCAGCAGATATCCCACAGCTCTGGCATCTCCAACATTTGGGGTCTCCAACACAATCCAGGCTACACTTCTACTGCATAAAACATCAGATGGGTCAGATGAACCCTGATACAATACTCCATTTTCATGTATAGATAGATTGCCCAAACTATACCATAGATGAAATTGGCTTGAGAGACATCTACAGAATATTCCATCGAACAGATATGGAATACACATTCTTCTCAGCCCACAGTAACAACACAAATGTTTGGAGACTGAAGAATACACTCTGGAATGGAATGTGTCAATAAAAATATTAACAAGAAGTTGTTTTAAATTCCTAGAATCAAATTAAAATGAAAACACAACTTGCCAGAACTTCAGGGATATACCTAAAGTAATTCCAAGAGGACAGTTTAGAGTTAACAGGGCTTACATTAAGAAAATCAGAGAGATCACAAGAAAATAACTTAATGATGCATCTAGAGATCTTAGAAAAACAATAACAAGCCAAACCCCAAAGCAGTAGACAACAAGAAATAATAAAGATTAAAACAAAAATTAATAAAATAGAGTAAAGTAGCAATAAATAGCTGTTTTTTGACAACATAAACATGACTGCCAAGTGGTTAACAAATCTAACCAAAATAAATAGAAAATATCCAAATTAATAAAATTAGACAGAGGGAATGTTACAATAGATTCCAGTGAAATCCGGAAGAGCATTAGGGAATATTTTAGAAACTTATATTCCAAACAAACTAGTAAATCCAGAAGAAATGGACAAATTCCTGGGCATACATGACTCACCCAAATTAAATAAAGATGCTATGAACAATTTAAACAGACCCACGAGACTGAGAGTTTGCTAAGAAATAAAAAGCCAGGACTGAATCGATTCGCTGCTGAGTTCCACCGTGCTCTTCAAGGGGAGCTAACAGCAATACTCCTCAAACTGCCCCATAAAATGAACAGGAAGGGACAGTACCAAACCATCCTATGAAGCCAGCACCACCCTGACACCTGAGTCAGGTAAAGACAAACAAACAAAAAAAAAAAAAAAAAAAAAAAAGAGAGAGAGAAAACTACAGGCCAATGATGCAAAAATCCTCAAGAAAATCCTTGCAAACTGGATGTAACAGCAATTAAGAAGATCAAACCCTATGACCTAGTTGGTTTCATCTCAAGGATGCAAGAATGATTCAACCCAAATCGTTAAATATAATAAAACATATAAACAGACTTAAGGGAATAGATCACATGGCCGTCCCAATATATGCGGAGGACTGTGATGAAGTTCAGCATCTGTATGGGTTATTTCTGTTGTTGATGTCAAGTCCCTGACAAAAGCAACTTAAAAAAGAAAGGGTGTGGCCGGGCGGTGGCGGCGCACGCCTTTAATCCCAGCACTCGGGAGGCAGAGCCAGGCGGATCTCCGTGAGTTCGAGGCCAGTCTGAGCTACCAAGTGAGTTCCAGGAAAGGCGCAAAGCTACACAGAGAAACCCTGTCTCGAAAAACCAAAAAAAAAAAAAAAAAAAAAAAAGGGTGTATCTGGTCTCAGAGTTCAAGGATACAGTCCGTCACAGCTGGGAAGGCAGGGAAACAAGAGCGTGAGGCATCACAGCTAGTCACATTGCATCTAAAATTAGAACGCAGTGAGAGATGAATGCTGGTACTCAGCTGACTTTCTCCTTTTTATTCATCCTTGAACACAACCTACGCAAGGATGGTACCATCCATATTCAAGGTGGGGCTTCCCTGCTCAGCTAACCCTTTCTGGAAACACCCTCATAGATACACCCAGAAATGTATTTCCATGGAGATCCCAAAGAATGGTCTTTTAAGTATCATGTTGTCTACAAATTGATCATTTGACTTCCTCCTTTCCCACGTGTATCTCTTTCTCTCTTGTCTTACTACCAGAGTAGTTAAGACAGTAGAAGAACAGAGAATGGAAACGTTGTCTCATTCTGGTTTTGTAAGTTTTTCCTGCTTTAGTACGACATTGGCTGTAAGTTTGCTGTGCACATAGCCTTTTTATGTCATGATGCATCCTGTCTACTCCCTCAAGACTCTTACCATGAAGGGATGTCAGAATGGTTAATCCTGACTGTCAATGTTGGGATTTAGAGTCTTTGACAATTGTACCAGGAGTGTGAGTTGGAGAAAAGACAGCCCCTTCACAAATGGGAAAATTGGATATTCACTGTGGAGTAGTAAAACTATCTCCCACCCTATACAAAAATAAACTCAAAATAGACCAAAGACCTTCATGTAAGAGGTGAAAATTTGAAGCCATGGGGTGAGGGATGCTTGGAGTTCCAGGGAGAAGCAAAGATGTTCTGAGGACTCTAATAGCTCGGGAAGAAATAACGAGAATTGGCAAATGGCGTCGAATCAATTTAAAAGGATTCTGCACAGCAAAGGAACCAATTAACTGAGTGAAGAGAGCCTACAGGATGGGAGACAATTGTTGCCAACTATACATCTGACAGAGATTAATATCCAGAATCTATAAAGAACACCAAAAATCAAATACAAAATCCAATCAGTAAATGGACATATTAAATGAATAAACAGTCCCCAAAGATGAAGTAAAACATCCCATAAACATACAGAACACATTTGGCATCCTTAGCCATCAGGGAGATTTACGTAGATTCCATCTCACTGTTGTTAGAACGGCAATCATCAAGAAAAGCAGCAATAGATGCTGACCAGAATGGGGGTTAGGAGGCCTTATAGACTGTTGTAGGAATACAAATTAGTGAATCCTCTATGAAAATCAGCGTGGTGGTCCCTCAAAATGAAATAGAACTACTATATGATCTATCTAAACCTAGGAACCTCAGTCCACTTCCAGTGAAGACCTGTACGCCGTGCTTATCACTGCATGATTCACAAAAGCCAGGTTACAGAGTCAACCTAGGAATTCGTTTATCAGTGGATGAATGGATAAAGAAAATGTGCTGCCTTCACACAGCAAAGTATTATTTAGCCACAAAGAATGAAACTGTATTGTTTTCGGGTAAATGATGGAGCTAGAGATCATTGTGGTGGGCAAAACAAGCCCCCACCTCTTACACACACACACACACACACACACACACACACACACACACACACACACTTTCTCTGATCCGTGCTCCTCCTCTGGAGTGCCAGGATTACAGACAGGTGCCACCACACTCAACTTCAGAATCAGAACTTAAAAATAATAGTAACATATGAGAGTGAAAATGGGCCCAGGTCCAGGAATAAGGGACAAAGGGGGAGGAGTCGGGAGGAAAAGACAGACATAAGAGAAGCAAAGTGTTGGGGGTGGGGTGGGGGTGACTATTATCAAAGCCCTTTATGTGAACATTTGAGAACGTCACAATGAAATCAATTATTTGTACAACTAATACGTACTAATAAAAATTAATTCCAAAGAAAGAGAGAGAGGGAGAGAATAGGAACCCACAGACTAGTGGACAATTGGGCAGGTATTTGTGGCACCAGGGGACAAGTATTCTAACAGAGTCCTATATAAAGGACTGCGGCGGTGCTGGGACGGTGGGCTCGGTAGTTAAGAGTGCTTACTGAGCACGGTTGCTGTGTAGGCATGAGGACTGGAGTCTGGAGGCCAACACCCACCTAAAATCTGGGAGTGGTCCTGCACACATCTGTAACTTCAGCATTGAGGTGGGTGGAGACAGGAGAACAGCCAGGGTTAGCTGGCTGGCTGCCTCGCTGACATGTGAATTCCAGGCTGACAAAAGGCCTGGCCTCAAGGCAGAGGGTGGTACAGGGGGACACCCAGTGCCCCCCTCTGACCCCTGTGAGAGGCACAGGCAGCCCTCCACACGCACAAGTAAAAATAATAGACTAATGAATAGAATTAAAGTTTAAAGTGCGAAGAGAACGGCTTCCCTCATCCACAACTGTATCTTCTGGTTTATGAGTCGTTGTCTCAGGAGACACAAGTCACCCTCCTGATGAGACTTTTATTTCAATTAGTCCCAAGTCTGCTCTGGGGCACTCCCTTCTGAATATGAGTCAGGAGGCTGAGGCCTCCCTGCAGATCCTGCTCAGGACAGAGTGGCTGGACCTCAGACACACCCTCAGTCCGTTCAGACCCGGCACAGCCTAAGGAGCAGAGGCAGATCAGCTGTCTCCGGGGAGTCTAGAGGCCCCAGCCCCAGCGGGCACCAAGCACTCCTGTAAGGGCTAGACCTTCGCTGAGCTGTCAGACTTCACTACCCGGCCCCCTGCTGCTCAGCCACAGATACTGACGAGGTGACAGGTCCCCTCAGAGTCTACTTTTGTGAACATTGAGGAATCTGTGCTCTGAGTCAGAAGTTGTGGGGGCACATAACTGAGCGTGACTCAGCCGCAGGCTCGGCTCTGAGGTTCCTCCCAGAATATGCCCTTTTTTGGCCCCAGGCAGGGTGTCCCTCGGCTCTCTCAGATGCTCATGGGCAGAGCTTCAAACCGCCTCGGAGGAGCGGCACAGCGAGGAGCACCATTTAACCCCCGCCAGCTGTGCCTGAGAGCCCAAGCTAGTATTCTAACGAACGGACAACCCCAAGTCCGTAGAAAAATCTCCTCCTTGGGTGTATAAAGGGAAAAGGAAGGAGAAAGGGACGGGGAGGGGTGGGGGGAGAGGAAGGAAAGGAGGGGCGAAAGGGAGGGGACCGGAAGAGAGGAAGTCTCCACCAGCTGAAGCATCCTGGTTATTTTACTCCAGATCCTAGATGCATTCTCCAGTGGCTCCTGGGGTGGAAAGTTAAAGGCACGAGCCAGGCAGGTTTTGAGGCAGGAAAGGCAAAATGTGCTACACAAAGACGCAAGCAGAGGGAAGAGGGCTGGTGGGGGAGCTTAAGACAGTGTGTCTAGGACAACGGGAGAAAACCGAAGGGAGAAGAGGGAGAGGTCGGCTAGCCGGGGAGGACCAGAGTGTCAGGAAGCCACAGAAGTGAGGTGACCGATCACAGCCGGCCCTGCAGTCTGCACCGTGCTGTGACAGTGAAGTCAGGATGCCAGCGCACCGTCCTACCTCCTCTACACCCAGGGCCGGGGTTCCCAGCCGCAGCCCGTCCTTACAGTCCGGAGCCACAGCTCCCTGACTGCGTGGTGGTCCTGAGTGTCACTGAATCTCTTGTTGCCTCCGTTTTCTCAACTGTAAACGTGGCAACGATGGCAAGACACGGCTCACTGGGCCACTGTGAGGATCTAAAGAATGAGTATGTGCCAAACATTTGAGAAGGAGAGATGGACTCCCCAGCGGGCTCCAGCCAGGGACAGCACACAGAGGTTCTGGACTAACCATTTCAACCACCCCCCCCCCCCCCCCCCCCCCCCCCCGGGCAGACCTCTGTGGAGCCGGCTTTATTCTGAAGTCTCCCTCTGGGTGGCCGAGGTTTCCCCAGAGCTACACTGTATGCTAAGGGTCCTTTTGTCTGACAGTCCTTTTTTCTCTCTCTTCAGTGTTCTTGTAAGATCTTCCTTGTGGTCCGAAGGCGTCCTCTACTCCCTGCTCTCTGTATTTTCACAGTTGGTACCCCCAACGCCTCTTGCATCTTTTGTGTGTTTTCTGAGACAGTGCCTTACTCTGTACCCCAGGCTAGCCTCAAACTCATAGCAACCCCCACTGCCTCAGACTCCCAAGTGTTGAGATCACAGGTGTGAATCACCATGCCCAAGCTCTCTTGAACCTCTGTTCCAGTTTGCTTTCTGTTGCTGTGATACAAATCATAACCAAAAGCAAACAAATCATAACCAAAAACTTGAAGGAAGTAAATGTCTATTTGGCTTAGAGGTGGCGGTTCATCACGGAGGGAAGCCAAGGAAGGAAGGAATTCAAGGCAGAAGTGTAGCATGAATTGTTAGATGTCTTATTAATAAAAACAAACCTGAAGCTGGGTATTGGGGTGAATGCTGGAAGATCAGAGAAGCAGAACAAGCCACAGCTACCTCACCTCGCCAATTCCTCAGCTGATCCTGTTTCCTCAGACTGGAAGCTTCTGTGTCCTCATCCAAATAGATCTCAGCTGAACTGCTTCTCAAAAGCCTAAATGCTTAACCAGCTAAAAGCTTCTAGTTTCTGGTCCTCAGGCCTTATATACCTTTCTGCTTTCTGCCATCACTCCCTGGGATTAAAGGCATGTGTCACCATGCTTGACTGTATCCTTGAACACATAGAGATCCAGACGGATTTCTGCCTCTGGAATGCTAGGGTTAAAGGCGTATGTGCCACTATTTTCTGGCCTCTATATCTAGTGGCTGTTCTGTTCTCTGACCCCAGATAAGTTTATTAGGGTGCACAATATTTTGGGGAACGCAATACCACCACACAGAAACTTGAAGCAGAACCAAGGAGGAACATTGCTTGCTAGCTTGCTGCCTCTGGCTTTCTCAGCTACCTTTCTTATACAGTGCAGGGCAGCTCGCCTAGGAACAGCAACTGCCCCTGGTGGGCTGGGCCCTCCTACATCAGTTAGCAGTGAAAAAAATGACGTGCTCGCTCTGATGGAGGCAATTCTTCAGACCAGGTGTGTCAAGTCAACAATGAAGATTGCCTACCACAACCTCTATGCTGTGGAATGTTCTGTATGTCAAATGTGTTGCTGATTGGTCAATAAATAAAACACTGATTGGCCAGCGGCCAGGTAGGAAGTATAGGTGGGACAAGGAGGAGAATAAAGCTGGGAAGTGGAAGGCTGAGTCAGAGACACTGCCAGCCGCCACGATGACAAAGAGCATGTGAAGATGCCGATAAGCCACGAGCCATGTGGCAAAGTATAGATTAATGGAAATGGATTAATTTAAGCAAGTTAGCAAGAAGCCTGCCACGGCCATACAGTTTGTAACCAATATAAGTCTCTGTGTTTACTTGGTTGGGTCTGAGGCTGTGGGACTGGCAGGTGAGAGAGATTTGTCCTGACTGTGGGCCAGGCAAGAAAACTCTAGCTACACCTCTAACTTGGAGAAGGGGTTGCTGTTGATTTTTTTGTTGTTGTTTGTTTTGTTTTGTTTTGTTTTGGAGAGGGGACTTTGCTTCCTAGAGGACACAAATTAGTACACTCAGTTAAACATAATTCTTTACTATAGGACTGGTCAGAGTCCTTAACATATAGACAGCATTATGACTCATCAAGAAGCAAATAGAATGTGAAGCATTTTTCAAAATCTCTTGGCCATGAAAAAAGAAAATTACAGAACCACATCCACACACAAACCACTCACTGAGATTTCATGAAACTTAGGTTGCTTTGCAGAGTCAAGTTGCAAACCATTGAGCTAGAACACCTCTAAAGTTCTATCCAGCCCTGATTTTTGTGTTGCAGATCTCATATTGTGAAGCATCCTGGGTGAGTATGGCATAGCCAGAGTGCCGTTCTGCAGCGAGGAAACCAAACTCTCCTCTGCATTGCATCAGCAATTTTAGCTGTATCTGTAAGCCTTCATCTACCTGAGAGTTACCAAGCACTTTATCAGCACTATGAATGTCATGGTCCCTCTTTCACAGACAGAGAAACCAAGGCCTAAGAAGTTAAAAACACTGGCTCAGGTCCACAGTCAAGCAAATTTTTAGTGGTCACTGAGCTACCCTCTGTTTAACAGATGGATGGATACCAAGGGGCCTGTTGATGAGGAGTGGGGACCAGAAGAGTGTTTGGAATCAAAGCCTTAGGAAAAAAATGGGACCACAGCAATAATGCTATGTCACTGAGGCAGGTCAATAGCAGCAAGAAAATAACACCTGACCCCCAGTAGACCACAGCAAGAAGCAGAGGAAGCATGTCTCAACTGTCATAAAGCAAACACGGCAGGAAGCAGAGGAAAGGCAGGGCACCCAGCATGTTAGGTGATTGATTGCTGTGGCTTGGATATTTTTAAAGAATTATTCATTCTTTATTTTATGTGTGTATTTTGCCTGCACGCATGTATATGTACCACATGCATGCTTGGTACCTGCAGAGGTCAGAAGAGGGCATTGGATTCCTGAAACTGGAGTTGTGAATGGTTGCAGGCCATCACATGGGTGCTAGGAACCAAGCCCAGGTCCTCTGTATGAGCAACAAGTGCTCTTAACCTTTGAGCTATCTCCCCAGCCTTTGATCTGGATTTTAATGCCTGTCAAAGGCCCATAGGCTAAAGGCTAGAAGCCAGACTGCAGCACTATTAGAAGATATTGGGACCTTTAGGAGATGGGGCCCAGTGGGAGGAAATTTGATGTGGTTGTTTGACTGAGAAACATCCTTGTATTAGCCAATGTTGTATTGCTGTCAAGAGATGCCATGACCACGGCCACTCTTATAAAAGAAAACATTTAATCGTGCTTGCTTACATTCCGAGGTTTGGTCCATTGTCATCAGGCTGGGAAGCATGGTAGCACGTAGACAGACATGGTGCTGGAGAGGTAACTGAGAGTTCTGCATCCAGATCGGCAGGCAGCAGGAAGAGAGAGAGACACTGGGCCTAGCTTGAGCATTTGAAACCCCTAAGACCTACCCCCAGTGATACATTTCCTCCATCACAGCCACGCCTCCTAATCCCTGTCAGGTCGGACCGCTCCCTAATGACCAAGCATCGAAATACATGAGCCTACGGGGGCCATTCCTACTCAAACCACCACTATTCCCTGTATGCTCACATACTTAACCCGTGGCCTCCAGTTGGTGGCACCTTTTAGGGGGGTTAGGAGGCTTTGCTAGAGATAGTTTGTCTGTGGGGGCAAGCTTTGAGTTCACAGCCTCACCCCACTTCCGATTTGGTGTCTGTGCCTCATGTTTGCAGTGGAAGATAGAATCTCTCCGTTTCCTGCTCCTGCTGCCGTGTCTGCCACTTGCTGCCACGCCTCTCCACCAAGATGGACCCCATCCCTCTGCAGCTATAAGCCCCAATAAACTCTTCCTCCTTTAGTTGCCTTGGTTACAGTGTTTCATCACGGCAACAGAAAAGTAACTAGTCCATTTGGTCACTGGGAACCCGAATCTCAAGGGGCTAATGAAACTCCAGCCTCTCCTGCCTCTCTCTTTCCCTGTTTGCCTCCTGGAGGCCGTGGGGTGAATGGACAGCCCTGCCACATGCCCCTGCTCTGACATAATACGCCACCATTAGCTCAAAGCCACCAGACCAGGTGACCACAAAACGGAGACTAATGAAACCATGAGCCAAAAATGAACTTCCTCCTTCCAGCTGACTGTCTTAGATGTTTTGTCAGAGGGGTAGAAAGCTGATTCATAAGTTGGGTGGTTGGCTCTCCCAGCCCCTTCCTGTCCCTTTGCTATTCCAGCATCCTGGCCCTTCAGCCCCTTATCTGCAAGTCCCATATGCTCCCTCCAATACATCCACTGAATGATTAATGACTGACAGACTTCCTGCCTGAGGACCAATATCAGCTTACCCTCCACTGGCTCAGGGTCTGACACCACAGTGGCTATTCAGTATTTTCAGCACCACTCTGTGGCGATGAACCTGTTCACCCACTGATGGAGAAGAGGAATGGCATTGAGTGAAGGGAAACAGTGAAGCGGCCAGGTAGACCCACACTCCTGCAGCTGTGACCCCCAGACCGTAACTGAACAAGCCCAATGTGATACTTAACCTTTGTTGTCAGCTTGAATAGATTTGGAAACAACTCAGTTCTGGATGTGTCTGAGGATGTTTCCAGAAAGACTTAACGGAGGAAGCTGGACCCACTCTGGGTGTGGGTGGCTCCTTCCCATGGGCTGGGCTCCCAAACTGAATAATGGGAAAAGCAGGAGACCAGCTGGGCACTAGAATCCGTGTCTGCTTCGTGACCAGGGATACAGGGTGATAAGACACCTCATGCTCCCCCTGCCGTGATGAACAGTACCTCTCAAACTGGAACCAAAAACAGACCCTGAGTTGCTTCTGTCAGGGTGTCTTGTCACAACCATAAGAAGAGTAACTCAGTGAAAATACACCCGGGGTGCTCACAACGAAGACGGCTCTGAGAAGCGCCGGGGAACTGCTACTGCTGTGGTTGGTGTGCTGGGAGAAATTACACCATCCAGACTGCACATGCAGGAGCCAAATGACTGAGTGCCACATTGGTTTCTTTCCGTGTGAACTTGGACATAGATCTGGACAGTTCTAGAATTTCTACTCTGAGAGGGACTTGAGAATTGGAAAAAATGCAGAGGGTAGGTGGAGTGGCAAGGAGTAGTCTTGAGGCTTGCCTTGTAGCCATTTTTGCTTAGTAAGGGACTTGTTCTGGTTAAAAACATGGATTTGGAGGACTTGGGGCTACTACTGATGGAGACTGTGCAGGGGCTACACCTCTCTGGTACCCTGTGGTGCTCACCATAGACGGGGCAATGTACGTCTCTATATCTGCTCCCTTCGTCAGGCACTGTGAAGACAGAGTGTCAGCAGCTGCAGCCCAGGCACTCCTGTGCCCTCACACGGAGGTGCCAGCCATTGCTGCTGCTGCTGGCAGTGATGGTGACGATGGTGTTAATGCCTAAGGTCCTGCTGTTACCGCAGACAATGTCACAGACATTGTGAGCTGGTACGTGTTACCATTCTGACTGTGCAAGGCAGGCAGTAGGAGGTCCCCACTTGAGAAGATACCCTCATGTGCTTCTCTGTTGCTTTGATAAAACACTGAATACACAAAACTTGTGGGAGAAAAAGGTTTATTTCACCCTTCAGGTTACAGTCTGTCATAGAGGTAAGTCAGGGCAGGAGCTCAAGGCAGGAACCTAGAGGCAGGCTGAAGCGGAGACCCCAGAGCAGCACTGCCTTCCTTCTGCAACCCTAGGCCCACCTGTCTGGGGTAGCACTGACCAGAGTGGGACAGAGCCTCCTCCATCAATCAGCTATCAAATGTACCCCAGACATGCCCAGGGGCCAATCTAATGGAGGCCATGCCCCTATCCCGTCCTGGTTGTCTCTAGTTTGTGTTGGGTTGACAAAAAATGATCAGGCACAGGAGGTCAGAAGATTGGGGGGGGGGGCACTGGCATTTTGAAAATGTCAAGGGGTCACACAAATGAAGACATAGTTTATCCTTAGCATATCCGCCACTAGGAGAAACCCCTAGGAAAACTCCTCTCAGAGAGAGGATTCAGTGCCTGAAGTGTGTTGTCTGTGGCCCTGTGGGCAGCTGGAGACACAGGCAGATTCAGTTCAGAAAGCGTCTGGGCCTTTGGAACTTTTGGAACTTTCTTCAGGCTGT
Source organism: Peromyscus californicus insignis (assembly GCF_007827085.1). Lineage (NCBI taxonomy): Eukaryota > Metazoa > Chordata > Mammalia > Rodentia > Cricetidae > Peromyscus > Peromyscus californicus. Next base: position 67,200,669 of record NW_026294436.1, on the reverse strand, counting down.
TTCCTCTCCCCTTCTAATCCCAGCACCCCCACATTTTGTAAGATTAAGGACGCTCGTGTCCAATCTCCTCTTCAGCTCTCAGCCACCCTCTGGATGCCCCCTCACCTCGTGGTACCCTCTGCAGTCTTGAGGAAAGAATTATCCTATAATCTCTCCAGAGGAGAGGAAGTCACACTGTGTGTCGCGCAGCTTTCTGTAGCCACGATGACAGCACTGGGAGACTAGACTAATGGCAGGAATTACTCGTTTGGGCTCAGGGTTTCAGACTTCAGTCTGTGCTTGGCTGGTCCTGTTATTTTAGGGCTCAGATAAGGCAGAACACCATGGAGGCAGGAGCCTGGAGAGGAGGAGGCTGTTCACCTCACTGCAGACAGGAAGCAATCAGAGAGGACCTGAAGGCCGTGTGTACTTCAAAAGCCACCTTCCAGGGACTTCCCCTCACTAAGCCCCGCCTGCTGAAGTTCCTACCATTTCTCAGAGTAGTGTCACCAGCTGGGGGCCAAGCATTCAATGCCCAAGCCTGTGAGGGACATTAATGTTCAAACAGAAGTTGGCATACAAAACTTGGTTGTTTGTTTCCACTGCCTGCCCACGGATACTGGGGATGGAACTCAGCCTGTGTACACTAGACAAGTGCTCCACCACTGAGCAACAGCTCCGAGAGTTTTTAATAACATCAGAATTATATTGTCTGTGATTTGCTTTGGATTCATACGACAGACCTGGAACAGGGAGAAGGGGAAGAAAGCATGGATTTTCCTCGTGCAAGACCTGCCTTGTCCTTTGCTGTCTGAAGCCAGGAAGGGAGGCCCTGGGACTTGTGATCTAGGGTTTCAGAGCGAGGCTCACTTCACCACGTGTCAGCTGCTCCCATATCCCTCTTCAAACAAGGAGCGGGGATTTCCTGTGGGCAGCTGTGAAGTGTGTGAGCCCAACAGAGAACTATAGCACACACACACACACCCCCCTCCCACTTTCTCCCTCTCCCTCATACTCCAGATATGCCAGCTGTTTCTGATCACCCGCTACCCTGCTGGGCTGGATGACTCATTTGGGAAGAAGGTATCTGTGTGTGTCTTTGTGTTCCCCTGGCGGGGGTCATGTGTCCCTGAAAGAGAAGACTCTTGGCCAGCTCCCCTGAGATAACATCATGAGGGAAGCTTTAGGAAGCACGAAGAGCAGCGTTGACTCCGGTTAAAAACTGGCCCGTGTCCAAATGGTGAAGTCAGTCTTTATGTGTTTGCAAATCAGTTGCGGGAGCTTTGGACAGTGTGGGGCCTTTGGGGAGCAGAGTTCTGTGCACACAGTTGGCTAGGTCTGCGGCTGCCCTGCCTGGATGCACCATGAAGGGTGTTCGCTAAACCGGAAGAGGAAGCCCTGGGTGAGAAGAGACATTCTTCTGCCATAGGCTTGCAAAGCTTCTGTCTTGCAAGTTTCTGACTTGATCGCAGTGATGGGTGTAGTCCGCCCAGGCCTCTGTTGCTAAAAGGATCAGGGAGTGGGCCTGGCCTCCAGCTGCCAGGAAGGAGGCACTTCCCCCAGCTGGTAACCAAACTCCACTATAGCAGGTTTGGGACAGACTTTCCCCCAAGAGCCCTCAGCCCAGAAGAAATCAGGATGGGGCCAATAGAAATCAGACAGCGGGGAAATTAACAGCTGTCAGGAAAGGGCTGTGAAGCTTCAGAAGCACAGGAAACCCCCAAACTACAAACGGCTGCTGTGGTGCCCCCAACTCTTTCAGTGGCACACAAGACAGTGTGGTGACAAGCAGTGGGCCCATCAGGCAATGTGCCAAGAGTTGAAACTTGAAGCTAGAGGGTGTTAAATAAAGTCAAACTTAGGTAGGGAGAGATTGTCATTCAAAAGAAAGACTGTGGTCATGGGCAGAACAGTCCCAACTCAGGACTCTGCAAGCATCTCAGATTCAAAGAGAACGAGGGGGAGGGGCTCATCTTTCTGTGGCAGAGGAGAGACAAACAGAGCCTGGTAGAATCTGGGAGGGAAGCTGAACAAATCTTGAAATGCCTAGCCAAGCAGGGGAAAGTTCTGGTGGTCATCAGCCCATTCCCAGAAGCTGCTGAAGGTGGGCTGGGGGCGCTCAGCTCCGTGTGTGAGTGCTCTGGCCTGGGGGAAGCAGAGCTGGGGAGCCAGTAAGGAAAGAAAGACCCCTGAGCAAATGAAGCAGAGGGTCAGCCTTGGGCAACAGTGGACACCCAGTCAAAGACAAGACTGGACATGGTAAGGAAGTATCGGTATGGGTAGTTCTTAAAGCTAAGATTGTGGCTATTGTATTGATATAAAATGAACACATTTTAAAAGATTTTATTTGACAAATACAGATGGAGCAACCAGACACATCATGTTTTGTTTGTGCTTTTGTTTTTTTTAGACAGGGTCTCACTGTGGCCCTAGCTGGCCTGGAACTCACTATGCAGACCAGGCTGACCAGGAACTCAGAACTCACGGAGATCTGCCTGCTCCTGCGTCTCCAGCACTGGGATTTAAAGGTGTGTGCCTCCATGCTCAGCACCAGGCCTGTGTTGCCAGCGGGATGGTTTCTGCAGCTTCACAGCGCTTTCCCAGAAGCTGTTAACCCCCCCCCCCCCCCCCCCCCCCCCCGCCCCTGTCTGATTTCCACTGGCCTCACTCTGATTTCTTCTGGGCCCAGGATCCCAAAGAGAAGTGGAAGAAAGACACTGGACATGCTTCAGGCACCCGGGAGAACAGCGAGTCGACAGTGCAGACAGACAAACTGCCACAGGGAGAAAGACACTTTGATGTCTCCAGGGACAGGGTCGTTTGCATGTTACAAGATATTTCAAGTTGTTACAGTTACCTACAACTTCCATAGTTACAAACTATCTCAGAAACAATGCTGGACCAGGACCTCCTGGAGGGAGGTTCCTGAGTCCCGCATGGAGAGAGACAATTCAGACTGCATTGTCTTGCTCTTCTCTCGTAGAGCACTGCCCTAGACCCACTAATCCTGTAGGAGCATCCCCGGCTTCCAAGTAGAGGCCAGGACTCCCCTCCCAGTTGTGACAATACAAAGAATGTCTGCAGTTATTGTCAAAAGCCACTTGGGTCACATGGGTGGGTGGGGGTTGCCTCCAGTTGAGACCCTGCTTTAAACCTTTCATAGCACAGATACTAAGCCCTCCCAGTAGTCACTCCAGAAGCATGTTCTCTGTATGTGAGCGGCAACTCAGAAACTCTCCCTGGACAGAGTGATGGCAGCAGCCACCAACATGGGCTCCATTCTAAAAACTCTCCCAGAATTAACTCAATAAATCCTCCTGGGTAAATTTGAGTTTTAGATAGGCATCACAGAGTTATTCTAGGATAGGTTTGCTTTGGATGATATTTGAGGGCTATGTGTACTAAAAGCCACACTTTTCCCTTTACTTGAAATTCAGATTTAACTTGGATGACTGGTTTTTGCCAAATCGTACAACCCTACTTGTGCACAAATAACTGTCCGGTAACCGCAGAGGCCCTGGGGCCTTAGAATCCCTGCTGGGCCTGTGACTAGCTTTTAACTCATGGGGTTACATCATTGAGCTTCTATGGGACTCAGTTTCTCACCTGTGAGATGGGCACACCGGCAGCCACTTCTCACAGAACTGCAGTTGTTGGCTTCTGTATCCAGAGCTTGCAGAACTGTTAGGATCGTGGACCGGTGAGTGGCAACCGGGTTAGTTTCTGTGCTCACACTGCTACTGACTCATCCAATGTTTTCCTGGACAGTCATTGCTGAGTTTCGCCCAGCCTTCCCACCCCAATTAGCGAGTGTCCCCTGCCACCGGGTCGCGCCATCCCGGGAACCGTCCGAAGGTGGCAGCAGCGGCCCCGCAGTCCTCCACGGTCGGGCTGGCGCTGTGCAGGTCCCGGGCTGGTCGCGTCCGGAGCCAGGCGCCGAGCAGGCCGGGAGAGACGGAGGCCACACCCCGCGGCCCAGGCGCTTCCCGCCGGTGAATCATCGCCTGCAGCAGCGGCTCCCGCAGTCCGCTGCAGCGCCCCGGGCCCGGCCGCACCCCATCCGAGTGCAGCGCCCCGCGTCTCCGCGCCCCCTCTCCCTGTGCAGTGAGCCAGTCCGATTGGCACCATGGCGGGCATCGCAATCAAGCTGGCCAAGGACCGCGAGGCGGCCGAGGGGCTGGGGTCGCACGAGAGAGCCATCAAGTACCTCAACCAGGACTATGAGACGCTGCGGAACGAGTGCCTGGAGGCCGGGGCGCTCTTCCAGGATCCTTCTTTCCCCGCCCTGCCATCCTCTCTGGGCTTCAAGGAGCTGGGGCCCTACTCCAGCAAAACTCGGGGCATCGAATGGAAGCGGCCCACGGTAGGAAGCGCTCAGGGACCGGGCGGGGTCGGCAAGGGCTGCAGTGGAAGGTTGCGAGCCAACAGGCTCCGTGGCTCGGTAGTGCTGGCTCGGTTGTGCTCGGCGATTGCTGTTAAGGGGACTCCAGATGCAGGCTGCGGCCCACCCAGTGGACCTGCCTCCAGCTGGCTCGGAGCGCTTCGCAGGACAGGACCCCAGATCCCACTAGCGGGCACGCCCCGGGAGGCCGCCTTTGGCCTCACAAAGCCTCAGGGACACAGGGCCTCTGGGGTGAAACTTTTATTGGACTCTAGTGGTAAGATGGAGGGAGGGGACATGGACCTGCTGTCGGGGGTGGGTATCCGAGTAGGGTGGAAGACTCTGGACTGCTTCGGGGAGGCAAGGGTGGGCACAGCCTGGCGCTGGCTTACATAAGTGATCACAGGTACCTGTAATGGTTAGGTTTGTCCAGCTAGGACCTTGTTTATTTCTCAAAGTGTAGCTAGCGGACGCCCCTCAACCACCACCCCCAATATTTACCTGGGTAACTTAATAAAGAATTGAAAGGCTCCGAGGATCCTGTTACTCACTATTTTGGGGGCCTAGAGTCCTCTCCTGGGAAACCCTGTCCCACTCCCAAGTGCTCTTGTGCCAACTCTCAGGGTCTCTGCCCTTACGCCCTCCCAGTTCCCTTGTGGTGCTGGCCTCATCCTGTGGGACCCTCACTTGACTTTCCCAGGGAGCCTAGAGGAAATCTAGATTCCTGTTAGGACACTGGGCATTCATGCCTTACTTCCATCCTCCCAGGCTACTTTTGTTATCCTGAATCCAGTTCGAGATCTAGAAAGTACCCTAGACCATCTAGTACTCTACCAGCTCTGGGTTCTACCCCAAACATCACATAAAATCAGGTGCATGGTAACGCATGCCTATAATCCCAGTACTTAGGATGTGGAGACAAGAGAATCAGAAGTTCAAAGCTGGGGGCCACTGAGATGACTCAGTGAGTAAGGGCATTGGCTGCTAAGCTTAACAACCTTTGCTCTATCCCAGAACCCACGTATATAGAGGGAACCAACTCCCCAAAACTGTCCTCTGACCCCACATGCACACTGTGGCACACAAGTGGACTTGTGCAGGCATACATGCACACAAAATAAATAGATGCATAATAATGATAACAACAATAACAAAAGAAGGTCAAAGCCAGCCTTGGCTATGTAGTACGTTTGAGGCCCAGCCTGGCACATGAGAACTTGGCTGAAATTAAAAAATAAAGGAAAAGGAAAACCAAAAAGGTCTCTGTAGAGCAGGATCCTGAGCACCTGGGTGCACTGGGTGAGTCACTGGACCTCTGTTCCTCACCTCAGCTGGGCGTGGTAGTGCACACCTTGGTCTGAGCCCTCAGGACACTCTGTAGCTTTGACTGCTTAGTAAGTTCGAGGCCAGTCTGAACTACAAAGTAAGGCTGTCTCAAATTGAACGAATACGATAGGAATGGAGCAAGCGAGGCCTCCCTGTTTCCTGCCTTGTCCAGCACACCGGGTGGAGCTGCCCTGGTGACTCCAGTGTCCCAGAGACACCCAGGTCTTTTCTCTTACCCTTCTCACCTGCAGGGCATGCTCTGCCACCACCACCCAGAGTCTAGCTCATTTACATTCTTTAGGACTTTGTCACAAGTCTCCTCCCCAAAGAGTCGTTCCGGTCATTTGGTCATTCGTAGCAGGCCTCCCCCTGCCCTCTTGTTCTCTGCCCTGTACTAACGTCTGCGCTGGCATTTTCACAGTGAACCAATGCGCTCACATACGTTTTCTTGTTCTGCTGAGCTGGGGTGTGTTCTTTGCTTCGTGCTCTTAGTGTCTCGCCAGAGTACTGTCCCTTCTCAGGCTTCACTCATTCATTCATTCATTCATTTATTCATTCATTCATCAGCATTTATGAATGCTTATTCTAGGCCAGGCATTGAGACGTCCATGAACAATCACAACAAAACAAACAAACAAAAATAAAGTCACTGACTATTTGGAAAATAAATGAATGAATGGATGGATGGATAAATGAATGAATGAATGTGCAATCGTTGTGAGCCATGAATGACATCCTGGCTGGGGAGATGATTCACAAGCAGGAGAACGTGTGTCTTACACTTGTATACTGTTTTACAGCTTACTTTCTATCCCAGTCTCATTTCCATGGCTATGATAAAGGACTCTGGCCAAAAGCAAATGAAGGGATGAAAGGATTTATTTGGCTTACAATTCCAGGTTCCAGCGCATCAGTGAGGGGAAGTCAGAAAAGGAACTCAAGCAGCTAGTCACACGACAGCCACAGTCAAGAGCAAAGATGATCGAATGCCACACATTGCTCGCTTGAATCTAGCTTTTGTCTGCCTGTATAGGATGCCCTGCCTGGAGAATGGCGCCACCCACAATGGGCTAAGTCTTCCCACATCAATTAGCAATCAAGATCATTCCTCCTAGGCAGAACTGCAGGCCAACCAGATCTGGATAATTCTTTGAAACGACTTCTTTCTCTATCACTCTAGGCTGAGGCAAGTTGACATGTACCCACCTCCACCCTACCTCCCTGCCACCCCCCCCCCCCCACACACACACACACTCCTTTCAACCTTCTATTCAGTCAATGAGCACTTAGTGAACACCTATTATACTCCAGGTACATTATACTCAGTTTCTTTTCTGAAGTCCACAGAAGAGAGAAAGGCCCCCTCAACAGGTGTCTGTGCCTGTGGGCCTTCCAGGCAGAAAAAGAGAGACCTGGAGCCACTTCAGGGACACTGCCTAGGGCAGTCAGGCCATGCACCACACAACAATTCTACCGTTGGGGAAACTGAAGCTTGGGAATGTCAAACTTGCTCAGAACAAAGCAGGAGTGGAGCCAGGCCTGGGCTAGCTGCCTTCTGTCCTGACCTGTCTGGTCAGACCCTGATGGGGACCGGCCACGGGACTAAAAAAATGTACCCACTGGATTCACTAGTCCATGATTGGAGATTGGAACAGAGCAATGTCAATGGATGGTGTCGGGTAGGAACCAGGCAGGCTGCAGACCCTGGAGTAAGAGAGATGAAAGGGAGGTGTGTGTTTCTGCTTCACTCATTTCAGAAGGATGCCTGAATGACAGGAGGAGGCGAGGGAAGAAGAGAGGAAGGGAAGAGAGAGAGAGAGAGAGCACAAACACCTATGGCCTAATTTAAGAGACTCTTCAGCTGTGGGCAACTTGCGTTTGTTAGAGGTTGAGTCACGAGTGATGAAGGGATTAGAGATGACTTCCAGAGAAGGAATGAAACAACCCATGAGGAAGAGAAAGCAGGGCAGGGCAAGGGAGCTGGTTAGACATCCTGGGGGGCGGGGGCGGCTGATAACTTCCCGAGAGGACGTCATAACGCTGGCAAGAGGGATGAGATAGAACATGACCACAACCACACTGAGGGCAGGAGCCAGTGCCGGGCCACAGCGATGTGTGGCACGGCATCACCCACGGCTGGCACACCAGGTCCTCCCAGCTGTCAGTTACAGAGTGCTTGGCAAGGCCATTCGGTTCATCTCACCTAAGCCTGTGGACAGTCTTTGTGGGTGGTACCTTTGTCTTCTTCAAACCCATTTTACAGATGCAGAACAAGCTTCCGGGTGTCCAGTAACCCACTGGCATCCTAGGACTTACACAATAAATGGCAGTGCCAGGCTTCTCACTGGCTTATCAGAATCCAAGGCCCTCCCTTCTTCTGGCGCTGCATGGCTACATCAGGGTTTCATCCCAGGCTCCACAGGCTGTGGGCAGGGCTCAGTTTTCTCAAGTGTCTCTGGGCTGTGAGGTCTGAGCTTCGGCTTCTCCGGAGACCCTGGGGCAGTTTCTGAAGTGTAATGGTAGCCCCCTCCTGAGGTGAGAGCTTGGCCCCTGGATGGTCAGAGTGATTAAGGGGCTCCTGGAACTGAGCCCAGTCTGCACCACCCCCGGGATAAGTGCTTGCCTGGCAGACCTTAGGAAAAGTTGGCTTCCCTGCTTGGGCAGAAGTGCTTTCTCACTGTCCCTTCATCCTCCAGGCCGACTGATGGGGAAGCAGGAAGGGAGCATGCTCTGTGAGCTGGTGTGCTGCTGGAGGCTGCCAGGATGGCCTGAGACTAGACCCAGCACTCACCCAGGGAAGATTCCTATAGATAGAAGTGTGCCAAGGGACAAGGCTACTCTGAGCAGATGTGGCACTCCTACAAACCAGCGACTCTGAGTCAAAAGCAGCTCAGATTTGGGCCCTGACTTCCTTTGTGGCTTTTGGGTGGAGCTCTTCAGAATCCGGAAACACATCCAGGGGACTGCTGGAGGGCTGAACCCTTCCACACTGGCTTCCCTCAGGCTGTTGTAAACAGCAGGAGCACACAGTTTGCACTTGAGACCATGAGTTCAAATCCCAGGGGCCTCTACCCCTGGGGAGCCATGAAGCTATAACAATCACTTTACTTCCTGAGCTGCTCCCCACATGTAAGAGGCTGCTGACACCACCCTGAGTTCCTCAAAAGACAACAAGAGATGATAAGGCTCCACTCAGTGTCTGAACAGCAGGTGCAGAGTGCGTGAATTCTCCAAGTGCTGGGAGAACTCAGAAGGGCTGGATCCAGTCCCCTGTCCCCAAAAATCATGTGTATTAGAAAGATGGAGGAGTAGCCATGAACACCACCACACCACACAGGTTTAGATTCCCAAAGACTCTGGGACGGGACTCCAAGGGAAGAGTGGAGATAAAGGGGAGGAAAGGCTTCATCCTGGAAGAGAGGGAGAAGGGGGCTTGAAATATGAACGATTTGGAACATGTAGGCAGAGGAGGAATGCCATGCAAGGTTAACCACTTGCATGCAGGCCCAGAGGAGAGGGTGCCAGAATGGTGGGCAGGGGGCACTTAGCACGGAGGGTCCCCAAGCCTGGCAGAGGGAGTTGGGTGTACTCCCTGCCCTTGGTGAAGAGCATGATGGAGCAGACTGCAGATAATTGGAGTGTGTGGGGTCGATGACTTCCTGGAAGGGATCCGTCCCCACCCCCCAATTAGGGCCAATGGAGCAGGATCAGACAGCTAGCACAGAGGTCTGACTAGGAAACTTTCCTCAGAGCTGAGCAGCTTGAGGAGGGGGGACTGGAGTCACCCACAGGGAACGGAGGCTCCTGCCTGCTGACCTTGCTCTGTGGGTTTGTTTCCAGGAGATCTGCTCTGACCCCCAGTTCATTGTTGGAGGAGCCACCCGCACAGACATCTGCCAAGGAGCCTTAGGTAAGTAGTGGGGGTCTGGGGCAAGCTGTGCTGTGTGCACCTGCAGGTTCTGTGGCTTCTCTTCTGGAACTGTGAGGTGACTTCCATTTCCAGAAGCTCCTTGGACTTCTTGTCTCTTGGGGATGTCCCCCAGCCAGTCACAATGCTAAGATGGGAGTTCTGTGAGGTCCAGGACAGGTCCCCAAAGAAGGCAGTGACTCAGTATGAAGGAAGGGGAAACCTCTCTCGCTGCTGAGAGGAAGTGGAAAGTACCAGCCAGGGCCAGCTCAGCCTTGCAGGCAGCTCCCTGTGGGCTCACCAGAGAAAGCAGCAAGGATTGTGAACACTCCTGTAACTGTAATGCTCATGTAATTCAAACTGACCCAAGCATCAACCAAGATTGGGAGGGCCACGTCTGAGGATTTGGGCTCCAGGGCCCCCAGCTTCATCCTGAAACTTCCCAGGCTTCTGTGAAGTCTCAGCAGTGAGAATGCACCCTCATTCTTTCCTGTACATAATAAACATGGGCCAATAATCACTGGAGGAGATTATTTGCTCTGATAAACAGGAAACAGGCTATCCACCTCAACTGGCTTCCCAAACAAGCCCACTGTATCAAAACTAACCAGCTAGAATTCACCACCTTCCAGTGCCCGCTTCATAGGGGTTCTGGATCTCTTAATGATGGCAGCCACTGTTTACTAAGTCCGTCACTAAACCATGCTTGCCCACACTTCATGATATCCCCGATCACTCTCATTTTATAGATGAACATTCCAGAGAAGAGGCCTCGTGTACAGACACATTTGGTCTGACCCCAGCACTAGTATGTTAAGTACCAAGGTGGCCTCCCTAGAAAGAGACCTACAAAAATGTCACCCTGTGGGGGATGTCATAGCCTGTGTAAATCCTCAGGACAGGGCAACCTCTAGGGAGAACAGGGTCCAGACCTGTTGGAACACAACTATGCTGAGTGTGGATTCCTAAAATGCCAAGGAGTTTTCTCACCTGCAGAAAACAGGCCTGCCCTCTCTCCCCATGAAAGAGATGACCAATATCCTAGGGTACCTGAGGTGAGTGTTTTGTGGGTACAAGCCACTGGTTAGAGAAAGTGGAGATCATAAGGGTTGGACATGGATTAAGATTATGACCAACCTGGGAGTTTTTGAAGGATCTAGAAAAATATAGCAGCTTCTGAATACTACTCACAGCCTAAACAGCTACTTCAAAAGTTTTAACACATCCTAAGGGCCAAGCTACTCATAATAAGTACCCAAGTTAAGTCACATTTCAATTGGGAGGGGCCATAAGGTTAAACTCCTGGAAGAAATTGCTTGCTATATGTCCAGAACTGGATGAAAAAGAGAAATATAAACCTTCCTAAACTTTCTTGGTAGTTGATCTAAAGTTTAAGGTATCTGAAGGTCCCAGATTAGCCATTTTATTTTCTCTTTATTTTTTTATTCTGGAAGATTCTAATGAGGTTGTGGGTGGTGAAATGTGGTCTACTGAACTCTCGCCCTTCCTTTGGCTTCTGGGCATGAGGTCCTGAAGGGGTGGTAACATCCCTAAGTCCCAAAAGGCTCAGAAATGACAGAACAGGGCTGTGGCAGAGACACGGGCTTCAGTAATGTCAGTAGTCAGGGGAACTTGGCCCAGGCATCACTGGGGACCCCAGTTTTCCCAAACTGCAGAGGGAAGGGAGGTAAATAAGATGACACCAGAACCCACTGATAAGTGAGTCCAGCCTCTAAAGCTATTCTTGCTGTGGGCTGGAACAATGGTAGAACACATGACCCGTATGCATGAATAAGGTCCTAGGTTCAGTTCCAGTGGCAGCAACCAATCAATAAAATCAAGTCATTCCCTGTTCATAGCTAGCTGTTCCCCATTCCTTGGTCTGGTATGTGAGCAATAAGTATCATCACCTGAGAAACAGTGTGTGACTCAGCATTGGTTTTTGTTATTGTTGTTTTTTCTTAATTATATGCAACCATCCCAATTCTCAACTAGATATGCTTTTTTAAGATTTATTTATTTATTTTATGTATGTAAGTGCTCTATCTGCATGTATGACTTTATGCCGGAAGAGGGCATCAGATCCCACTACAGATGGTTGTGAGCCACCATGTGGTTGCTGGGAATCAAACTCGGGACCTCTGGAAGAACAACCAGAACTCTTAACCACTGAGCCCACGTAGATGTTTTGATGCCCGCTATGCAGATATGAAAACTGAAGCACAGAGAGAGGAGGTGCCATATAAGGCTGTGCCCTAATCATTGCCTGAGCCCTGGTCTGACGCCAGGTCCTGCACTCATTTTATAACCCCACACAGGGTCTGAATCCATGGTGCTAAGCTGAGCAAGGATGCTTCATTTTCTCCACTTGGGCCTCCTACCCTAAATGCATTCACTGGCCCAGTGAGCCTGCGTAAATGGCATCCTTAGACTTGTACATGTCCCAGCGTCAGTCCACACCCTTTACTGTGTTGCCCTGAGCTGCTCACTCACCTGCTTTCCTGGAAGGCTCAGCTCCCAGCCTTCCCTCAAATGGTTCAAACTGTGTGTGTGTGTGTGTGTGTGTGTGTGTGTGTGTGTGTGTGTGTGTGTGTGTGTGCAGGGGTGCTCCCACCATGAACCACCTGCACTTCAGAACGTGGCTGAGCCAGGCATGGACTCAGCAAAGAAAAATCTACCCTTCCTCAAGGAAGGTTGGAAATGAAAGACTGAACCTCAGCCAGGCTGGCCCAGAGAGAGGCCAGACGCTGTGCAGCTGCTGGTGGTGACTGAGCCTGTGCCCATCAGGCCTCTGGCATCCAGCGGGGAGTGTCAGGTTCTCCCTGCTGTCACAGCTGTTCAAACTGCAGACCTGTGCTCTCTGGGCCCTTGAAGTGAGTCACTTTGCCTCCACCTTCATTTGGCTCCCAGAAGACCCACCAGGAGGTGTCTGGCCACAGGGTGCCCTTCTCTACAGCCTCCTAGTGTTTCCCTCATCAGAGAGGCAGAAGGGAGCGAGCTCGGCGGGAAACATGCCCCTGAAGGTGGAGTTTCTGGTCTTATGCCCTCCATCATGTAGTAGCCTTTATGATCTTGGGCAGGCTACCCAACTTCTGAGAGCTTCAGTTTCCCATTCTGTAATAATGGGAATGCAAAGAGCCCCCACCTTAACAACGGTTCAGTTTAGCCTTCTTCGACAGTGTGAAGAGCACACACAGTCAGCAGAAATCACACTTTGGATTTTGTTCTTTTCCTGGCTAGTAACATGCATCCCAGAACTCAGCCACAAATACTGGGGGGTGATAGTGAGCTACAGGTCGGTTTAATCATGAAGGGAAGTATACAGTGTTCTGGGGGCATTCAGTTGCATTCATTAAATTACATGAGATTCTCAACATTTTGTAATAAAGTGATCTTGTGTTGGGGGACTTTGCCCACCTGTAGGTAATGTAAGTGGTCTGGAGACATTGAAGGGAAACTAGGCTTTGTATTAATTACACACAGACAGACAGACAGACAGACAGACACACACACACACACACACACACACACACACACACACACACACACACCTGCAATGGATTTGTTGGAATGTGAGTCATGGTAGATGTCTTACTTTCCTATTGCTATGGTAAAACAACCTTATAAAAGCAACTTAAGGGTGAAAGCATTTATTTTAGCTCACAGTTCAGGAATACAGTCCATGGTAGGGAGCCAGAGTGGCTGGAGCTGTGGGCCATGGTCACACCATGTCCACAATCAGGAACAGACAGCAATAAATGCAACTGCTGTCCAGCTCCATTTACCTACTTACAGAGCTCAGGGAATGGTGCCACCCAGAGTGGATGGGTCTTCCCACCTCAATTAATGTAATCAAGATGATCCTCCACAGTTATGCCCAGAGGCCCATCTTCCAAATGATCCTAAAGTCTGTCAAGTTGACAGTTGACTCTAACCATTCCAGTAGGTCAAAGAACATCTATCATGAAAATATCCCCTTCCCAGGGCTGGAGAAGTGAGCATAATGTAGGAGCCAGAGTGAGCACACTGGAGAATCTAAAGAAGTTGAAGGGGTGTAGATGATAACGGAGCCCAACGATGTGAAAGGCTTTTGCCAAATTGCAAAGGGAGAAGGGAAGAAGTAAGTTAGATTAGAAGCTGAGTCTTTGCCCTTTGAAGAGCTCGGAGTCCAAGGGTGCATGTGCCGAGGTGGGAAGGGCATGTCCAAGTCTGGAGCACTCAGAAGATGAAAATGGGGGAGCAGGAAGCATAACGGGCAGGTGTTCGCTCTTCAGCTTTGTGAGTGGAACTTTCCAATAGTTTAGAGAACTAAAAATGAAAGATTTTAAGTCAGAAAGTAAATCATTAAAGAAAATATCTCTACTTCAGCCCAGAATTGCCTGGAACTCACAATGTAGCTCAGGCAGGCCACTGACTGGAGACCTACGTGCTGGGTTCCGGTCTCCACTCAGTACACTGTATAAAGAGAGGAGGGCGGATGAGCTCACCCCACCAAAGTAGCCAAAACCCATTTCCTAGTTATTGTCTTTTTAAAAAATTGCACATGTCATTGTTGTTGTTGTTGTTGTTATTGTTGTTGTGGTGTGTTTGAGATAGTGTCTTGCTGTATAACCCAGACTGGCCTTAAACTTGCAGTGATCCTCCTGCCTCAGCCTCCTAAGTGCTGAGATTACAGATGTGCCCCACCATGCCCAGTTTTATACTCCAGATGCTATGATTATAGGTTGTACCAGCATGCCTAGATTTCTTACTTATTTGTTTTAAATGGTTTTTCTATGTATCCCAGACATAAAATTAATATTTATCCAATCCTCAAACTCACAACCCTCTTACCTCAGCCTTCTGAGTGTTGAGATTACAGGAGAGCCACCATGACTGGCTGAAAATGTTAAATTTTTCATTTTTTTCACTTTTATATGTATGTGTTTCTGCCTCTGTGCGTGTATGTGTGTGTGTGTGTGTGTGTGTGTGTGTGTGTGTGTGTGTGTGCGTGTGTGTGTGTGTGTGTGTGTGTACACCTTGTTCATGCAGTGCCCAAGGAGCCTAGGGAAGGTATTGGAGCTACATGGCTGTGAACCACTATGTAGATGCTAGAATCAAACCTACATCCTCTTGAAAAGCAGCCAGTGCCCTTAATCACTGAACAAACCATCTCTCCAGTCCCCAACATGTGAATTTTAAATTCACCTTTCATATAGGCATTTTTTTGCATTTTAATAAGCTTTGTGGTTTTAGAATAATTTTAGATTTACAGAAAAACTGAGGAGGCAGTGTAGAAATTTCTATACTCCAGAACTAGTTTCCAGTCTTATAACCATCTCACATGGATGTGGTACATTTTCTACCACTGATGAACAGTATCAGTGCATCCTCCTAAGGTCATACTACACGTAGAGTCCTTAGGTTTTACCCAGTGGCCTTTTGCAGTCCAGAGTCTCTTCCAGAATGCCACATTGCATCACTGTTGTATCTCCCAGGGCGCCTCTCGACTGTGACAGCTTCTCAGTCCTTTCTTGTTTTGTTGAACTTGGCAGTTTCAAAGAGTACCAGCCAAGAATTCTGTATGTCGGCCTTCTCTTGGAATTTGCAGGTGCCTCTTTTAAAATAATATATGTAGATGTCCAAGCATGTCGATGGGTGCCTGTAATCCCAGCACTCAGTAGGCTGAGACAGGAGGATTGTTATTATTATTATTATTATTATTATTATTATTATTATTGTTGTGAATTGGGTGTGTTTCTGAGATAAGGACTAGCCTGATCTGTGCAGCAAGACTTTATCTCAGAAACACACCAAATTCACAATAATAATAATAAGATGATGATGATGATGATGCCTGTAGTTTAAAAAAAAAAAAAAGACAGTGACCAGAAAGCAGGTGTAGACTGGTTTAATGAAGAAAGTGAATCCATCCTTCTCTTTTCATGGTCCGTCACTCCCAGCCCCAGCTCCAGCCCCACCCCACCCTTCTGCTCCATCACCCCACCGCACCCCCAGAGAGGCCCCTCCCGGAACACTTTAGTACCCATGAGTCATGGCTTCCGCAGCTTCCTTTCTGCGGCAAACGCTTTTGCACAGCTGTCTTCCCTGCTGATGCTAAGGCAGCAGAAACAGGGCTCCAGTGACGCGCTGGCCTGCTGTTTTGCCCCAAGGCCCTGTCTTGTCCTGGCTGGCCCCAGGCTTGGCCATCAGACAGCAAGGCTGCAGCCTCATGTAACAGCTAGCTCTTTGCTTGGCTGTGGGAGTGAAGAGTGGTGGGAATCCATCAGAGCTTCCAGCTCCCTGTGACTGTCCTCTGAAGCCCCAGCATGCCCAGCGGGTAGCAGGATGTGACTGGGTTCTAGGTCTGTAGATCAAGATGTGATCTTTGGTTTGTCTGGGTACTCCCTCGACTTTCCCACCAGCTGTCTGTGACTGGGAGCCACACCACACCCTTGTACGGCCTCAGTCATCTCATGTCTGAGGATAAAAGGCTGGATCAGATTTTCCTAAGGCTCACACTTGCAACCTTCTGTGATTTTGAAATTTATCACCTCAATTATGCTTGGGAGCAGAGTCCAAAGTTAACAGAGCCTTGCTCAGCCTCAGCTCTCAACAGTATTAGCTCCAGGGAAGCTCCTGTATGGGGCTGCAGCAGTAAGGACTTCATGTCCTGTGAGAGGGGCAGTGGGGTCCTGGCCAGAACACTGCATGGATGATGGGCCCCAGGAAGAGATGGCCCATGCTGCCTCTGACTTGCCTGAGAGCAGGTGGCCTAGAAGGCAGGTGTGTAAAGAGGCAGGTTAGACCAGCTCTGTCCCAACGGAGCACTTAGCGATGATGCAAACGTCCAGCTGCTCTGCCTAATATGGTAGCCTCCAGCCACGAAACGTGGGGAACGCAACTGAGGAGCTGAATTTGGTGCTTTGTTTTGTGAAATGAGGACTCACTCCATATTGGGCTGGCCTTGAATCCAAGCTCTTCCTGCCTCAGTTTCCCATGTACTGGGATTGTAGGTGTGCACCCTCATGACGGGTGGAAGAAAATGAAAGTGTAGGCTTTGTCTAAATGCAACTAAATGTGGCTACGGCAGGGAATAGTGCAGCGGAGGGTGAGGCTTTGGGGTCCAGCCTACCGTCCGGCCTTTGCTGTCTGTCATGGCATGGTTCTCACACCAGAGCCAAACAAGCCACACGTGTCAGTCAGCATCTGAAAACATCAGGGTGAGAGGGAGGACTTGGGTGTCCAATGGCTAGAGGCTAGCCTCTTAGCTCTGTCACTTTGAACAGCTAGAGCACTCTTCCATAAAATTTCATAACAATTGGGAAGACGAAATGGGGTAACTTATAGAGGCTCGGCATGCAGGAGGCTGAGGCATGGTGAAGGTTTAATAAAATCTCTGGGGACAGTGTGCCTGAGGAGAGCAGGCTCAGAATAGGTTGTGTTGCACTGCCCATCTTTCGTGCCTGGTTGGGTCCAGCCTTAGCACTTCATGTGGTGACCATGGTGTCAGATAGAGTTGGGACCAAGAAGGTAGTACTGGGAAAGTTCGAGATTCCTCTGCTCCAGCACGTTGGAGTTGTGATGGTCACAATTTCCTGCTGTTTCCTTCCCAGAACCAGAGGCCCATTAGTGCCACGAAGCCAGGGCTCCTGTACCACACAGCCAGGGCTCCTGTACCACACAGCCAGGGCTCCTGTACCACACAGCCAGGGCTCCTGTACCACACAGCCAGGGCTCCTGTACCACACAGCCAGGGCTCCTGTACCACACAGCCAGGGCTCCTGTACCACACAGCCTGGGCTCCTGTACCATACAGCCAGGGCTCCTGTACCTCACAGCCTGGGCTCCTGAGCCACACAGCCAGGGCTCCTGAGCCACACAGCCAGGGCTCCTGTACCACACAGCCAGGGCTCCTGAGCCACACAGCCAGGGCTCCTGAGCCACACAGCCAGGGCTCCTGTACCTCACAGCCTGGGCTCCTGAGCCACACAGCCAGGGCTCCTGTACCACACAGCCAGGGCTCCTGTACCTCACAGCCAGGGCTCCTGTACCTCACAGCCTGGGCTCCTGAGCCACACAGCCAGGGCTCCTGAGCCACACAGCCAGGGCTCCTGAGCCACACAGCCAGGGCTCCTGAGCCACACAGCCAGGGCTCCTGTACCACACAGCCAGGGCTCCTGTACCTCACAGCCTGGGCTCCTGAGCCACACAGCCAGGGCTCCTGAGCCACACAGCCAGGGCTCCTGTACCACACAGCCAGGGCTCCTGAGCCACACAGCCAGGGCTCCTGAGCCACACAGCCAGGGCTCCTGAGCCACACAGCCAGGGCTCCTGAGCCACACAGCCAGGGCTCCTGTACCACACAGCCAGGGCTCCTGTACCTCACAGCCTGGGCTCCTGAGCCACACAGCCAGGGCTCCTGAGCCACACAGCCAGGGCTCCTGAGCCACACAGCCAGGGCTCCTGTACCACACAGCCAGGGCTCCTGTACCTCACAGCCTGGGCTCCTGAGCCACACAGCCAGGGCTCCTGAGCCACACAGCCAGGGCTCCTGTACCACACAGCCAGGGCTCCTGAGCCACACAGCCAGGGCTCCTGAGCCACACAGCCAGGGCTCCTGAGCCACACAGCCAGGGCTCCTGTACCACACAGCCAGGGCTCCTGTACCACACAGCCAGGGCTCCTGTGTTTACCTCCAACACCCTAGGAATGTCAGTCATCAGTTTCCAATTGCCCATCTGTGAAATGGGAACCACGAGGACATTTGAATCCTTTTTCCTTTCCCCACACAATAGGGCATCTTGAGATGCCTGACTCTAAGGTGTTCTTGAGACCAGGGCCTCTGGGGGTTCCTCCATCCCTCTGAAGATCAGTGGAAAACCGGCAATAGTCTTCATCAGGCCAACCTTCACTCTGGTGTTTCCTCCTACATTGTCGCCTCAGCTCAGTTCCCTTTCATCCGTCTGGTTCCTGCAGGAGGGGAGGAAAGGGGGGCTGCTGGAGAGCAGGAGCCTCCGTGAGCAACAAGGGCCCCCCTCTCTCCACTTCTCTCTTCTGAGGGTGTAGGGAGGAGGCAGTGAGCTGGGGAAGGGATGGGTTGGGCTACCTGATGGGAAGAGGCGTGGGGTAGAGGAGGATGGGAAGGCAGCCATGAGGAAGAGGAGCCACTACATCAGATAGTGACCCTGGGGGTGGCCCAAGAGGGTCGGGGCTGCAGGGACCAACAAGGTAAAGGCTGTCTATCTATAGCAGACGTGTGTTCTTACTCAGGACAACTGAGGAAGGGAGGGGGCTTTGCAGGCTTCCTGGTGACCAGACTCCAGAGCTAGAAAGTCTGAAAGAAGCCCCGCAACCTCATTTCCCTCCCTCTCCCTGCAGACCCTCCCCACAGCAGGAGAGAGAGACAGGGGAATGAACTGGGGGTCTTTCGCAGAAGAGACTGGGGACCTTACGTTGATGAGGAGGGGCTGGGTAAAGTGCAGGCTTCCATCCTCCCCAAGTCTAATGGAAATGGCCGGATTGCACATGTGTTGGGAACTCCCTTTGGGGAAGCCTTTTCTGGCCAGCTGCCAGGCGGCGGAATGAGTAACAGGAGGGAAGGCCCAGAGTGGCTTATCACCGTCACCTTGTCACGGGCCTGGCCCTGGACTGAGTGTTTCCTGCGGCGGTTCTCATATCAGAGATCCTGCATATCAGATATTTACATCACGATTCGTAACAGTGGCAAAATTACATTGATGACACAGAAACGAAATAATATTATAGTTGGGGGGTCACCACAGCATGAGGAACTGAATTAAAGGGTCTCAGCATCAGGAAGTTGAGAACCACGGCTCTAGAGAAACCCACAAGTCAGCTCCAGAGGGGCCTTCAGTTGAGTCATGGGTCACTCTTATCACTTTTAAAGCTGACATCGTCAGCTGTCTGAGAACTGAAGTCCCCTCTCTGTCTGGGCTGCCTAGGACAGGAGAGTAGCCTGTCCCTTCCTCACAAGGTGTCAGATGAGCTAGGAGCTGCTTCCATACTCTATCATTCATCCTGCTGTGGGCCAGCGAGGCGAGGAAGGGAGCCACCCCAGGAATGAGCCACAGCACCGGCAGGACTGGAAGCAGGCTTTCTCCTGGGTGCCATTCTTGACATTTGGGGCAGAGAATCTTCATGGTCGGGGGTTCTTGGACATTCAGCAGCATCCTGGTCCTCTACCCATCACGTGACATGAGCACTCCCTCCGCTTGGGTCGATAGGAAACATTGCTAAAAGCACTGAGAGTGTTCCCAGTGTGGGGAGGATGGAAACGCCTCAGCTGGAGTCACCAGCAGAGGAGCGAAGGGAGAGCTGTGGAAGCCTAAAACACCAACAGGGTCACGGGCACCAGGCCACAGAACGCCACACTGGAATGCCACAGCCTGGCATGCTGAGGTGGCCAGCAAGAAGGATCCCCAGATGGGTGGCAGTGGTCGATGGTGCATCCTAAACACAGCTCCACACACCTCCAGCATTGCAGCAGGTTAACTGAGGCAAGATTGAGGCTCCGGCAACACTGCAGCCAGGGCCAGCCTGCAGGGAAGCTCAGCATTGTTGGGATATTTGAGCATGTGGGAGAGGAGCGCCAGGCTTCCCACCAGCACGGGGAGGAGCTTCACAAAGGAGGAGGTGGGGAGGACTCTGAGTCAGGCTTATCTATGGGCTTTCTCAGTTTCCCACCTCCGGGTCCGTTCTAAACTGCTCCTCGGAAGTGTGTGGAAACGCATCTCAGGTCCAGTGTGCCCTGACGCCTGCGGAGTAGCTTGATGCCCTGCGCATCCTGGCAGTGGCATCTTCTGGGTTTATTGGTTTTCTCAAACCCCTAGAGACTCAGCCAGCAGATGCGGCCAAAATGCACGTGCTTTACTGTGCCCGAAGGCGCTGACAAGCTGGGACAGGCTGGTGTCAGAATGTGAAGCGGGTAGGGAGCCTGAGTCTTGGGCCCCAGGGGCCAGTTCAGATTCCAAACCTACTCTGGGTGTCTGACCCAGTCCCTCCAGACTTGGCCTCTCAGAAACTCATCAACCTTTTTATCCTGGCCTGTGCCTATTCCCCAAGCCTCCGGCCCTTCCCTCTCCCTGAAGGTGCTCCCACGCTGCTCACACTCAGCCCCAGCTCCTGCTCTGCTGAGCCCACTCCACAGCCCCCTCTTCCCTGCCCAGGCCAGTGCTCACCACCACCAGTGGGACCCAGTTTCCATGGCTGACCTTGTGGGCTGTGAGCTAGCTGGCCAAATGTCTTGGCGTAGCCTCAGGTAGACTGGAGGTGGAAGAGGGTGATACTGTCCCTCTGCCTGAATGCATGGGAGGGAGGACAGGTGAACCATGAGAAAGCTAAGCACAAATGAGGAAAGTAACCATGAAAGCCAATGGGAGACCATGGGAGACCAGTTCCTATGATCAGCTAAGGGTAATAAAAGGAACGCTGCAGAGTAGCGAGGGAGAGGAAACCTGTTTGTCTGAGGGTAATTAGGATTAAGTTTGGTTTTTTTTTTTTTAAAGATTTATTCATTTATTATGTATACAGAAGAGGGTGCCAGATCTCATTACAGATGGCTGTGAGCCACCATGTGGTTGCTGGGAATTGAACTCGGGACCTCTGGAAGAACAGTCAGTGCTCTTAACCTCTGAGCCATCTCTCCAGCCCCTAGGAATAAGTTTTAATCTATGACTGGTGAAGTAAGGAAACACACATGCTTTCTGATGGTAACTCTCTCTTTTACTTCAAGAATGGTCTCTGACTCTTTCTGTCTCCACACAGCTACATATCTCCACACTGCTGCACACGGCTACATGTCTTTACATACATACATCTTTTCACATGACTACACATCTTTCTTTGACATACATTTCTCTTCTGCATCTCTTTTCTGTACAGCTTCCTCTCCCTTGCCTCCACACAGTCACAAATCTCCACACAGCCACAGCTGAACATCTCATTTACACAGCTCTCTCGCCGTACAGCACTTTACACAGTTCCGAGGCACAGCTCCTCTATGTAGCAGCAGCTCCTTCACACAGCTCACTCTCTCTCTCTCTCTCTCTCTCTCTCTCTCTCTCTCTCTCTCTCTCTCTCTCTCACACACACACACACACACACACACACACACACACACACACACTTGTACATTATTCACTCACTGTTTACTCACTCACTCTTTCACCCACTCACTCCCTCACACTTCTCCCATGCTTCTTCTTCTTCATCTCTCACCCAGCACACACACACACACACACACACACACACACACACACACACACACACACACATTCCCTCACATTCTGCAGCAGCTCTCACAGAGCTCTACACAGCCATCTCTCTCCACATGGCTGCTGCTGCTCTCTCTCAGCCAAACTCTGGACAATTGTAAGTTACCTTTTCAGGGCCCGACCCATTCTCAAAACACAAGATACGTCATGTGGTTTCTCTCAGGCTAGTAATGTCACATTGACCCATGCACGTAGCTCTAAGTTGGTGAGAGGTCCCAGACATTAAACAATTGGCTGAACCTTGAGCGGTCAGGGTACATGCAGAAAGAGAGCTATTGCAAGGAGCCAATCTCAGTGTAGACAGCCTGGCCTTGATTTAGCAATAGACACCACCTGGGAATTAGTCTTTGTGTTTAATCTGTAGGGGCAGTTTAGTCTGTTTTGGACTAGTTCTAAGGTCTTTGCAAAATGTGTAAAAGGCTGTCTTTGAAACTGAGAATGCTGTTACTTTCCTGTGTCAGTAAAGAATATTCTGATAATATTTCTGTTCATCAGAATTATACAGCTTAAACAGAAATCCACAATTAAATGTGTGCCCAGAGATGTAAAACACACTACTACAGGGCTGTGGAAAGCACCCCACAGCTGTTCTTATTAGGGAGGCATAGCAGTGGCACCCGAGAAAGCTACAGACAGAAAACAACTGGTTTCCACATCCAGTGACCCCAGGGCTTTGCCAGGTGGGGCTCCCCATCGGGAGTTATACGTCTTGTGCGTATAACTCTTCAAACACTAGTTGTCACCTGCTGTATGCACCCGTGGTCCTTGGCAAAAGCCTGTGAGAGGAACTGAGGCATAGGGAGGGCTTCCTGGAGTGATGTAACTGGCCGGGCTGTGTCCTCTCTCCCTTCCCTGAGCTTAAGCACCACCTTGGCCTGTGTTTGAAGGTTATGAACGATGGGTATCTTCCTTCCCTGGCATGCCCATGGCAGGTCCCAGCTGAAGCAGTGGGTGGCCTAGGCTCTATCCACAGGCTGTTGCCCTCTGGTGTGGCAGAGCTGTGCAGAGCCCAGCGTGTCCTGGGTCCCCTGAGCTGCTTTCCCACTCTGCGGCACTTTCCTGTTTGGGAAGGAAAGATGTTGATGGCCGAAGGGAATGAGAGAGAAAACACCCAGCAAATGTTTCATCTCCCCTTTGGTAACTCCTACAAGCAGCTACAAATATGAGTAACCCAGCCACAGACATTCCCCACCGTGGTGCAGGTGACCCTGGCCTGGACACGAGGCTGCCACACAGGGTGCAGAGACCAAGAGCACAGCTCTGGAAATTTACTGACATGGCCCTGAATGAATTTATCTTTTCAGAAGAGGGCCCTGGAGCTTAAAGGGACCATTCATAAAGTCGGTTCTAAGGGAGAGTCTGGGCACAGCTTGTGCTACCAGGGACCTGTCTACAGGCTTGGGTGTGCAGGGAAGGCCATGGGTTCTAGGGGTGCTCATAGCAGCCAGAGCAACTGAAACAATTAGCCTTTTCATCCAGGTAGACTGAGTGAGTCCCCAAGGCTGAGGCCAAGGGGCAGAATAGCCCAGACTCCAGCTTTAACTGGCTTTGGCCAAGCAAATTAAAAACGGACAGAGAAAGTCTAAATCTGGAGAGACCCTGAGTGCCCATATAGAAAAGTGACTCCAAGGTCTCCTCTTCTCAGGTACTCAAGGCTAGAGAGACTATCACTGGATAGTTGAAGAATAGATAAATCAAGAAATGGATACTGGTCTGCCTAGCAGGAGGCTCTGGGAGAACCCACAGTGAGGACATCGGGGAGGAAATGGATCTCACAACCATGAGCCTTGTGTTCTATCAGGGGACCAAGCAGAGAAGGGACCCTAAAGGGGCCCAGGATTCTCAGGTCCAGAGTCCAGCTCTAGAAGGAGTGAAGAGGAACTCAGTTTCCCCTGAAAAGTTGGTCTGATGGAGTGGGGTGCGGGCTTTTCTCTGCAGAGGCTACTCTTAGCTCTTAAGCAATTGTGCAACCATGGCTCTGACCTCAGTGCTGACCTTGATCTCAGTGCTGACCTTGATCTCAGTGCTGACCTTGACCTCAGTGCTGACCTTGACCTCAGTGCTGATCTTGACCTCAGTGCTGACATTGACCTCTGTGCTGATCTTGACCTCAGTGCTGACCTTGACCTCAGTGCTGATCTTGACCTCAGTGCTGACCTTGACCTCAGTGCTGATCTTGACCTCAGTGCTGACCTTGACCTCAGTGCTGATTTTGAACTCAGTGCTGACCTTGAACTCAGTACTGACATTGACCTCTGTGCTGACCTTGACCTCAGTGCTGATCTTGACCTCCATGCTGACCTTGACCTCAGTAATACTTTCCCTTTGTTTGGACACCAGCACTTTCTGCAACTTCAGAAGCACTTCCAAAAGCTCAGCCAGAGCGATGAGACAGAGCTCAGCACACCACTGTCCCCTCCCTTCTCACTCCCACCTCAGTCACATCCCTCCCTGACCACCCCTGACCACCCCACTCCCTTCTGCCAGCCTCACACCTTCCAGAACAAAACTGGCAGATGTGGCTAAGGCATGCACCTGAGGAAAATAAAGACAGCCAAAGTCACCCAATAGTAAGTGGCAGTATCAGGACCCAGATCTAGTTTTCTGGCCACAACTGTAGGCTCACCACAACTATGGGTGGGCCTCCTGGGCCACATCTGAGGTCTCTACCCCACTTGCTTAGCTTCCTCACCATCCAAGCTGGGCCAGCATCTCTGCTCAAAGTGACTGCCGCCTCTCCAAGATTACTGTCCAAGACTCTCGGGTCATGAGCTCACTGTCCTGTCCCGTTTGTTTGCCTATTAGCAGGTGGGACACGGTGGTGCTAGGACAATGTCAGAGGGTGGGTCCCAGGGTCCCACCCAGGGAAGGAAAATCCACAGGAAGCGTGAGAGCCTGGGCCAGGGAACAGAGTGTGCCACTGCTTCAGGGGAGAGAGAGTAAAGAGCCGTGAGTGTGGGGCCTTGAGAGGTGGTGTTGAGGCTTACGGTGCCTTCTGGTGCTGACAAACAGGTGTGTGGAACATGCCAGAGAGTGAAAAACTAGAAAAAGAACTGGGTAGGCCAGGTCTCCGAGGGACAAGGCATGTCCTCTGCCTGCAGCAAAACACACCCTGGACAGGAACCCTGGAGGAAGCCGGCAGAGGAAGGCAGTACTTCTCAGGGTCTCCCCAAGCAAAAGATAAAGAGGCCAGGCTGACTGTGAGACCCTCACCCTCTCCTCTGACCCCAGCATTACCTTTCAGTGCTGGCTCTGGACTCCAGACCCCTGCCTCCCTCGTCTTCCTCAGACTCAGCCATTTTACCTCAGAGTTTTGTAATCCAAAGCTTCCCTCTGCATCGGTATATGTAGCCCAAGTCTGATCTTTCTATTTGGAGTGAGAGGATCCATCTTTTATCACAGAAACAAAACCCAGTGAGAGTCACAGCAAGAAGGCACAGCAGGCCCCTGAGGCTGGGGCTGTGAAGTTTTAGTGTCTTCCCAGATGATGTTTGACTGATTGATGTGGGGCAGCCTCGGTGACAGACTGGCATTCTGTGGACAGTGGTCACAGGCAGCTCAGTAACCTCTGGGCTAACCACGACATGTTCAGCAGCTGCCAGCTCCCACCCTTGGGAGGCACAGTCCTGGGGACTCTCATGAGTGATAAGTGCTGCAGTGACTCCTCTCTGACCCTTGTCCCTCGTGTCCAGGGTGCTGGACAGAGGCCAGTATCAGGCAAACCAGAGATGGTATGTCACAGTTGTACAGTGGCCAAGGCAGAACTTATTTACATGTGCCTCTCCTCATTCCCAGGAAGCACAGACAACAGTGTAAATATAGACAATATAAAACAGCATAGACTTTGAAGAAAAACAAGCCACTATAAAGAAAATACAGTTCAGAGCCAGGCAGATTACAGACACCTGTAATCTCTGCACTTTGGGGGACTGAGGCAGGAGGATTGCTGTGAATTTGAGGCCAGCATAGGCTATCAGTGAATCCAGGCTAGCCTGAGCTACAGACTTAGAAATTGAGACCCTGTCTTAATAGAAAAAAAGATATCCAGAGGGAAGAGGGCACCCCAACCCAGAGGGAAAAGCATAGACCTGCACTGAGGGTCTCTGGGCTCCCTGGCTAGACAGACAGACTAAGCAGTCCTGTGAGAAACCCTGTCTCAAAAAGCAGAGTGGGCGGACCTGAGGAACACCTCCTGAGGATGAACTGCACACACATGCACAGCTTCCTGCTCCTGTTATGCACATAATACACACACACACACACACACACACACACACACACACACACACACACACACCCCGCAAACACATATACATTCATAGCTTCCTGCTCTTGTATATGCAAGCACACACACACACACACACAAGCACAGTTTCCTGTTCTTATGTATGTACATAATACACACACACATACACACAAACACACACACAGCTTCCTGCTCTTATGTGTGCACATAATACACATATACACACACACACAAACACACACACCACAAACACACGCACAGCTTCCTGTTCTTGTGTATGCACATAAAACACACACACCCCACAAACACACATGTCGAGGCCCAGTGTTGGGGTTCAGCTCCGACCTATCGAAGGGTCCCTTGAAGTGGGGAGTGAGGAATTGAGAAATGCTGGATAGGAAATATAGAGGTGGATGAAGAAAAAAGACAGACACAGGATAGCTTTGGGAGGGCCCTGGGTCAATACCCAGCAGCCTCGAGTTTATTTCTAACGGGCTTTTTATACACAGCAAGGGGAGAGGCAAAAGACCTCCCCGTTTCAAGATCAAAGCACAATGTACAGACAAGTGTAGACCCTTCAAAACACCTGGTAACCACACCCCACGACAAAGCATCTTGTGATTAGACCTTGAAGTATAAGACACCTGGTAACCAGGCCTTTGCACCCTACTATGCAGCCTTGGAGAGCAACATAAACTCTGACTCTCTGACCTTGAGTCAAACCGCAAATTGCAATCTTTGTGGGCACACACACACACACACACACACACACACACACACACAGAGCCTCCTGCTCTTGTGTATGCATATTATACACACACACGTGCACACACAAACATACACAAACACACACACATTCACAGCCTACTGCTCTTGTGCATACAACACACACAAACATATACACAGGCAGAGCCTCCTGCTTTCATGTATATGCATACACATGAACACACAGGCACCAAGCCTCCTGTTCATATGTATGCACAGAGCTGAACACATGCATACACACCAGTTTTTCCTTTTCCCATTAACTGTATTTTTATTTTTCAAATAAGCTGCCCATAGGGCCCTGAATATAGAGTATTTTGAATTAAAGGCTCGGCCTTTTGCTCTTTATATGCTTTAAAAAATGTAACCTTTGGTCTAGGTCTGTATAACATTTATTTTTCATGTTTTTTATATTTTTATTATTTTGCTTTTTTGTGACTTTTACCATGTAATTCCTTTAATGTAACTAAATTTATTATTTTAGATTTAAATATCTTTAACTTATGATTTTAAAGTTTCATGGCTTCTGTATTACAATTAGATAGCTAACCTCCTCTCTAAAATTATAATAAAATTCTCCCACTTTCTCTTCTAGAATTATTCATGGATTCACATACATACTATGTTAAATAGTACCATAATATAAACATTAAAATATACAAATACAAAAATAAGAGAACAAATTATATAAACGGATAGTTTATCATAGTTATAAACATATAAATTAATAGTATAAATATAAATTTAACCTTCATAATATGATTGTTTATATATGAATATTAAAACATTTGTCCTTTTTTTTTAAGCATTTATTTGTGTGGAGGTCAGAGGACAACTTGTAGGAGTCAGGTCTCTGCTTCCACCATGTGGGTTCTGGGGATCACACCCAGGTCTTGGGCAAAAGCCTTTGCCTGCAGAACCGTCTTGCAGCCCTGTTCTTCAGTTCACGGATTCAGAGGTTTTACTCCACGGTCTTGGTCACTTGACTCTGTTGCTTAGGGGGATTTGAGGTGGAAAGGCAGCACGGCAGGGAGCATGTGGTAGGCACAAGTCCAAGGGCCCGGGGAGCTCTTCCTGCCCAGGTTCCCAAGTGCTAGAATTACAGGGAGCACCATCGCTCCAGGCGTCTTTTAGACACTGTTTTCTGGCTGTGCCTCACACTTAATGTTCCTTATAAACTTAGGCGTTAACTAGGTTCCAATTTCTTAAGACTCTTTTGCTGTTTTTATTGGGATCGTATTGTTTATAGATCAATTTAAGAGGAAAAGACATCTTTATGATAATGAACCTTCGTAACTGAGAATATGGGCTACTTTAAAAAAAAAAAAAGTAGGGTAGATGATTGTCTCCACCCCCACAGGCAGGCTCCTGTACGTCTTTAGAGTTGTTAGTAATAATTAACAGCTGCCCATGACTCTTCTCTGGATCCCGAACTGTAGGTTCAAGGCCATTGCCAGAGTTCTAAAACACGGAGCGGGTCCTGTACAGTGTAACCATGAAGGAGCTGCCATCAGAGGAACTCGGGAAAACATGCCCTGGCCTCTGGTCTCCAGGTCCCCCCCTGGCCAAACCACACCAGCAGCCATAGCCCCTGGGTCTACTTGTCAGGGGGCTCCTAAGCAGAGAGCAGGTTGGAGGGTATAAACTAAACACAGAGGCAAGCAGGGGCTTATTGACCAAGCACTCAATCTCTGCCCACCGCAGACCAGCACTGAGGCTCCAGAGTTTCTGTGTTGAGTGAGATAAATAGAGTAATTTGGGGGCCCAAAAATAGTCCACAGGAAATGAAGCATAAATGAGCCTTGTACCTGTATAACAACAACAATCACTTTCAGGAGAGGAAGACAGGAGTTCGGGTCATTCAAGGTATAACTCAAAGAGACAGTCTTTCCCCCAAGAGTGGGCCAAGCTCTGAGTGGCCATCTCCCCCTCCCTCCCACCAGCTTCTCCCTGTATGACTGGAAAGAAGAGCCAAAATAATGCCCGTGAGGAACACCGTGTTCAAGTCTTGAGTCTCTTACAGGTGCGGGTTAAAACCTGTCTATTTTTTTTTTCTCAAGCTCCAGTCATGTGGCCACGTTCTAGGGACCTCCATCCCTGGTCCCTAAAGGCACTTTCTAGGGTGTTCCTGGAGCTAAAACAGATTAGTCATGCCCCTTTGTAGCATTTGAGTTAATCTGGTTATCAGAACCCTCCCAAACTAGCCAGCTGGCTTATTACCCATCCAGGTTGTAACTGCCCCAAGCAAGTTCTGCTGAGAAGGAACCCCAGGGACATCTCCAACTAGGGCACCTGTCCAGAGACAAGTCATCAGGCTTATCCAGAAGGGAAGTGTTTCTATAAAATGTTTTAGAGAAGGTGGATTCTGACCTTGGTGGGGGAAATCAAGAATGGGTGGACTGAAGGAGGAGCCACTGTGGATGAAGTTGTACGACAGGTGTCCTGAGGAGAAACTTTCCCATGACTATGCGGCTTACAGGTGAAGTGGGCACTCTACAGAGACATCCTCAGGTTACCTCTTGAGGACTAAAGTCCTCAGACACTGCTCTTTGAATTGGGTGAATCTGGAAGTGGCACCAGCCTATTTGCAAAGCAGGGCATGAACGGTGTGCATGAGAGAGTTTAAATGAAGTCAACAGTGGCAGGTATTCATTGGCTGGGGCCTGTGGGTGAGCTAGGATATGGATATTTACCCTGCACTATTTAGTGACCATGAAAGGACATGATACTGTAAAAATATATGCAAACACTTACGCAAGCCTGGCACTTGGCAAGCCTTTGAGCATGCCAACTGTACAATCATCGCATAGAGATTGATGCCAAGAAAGCTTATATGAATCAATTTTTTAAAATTGGGTATTGGAAGCCGGGCAGTGGTGGCGCACGCCTTTAATCCCAGCACTCGGGAGGCAGAGCCAGGCGGATCTCTGTGAGTTCGAGGCCAGCCTGGGCTACCAAGTGAGTTCCAGGAAAAGGCGCAAAGCTACACAGAGAAACCCTGTCTCGAAAAACAAAAAAAAAAACAAAAAAAAAAAAATTGGGTATTGGAGCTTCTCAACTTATTTAAAAATATTCTGCTGAGGGGGATGAGGGAAAAAGAAGAAATCAAATATGAGATGGGATTTCAAGTGTTTCCATTGTATTAAAAGCCAACATATACTTCTCCTGGCCTGTAAGGCTCCCTCAGTGGACTCCAGAATTCGAAAACTTGAATGTGTGACTATAAGATTTATATGATTTGAGCAGGGTGTGTTGGGGCACATCTGTAATCCTGCCACATGGGAGTCTGGAGCAGGAGAATTTTTCAGGTCTTGGCTAGCCTATGCGGCACAGTGAGACCTTGTTTCAACACACCACCACCAACCAACAAACCTAAAATGCACATTGTTTCTTCTTGCCTCGACTATGATCTTAGTGTCATTTTCCTGGCTCTGTAGTGATGATCTTTCATGTGGTCTTGGTGAATTACCTTGCAATGAAGAGATAAGTTTCAATATTTCATAAATGTGGTGGTTTGCATAATAATGACCCCATGGACTCATGTATTTGAATACTTAATCACTAGTGAGTGACACTATTTGAAAGGATTACAAGGATTAGGAGGTATGACCTTGTTGGAGGAAGTATGTCACTGGGAGTGGGCTTCGAGGTTTCAAAAGCCCAATCCAGGCCCAGTCTTTCTCTCCCTCTCCCTCTCTGTCTGTCTGTCTGTCTCTCTCTGCCTGCAGATCAGGATGTAACTCTCAGGCACCGCTTCAGTTTCATGCAGGCCACCGTGCTCCCTGCCATGGTGATAATGGACTGAGCCTCTGAAACTGTAAACAAGCCCCAATTAAATGCTTTCTTTCCTAAGAGTTACCTTGGTCATGACATCTCTTCACAGCAATAGAACAGTGACTAACCTAATGTGTTAGGTTATTAAAATACAGGGCTTAAGGGCACCGTTAGTGTGTTCTTTCTTAGTCTAAATTAGAATTGCAGCTGAGTGTTCCTAGTGGGAACTGGGTACTGTTGATCAAAAGAAATTACTACCATGCTATTATTCTGAAACAAAATTCAAGATGTGGCTGGGCCTGATAGTGCATAGCTTTAATTACAGCACTAGAGGGCCAGAGGCAGGCAGAGATCTGGGAGTTTGAGACCAGCCTGGTCTACAGATCAAATTCCAAGCCAGCCAGAGTTCCATAGTGAGACCTTGTCTCAAGGAAACAAAACAAAAAACAACCAGGGTTTGGGCTCAGAATATGTGTATGTGAGACCTGCCAAATGTTTACTCCATTCCTTACATTTGTGATAAGAATAATGATAAATATCACATAAGGGCTAGGAGAATGTCCTAAAAACTTTAGAATATTCTTTGACAGCTTTAAAGTACTGCACAAGTGTTAGATGCCTGTTAATTTTTTGTTTGTTTTTTTTTTGGGGGGGGGGTGTTTGTTTGTTGTGTTTTTTGTTGTTTTTGTTTGTTTGTTTTGTTTTGTTTTGAGACAGACTTTCACTGTGTAACAGTCTTGCTGTTCTGGAACTCACTTTGTAGATCAGGCTGGCCTGGAACTCTCAGAGATCCACCTGCCTCTGCCTCCCGAGTGCTGGGATTAAAGGTGAGCACCATCACTTCCTGGCATTGCTTGTTAGTTTTTAAACTCCTGCTGATGAGAACATAGACTAGAGGTGGACGTGTCTGGGCCGTGCCTTTTCGAGGACACGTGAGCTAAGCAGTTCGCTTAGTCCAGAGCCACGGTTTCATTACCCAGGAACCCTCTAGGTCATGACCCTTTCAGAGAAAACTGGAGAGCAAGTGATGAGGTAAACAGTCCTCTCCAAAGGCAGGTGGAGAAGAGGCTAATTCCCGCCTGGCTGAGCTGGAGATGTGTTTTGAAGACACAAAGGAATGAAACGAGAAGTGATAAAGCGTGGCCACTGATTACCAGGATGTGTCAAGAGCACACAGGACTGCTGGTTAGCAGTAATGTCAGACAGGTGTGCAAACCTAATCCAAACACTGATGTAGATATACAAACTACAAATAAACAAATACAGTGTCACTTTCCAAAGCCAGTCTTTTATGCATCCAGTCAGAGTCACTGTTCCCTGAATAGCAGCCCATTGGTCTGCAGTGACCTCTGAGATTATGAAAACAATGGAGTGGCCCTGCACACATGCTTGTCTTTCCATGTGCATTGCTGATGTAAAAGCATTGATTACTAGGGCTGAGGGACTCCAAAGAGGACATCAAGATGGTCACTGATTGGCTCAGACAGTACCAGGAATACCCTAGGCAGATGCTCAGGATTTGATGTGACATTACATAGGATCTGTGGAGTTCCTGGCTCAGCTCTGACTCCTTACAGTTGGGTCCTTTTTCACACACACACACACACCTCACCCCCACTTCCTTCCTTCAAGTGTCATGGATGCACTCAAATCTGTGCAGCTTCCAAGATTCTCAGAAAATCCAATAAGCTCAAAGAAAGCTAGAGTCACAGGCATTGCCTGGCTCCTAAAGAGACCTAAAAAAGAGGAGGGATGAGATGGAAGAAGCCTCCTACCACCCCAGGAACAGCTGGTGCTGGTGAACTGATCCTTTAGTATGGAGAGTCTGAAGGGGCTTGAATGGGAGAGTAGCAGATCTCAGAAAACATGAAGGTCTTCTTGATCACTGAATCCACAGGTCCATCCAAGCAAGGTGCCACCTGGAATTCCATGGGAAATCACCCCCAGATAGATGTCCATCCCTACCAATCCTCAGCTTCACCCAACAGCCAGAGCTAAAATTAGTCACTACCAAATTTCTCGGTGACTCCTAGCCTCGGCATGTCAGAGAGCCTCCAGTTTGGGCTGTGTAGTGGCGTCACTGACCCGAAGGCTATCTTTAAAACTTGGGCCTGCTGCTGTTTGCCTGTGGACAGGGCGCAGAGGTCCTCTAAGCCTTGCTACTCCCAGCTTTAACTTGGAGACAGCCATTGCACTGTCCCCCTAGAGCTGCAGTGAAAGGTAATAAAAAGAATTTGAATCTCCTAGAGCGGTGGGCAACACGCAGGAAGGCCCGAGTCAGTAATGACTCATTTTCCCCCAGAAGTGAAGCAGCAGGAACCTGCAGCCCGGTGTGCTGGGTAAGGAGACAGGGGAATCATCAGTTCATGTGTCTGAAAAACTCCAAGCCGGGTCTGGTTCTAGGTACAGCTTGATTCAGGGACCAGGCTTGTCCTGCATCTCTCATCCCTTCATCGGCATTGGCAGAGTTTCTGGCAGACTGCCTGCCGCTCTTCCATGGAGGCGGGATGGCGTCTGTCCACATACATCTTTATAGACACAATGCAGAGGAGGCCACCCGCCCCTTCTCCCCCAAGCTCAATTGAGGGCCATCACGCTTTGTTCCTGAGCCTGCCACTGAAGTCAGGCACTGTTCCGGCGCGCCTATGGCATTGGGGACACAGCCACAGCTACTGAACCTTGGAGAGAGAGTCAGGGAAGGTTTTGGTGTCACTAGGAGGACAGCAGATGACTGTGAGTGGAAAACTACAATATCCGCAGTACCGCACCACCCACCCCATTTCAGGAGCAACAGGGTGTGATTGCTTTTGATTCCATACTGACTAATTAGGGAGGCTGTGTGTTCAGTCACCACTCACTGCCACTGTTTGTCATAGCATATCCAGGCCTCAAAGGGCTGGATGCAGTTGTGTCAACAGGATCATCTAGCTCAGGTTCCACCAGGATTTGCTCAATAGCCACCCGGAATTCAGAACTTCGTAAATGTTGCAAGTATTTCTAATAGCCGAGCTATTCCCTATGGTGGAAAATTTTATGCAACTGTTCCTTCCTTAAGACTGCAGTAAATATCTTCGTCCTCTTCCCAGTTCCCCCTTTGTTGGTATTTTGTGCTGAACAGTGTCCCTGTCCACAAACTGTCCTGTGCTGGTGCTGGACCAGGTGATTTGTAACCGCGGGGAGTGACCATGTGCTTGCTACACGAAGCTGCTGTAATGGGCACCAGTGAGGACTGCGCGCTTTAAACATACGTTGTCCTTCACAGAGGATGGGCCTGAGGCCCAGAGAGCCTCATCTCATCGCCCCTGTCCCCCGTTCAGTCCCTTCTGTGTCCACATCCCAGAAGTGAGCTCTGGCCCTGCTCAGGAGCCCTCAGGGTCAGTCTGAGCTCACACATACTGGCTCACGGCTGTCCCGTCTGCACAGCTGCACACTCCCGTGATCACGTGATCACGCTGCCTGCTGCCATCTTTTCCTTGTCTCCGAATCCTTCTCCTTAGAGATGTGCAGTGTCAGCCCCTTCCCGTCGGTTGCTGCGTTTTCTTCCTCTCATTCAAACTCCCCTTGAAAACCTCGTCTCACAGAAGCCCCTGTGGCCCAGGCAAGTTCATTCATCCTGGTCACAGCTCCTGTGTGTCAGCCACAGAGTTGGGCTCCAAGGACACAGTTCAGAGTTCTGAGTTTCTCAGAGAATGAACCTCTCTTCATGTACCCTGCCTTCCATCCAACATGACATTTCTCCCTTAGCAGTGCCATTAAAATATCCACCAAGCCAGCTGACCTATCCCTCAGATGACGACTGTCTGAAACACCACTCCATCTATTCTAGGGTAATGCTGGGTTTCAAACCACCAGCGGCGGGAACAAGGCTTAGCATCCTTCAGGAACTAAGCTCTGACCAGAACTCTTGGCTTTGTGTTCTCAGGGGACTGCTGGCTGCTGGCTGCCATCGCCTCCCTCACCTTGAATGAAGAAATCCTGGCTCGGGTTGTGCCTCTAGACCAGAGCTTCCAGGAAAACTATGCTGGTATCTTCCACTTCCAGGTAATTTAAGGGTTGACTTAAGCACCTCCTCACTCAGGCTCAGGGGCTCAAAAGTCCCCTGGTGTGGCTGGGTCCTCAGCTCCTCGGTCCCTGGTGGTTTGTGAGCTCCTGAGATCAGTATTGTTCTGCAGAGGATAATGGGGAAGGAGACAAGATTTTCCCAACCTGCCCACGATGTGGGATGCCATCAGAATGGCTGAGAGTTGTTGGGAGGTAGATCGTGGTGTACAGGAAGTAATGTTTTCAGGAAGTAATCCACAAGTTTTTTTTTTAAAGTTTATTATTTGAGGTTTAAGATAAAGGTTAAAAAAAACTTCCTCCTTTTATGATTGCAAATAAGAAATGATATTTTAAAAAAGAAGAACGTGTGGTTTTGGAGACAAAGACGAGCTTCGCCGTCCTCTCTTGCTTGCTGAGGGGCATGCCTACCATCGGAGACCGAAGAGCATTGTGGGAACGCAGAAGGGGCTGGGCGGGAAAGAGCCGGATGAGGCTGAGGCTGGGGGTCCTCGGGGTCCCAGCGCTGCCCTCTCTTGTCCTCCTCGCCCCGCAGTTCTGGCAATACGGTGAATGGGTGGAGGTGGTGGTGGACGACAGGCTGCCCACCAAGGACGGGGAGCTGCTCTTCGTGCACTCAGCCGAGGGGAGCGAGTTCTGGAGTGCCTTGCTGGAGAAGGCCTATGCCAAGTAAGTAGCCGTGCCCTTCCCAGCACCCCACCCTGCCCCTGCTGCCCCGGACTCCAAAACAGCAGGAGCTATTCGGGGACTGTTTTGAGTAGAAGTTCTGTTCTATAAAAGGATGACTCTGGCCCAAATCGGGCTCTTAATTCAAGGAGGTAATGTGGGCATGGTGCCTGGTCACATGACCTACTGACAAATGGCAGTCATGGCTGTATTTAACCACGTGAACCAGAACATTCTGGGGCTGACTGCTCTGGCCTTGGGGGGGGAACTCTGCTTCTTTGGTGGACCCCACTGCATTTTATCCACTAAAAAGAACAAAAGTCTTGCCAATGGGCAAAAAACTACCCATTGCAGAGGGAGGGACATTGTGGAAACTCACCCAGAACCAATCACCTGGCTGGTAAAAATGGTTTCCCAGTTCCAACCCTAGCTCCAACCCTAGCTCCGTCTCCCCCAGCTTGCCCAGAGTTGAGCTGGACCCACCCAGGGTGTCAGCCCTCTGCAGAGGGGCCTCGGCGGCTGGTCCTAGCGGGACCCCTGCTTTAGGACGAGCTAGTTTTCACAGCTGGTGGGTTTAGAATCCTCACAGCCCTAGGCTAAAAAGGGACGGGGAGGCTTCATGTCCTCAGCCAAGAGGACTTGGGGCCTAGAGCTCAAGAACCGATGGAGAAGCCCATAGGAGTGACCACAGGAACCCACAGTGTGCGTCTCAGGGAAGCTGGGTCCGTTACTGAAGTGTCTTTTTAAGCACTTAACTGTCAAACAGCCAATTAGGCAACCTCCCTTTGTGTCAGTGGCAGAGTCAATGCCAGAGGCTGGGTCAGAGCATCACTGAGTCCTTCCAAGTCCAGGGTTCTGTACAATTTTGGAAACATGTCATAGCCACGGAGGAAAAGTAATGAGGGAGCGAGCTAGTTCCTGGGAACCCCACGTTGGACGCAAAGACAAGGAGAATGAAAGCAGAGGATCCCATGAGCTCCCATGAGGGGGAACCTGGGTTGGAGTGGGGTGGCACTTTCTGGGATGAGGGCACACGGTCAGCAGCATCAAGGGCAGTGAGAGGCAGCAAGCGTTCCCCTCCTCCAGGATCAATGGGTGCTATGAGGCCCTCTCAGGTGGCGCCACCACGGAGGGCTTTGAAGACTTCACAGGGGGCATTGCTGAGTGGTATGAGTTGAAGAGACCTCCCCCCGACTTGTTCAGGATCATCCAGAAGGCTCTGCAGAAAGGCTCTCTGCTTGGCTGCTCCATCGATGTAAGTCCCCACCGCCCTCTGCGGTCGCCCAAGGGAAGCCCTGACAGCACCCAGGAGCTCATTAAGAACATTAGTGCATCCCTGGTTCGCCGTGCTGCTCATCACTTGAAGCCAGGGGTTGCTAGGCAATAGCCAGGCTGTCTGGAGGTGCATTTGGTATAGAGACGGTGGTGCCTCCAGCCCTTCGGTCCCCAGCCCATTTTCCATTCTAACTCTGCTCTGAATCACCCCACTCACAAAACCCAGCTTCCAGAAAAGCACCCCAACCCCCTGTTTGAGCAGCCCAGGAGCTTCTCACTCTGCACTGGTGCCCCTGGGTCCTGGAGAAGACTTCAGAGAGTACCAGAAGGAATTGTTCCCCCAAAATAGCTTTGCAGGCAAACCTCAACAGGGAGATGGGAAATGGGCGTGGTCCAGGCCCCAGGAGTTTCCCAAGGCTGTGCCCAAAAGGTGGGAAAGAAGGGGTTTTGAGGAATTAACAATCAATATGCTGATTGTGAAGTGAGGTTGGAGATAAAAACTGCCATCCTGTGCAGCTGAGCTGGGCGGGGTAGGGGTGGGAGACCAGAGCATCTTGGCCACAGATGCCCGCGGGGTGTCTTCATTAGGGCCCCCACGAGCCCTTGTCTCGAAGGTGAGCCCCTTCACGCCATCCCCATCCAGAAGATGGAGGGGGTGGAGGGGGGGTGCGCCAATCAGCACTGAAAGTGGCACGGGGCTCCTCCAGGTGGCGGGGTGAATGCGCGGAGTTCCCCAGGTTGGGCCCCCGTGCCTTACGCATTCCCTCGGGCGGTTTGTATTAGAGCTGGAGCAGCTGCTGACTGTGTTTGCAGATCACCAGTGCTGCGGATTCGGAGGCCGTTACGTACCAGAAGTTGGTGAAAGGACATGCGTACTCCGTCACCGGAGCCGAGGAGGTACTGGCCCTCGGGGAGGATTGAGTCCCTCCCCCACCCCCGCCCCTCCGCCCCCCAACACGTGGCTGTCCAGGGTGGAGCCTCCAGGCCCGCATCAGCCCGGCGCGCGCTGCCCCCTGCTGGCCACAGCGGCGGCTGCAGGCGTTCTTATATTCCGAGAGAGTTACAGACGTAAATCTCTGAATCAGCTTTTAAAACAAAATCCGGACACAGCACTTTGCATCTGTATGGTCTTTTATACTCTTCAAAATACTGTTAGTGGGCGTGGTGCCTCCTATCTGCAATCCTAGCCTCTGTCTCCCGTGTGCTGGGATTTTTTTTAAGATTTATTTTTATGTGTATTTCGGCATTGCTAAGTTTTGCCACACATGCTATCTCCATATATATGCATGGCTGTTTTTTTCCGAGCCATTTACAAGTAGGCTGCAGGTATGGTGGCATGGGCCTGTAGTCCCAGTTACTTCAGAAGAGGAGAAGGAGGGTCACTTGAGTCCATGTGTTCAGGGCCAGCCTGGGTAACCTACCTTGTCTTTAAAAAAAAAAAAAAAAATTCCCAAACTGGATCTTCCTTTTCATCCGACACCTTTAAGCAGGTGAGAAAGCTTCTCTGGGAGCCCAAAATACCTCCTATTTCAGTTAGTTAATTGAGATTTAGCCCTAACGCCCCAAACAGACACCAGGGCAGGCCAGGCTGTTTATGCCTCAAGCTGTGGCAAGGATTAAAGGAAAAGGTCCAGCCCTCCAAAAGCCACTCCTGGGAGCTTTAATTCTCATTTTCATTGGTTTATTCATTTAGTTTTTGCTTTGGAGAGGTGGTCTTGTTTGCTTTGTTTTGTTTTATTGAGATAGAGTCTCACTACGTAGCTCTGGCTTCCCTGGAACTTGGGGTGAGGCTTCCTGGGTGCCTGGGGTTTAGTTCTCATTTTCCAAACCTGGGCAGCAGTGAGGATCTGGGGGCCAAGCCCCATCCAGCTTCTGTTAGCCCCCTCCACCCACTTGACTCATGCTGAAGCAGGGTGTGGGTCCAAGACCCTCAGCCTGTCTCTCCTTGGATCCTGCAGGTTGAAAGCTCAGGAAGCCTGCAGAAATTGATCCGAATCCGGAATCCCTGGGGACAAGTGGAGTGGACCGGAAAATGGAATGACAAGTGAGAAGCACTGGGTGGGCCGGGGTGTGGGGTGGGCCGGGGCGTGGGGTGGGCCGGGGTGCAGAGGTGGGCTGGGGTACCGGGTGTGCCGGGGCGCCGGTGGGCCGGGGTGCAGAGGTGGGCTGGGGTGCGGGGTGTGCCGGGGCGCAGGTGGGCCGGGGCGTGGGGTGGGCCGGGGCGCGGTGTGGGCCAGATTATGAGCGTTCCACTAGGACCTGTTGAAACCCAGAGAGGAGGCACTGTGTGCACTACCAAGTGAGGTTCCAAGGTCACTTGCTAGTCACACCAAGTGGGTCCCAGGGCTGTGGCCCTTTAAAGGGTTTTGTAAACAGGACACTGCTCCCAGCACTGGGGTGCTCTGACCAGGCCCAGGCCTCCAGTGGAGCACATTCTTTCCTACTGCACGGTCTGTCCTTTTCCAGCTCAAACTCACTCTGCGGCTGTGCCCTCTGGGGGAAATGCCCCCCGTAGGCTGGGGGGTTGGCTTAGCAGGTACAGGTGCGTGGCACCAAGCCTGATGACGTAAGTTTGATCCCAGGGACCCAAGCGGAGGAATGGGAGAACCAGCTACCACAAGTTATCCTCTGACCTCCACAAAGGCACCATGGCATGAGCATGCCATCACCTACTGGCATATGTGAGCACACACACACATATACACACACACTGGCATGTGTGAGCACACACACACACACACTGGCATATGTGAACACACACACACACACAGACACACACACACACTGGCGTATGTGAGCACACACACAGACACACACACCACATACACACACTGGCATATGTGAGCACACACACACACACACAGACACACAGATACACAGATACGCTCACACACACAAGGTAAATAAATACATGTAAAACAGAAGAAACAGTTAAGAAAAGGCACCCTCCTCCTAATAGCACTTCCATTTCAAGGACATGAACTTGGTGCCAAGGGCAGAGAGGTGCCTGTTGATCTCCGGAGCTTGCGGGTAGCTGTTAGGCTTCAACCCTCAGGGGAAAATGCTCCGCTGAGCCTCTCCTCTGGGTCCCCCACACACCCTTTCCCAGCTGCACACCTCCACCCCTTTTCTGGCGTGTTCTAGGCAGCAGAGGAACACCTCTGGGCAGGCTTCCTTCCAGGTTGGCTCGGGGGGGGGGGGGGTGTTCCCTTGGTGGATTTCCAGTTGCCCCTAAAAGAGCTGCCAGGAGCATCTCACCTGGAGCAGGCGATGTTCCTTCGTCCCTTCATGATGGGCCTTGCTCATTTTCTATTCTTCTGTCCACCATCTTCCAGGAGAGCATGACCTCTTGCTCGCCGTACAGCGGTCTGTGCTTGGTGTTTCTCAGTGGGGTCTGGTCCAGGTGGGATGAGCCCCTCCTTCCAGAGGCCTGGGCCCTCAGTAGGGAGAGGGGGTGTGCTCCGCTCCTCAGCATTTGGGGACCGTGGAGAGAAACGGCCATCGTCACACACCCATTCCTAAGGCCTCCTATTGCTTTGCTTTCCAGCTGCCCCAGCTGGAACACGGTTGACCCAGACGTGAGGGCAAGGCTAACGGAACGGCAGGAGGACGGAGAATTCTGGTAAGGCAGTGAAGGCTCCAGGGGAAGAGCCCCACCCCAGCACTCTTCCACAGGAAAGTTGCCAACCAGGGCATCCACCAGAAATGCGTTCAGCGTGTTGAGGGCATGTGGCATGGTGCCCTGGCAGGGTGTTGTACTTCTGTAATCTAGACATTGAGGCGGGGGCTCTCAAATTGGAGACCAAGCTGCTTAGCCTAGGCTATCTAGCAAGAACTTGTTTCCAAAAACAGAAGATAAAAAAAATCCTCCATGAGATCCCGAACAACTTTTAAATCTCTTCAATTTGTCCGTCTCCACAGTGGGGTTGACACTCTGAGCAACGTCACAAGGGTTGAGAGGGATTCCTTCAGTAATGTTCAGACCCCAAGAGAAAACAATGAGAGAGATGAGGCCTTTCTTCCCACTAGTCTAAAGAGATATCCCAGCTCATCAAGAAACCAACTCCGAGGTGAAGGGATGACTTGGTGGTTAGGAGTCATCTAACTCTCTGCTCATGCAGACCTGAGTGCAGTTCCCAGCCCCACGTGGTAGCTCACAGCTGCCTGTAACTCTAGTTTCAGGGGATCTGGCCTCCTCAGGCTCCGGCATGTATGGTGCACGTAAACTCACGCAAGCATACACACATACTATACATAAAAGACGTCTTTCAAAGAGAGAAACCGGTTCCTTAGTAAACAGAGAAGGACCCTTGTGTGCATCGCCCCACACAGCACCTTTCAGTGGTTTCTGTTTACCCTAAGAGCACCTATGTTGTCTCAGTTGATATTTGTTAGTGGCTTTCATTTCACATCTGAGAGCTCTGGGATGTAAAGAGAGCTCACCTATTTGCTCAAAGTCACCTGCTTAGAAAGTGGCAGCTACAGGACTAGATTTGGGGCCTTCTGAGTCTGTGGCTCTACTGCCCACCACTGGGTCTCCCGCAGCTCCTAGTCTGAGCAGGTAGAGGGCCAAGGCTGGCTCCGTGTCTTCTGTAACTCGGGACACACCGTCTCTGCTTTGCCAGGATGTCCTTCAGTGACTTCCTGAGGCACTATTCTCGCCTGGAGATCTGCAACCTGACCCCTGACACCCTCACCTGTGACTCCTACAAGAAGTGGAAACTCACCAAGATGGACGGGAACTGGAGGCGAGGCTCCACGGCAGGGGGCTGCAGGAACTACCCAAGTAAGGGTCGTGGCCATGTGAGGCTGCAGCCATGGCATCCTACCCTGACAGATAGGCCACGTCAGGGGAGTTGGCTGCCGCTCACGCAGGCCTTCACGCTTTCTTCAGCATCAGCCTTGGTCTCACATCTTTTTCTGTTTTCTCAGTCATGCTACTTCCTGCATTCATTTGCTGTGATAAATTTCAGCTCTAGATCCTCTGGTGCCTGAATCTTCGTCTGGCTTATGGGGGCAGCGCTAAGTCCCAGTTCATAGCTAGCTACCCTAGGCCCTCACGCACTGCATCCATGGGGTGGGCACACCAGCTCATCATTGCCGTCTTCTACCCTCTTATGTGTCAAGTTCACTTAGAAAACGTGGACGGCCAGGAGGTGGTGGTCTGTGTAAGCGGAAGTTACTGTTCCGCCAGCAACTCCCAAATACCCAGCAGCCGCTTCCCAAATAATTGATTCGGAGGCTTAATATTACTTATAAATGCTCAGTCGGGAATCCCAGCACCTGAGAGGCAGAAGCAGGCAGATCTCTGAGTTTGAGGCCAGCCTGGTCTATAGAGTGAGTTCAGGACAGCCAGGGCTACACAGAGAAACCCTGTCTCAAAAATACAGACAGAAAGGATAGAAGGAAGGAAGGAAGGAAAGAAGGAGGGAGGGAGGGAATGTCGCCTGAGCCCAGCTCACATGGGGAGAGACTCTCTCCTCTGCCCCGCTGTGTTGACCCCCATGGTTCCGTCGTCATCTCCATGGCTCAGGCATGCTCCACTCTTCTTCCCCTGGGAACTGTCTGGTTTGGATGACCTCTCCAGTCATAGGGTAGGGCATACATGGAGTCCCGGGAACTCTCCCAAAGAGCACCATCTGTGTATGGATCTTCTTGATAAACTTATTCCCATTCCATCTTGAAGGTGATGGGACTGAAACAAAGGACAAGTGGCTGGTCCAAGGCCACAGAGCTTTCTGGGACCTGAACCCAGGCAGTATGGTTATGGAGTCACTCTTAGTCTGGCAGCAGGCCGTGGTCATACTCTGTTACGGATGGGGAAACTGAGGCTCTACTCACTGAGCAAATAGACTGTGACTAGCTGTCCAGTCCCTCCAGTTGCAGCATGCTGTTACCAAGTTCTGGAGGACACTACTGGGAAGCCCCTCTGCCACCACAAAAACAGCCTGTACTTATTAGATGAGGGGGTCAGGAGACACTCTCTCAAGGACCTTTGAGTGAAGGCTCTTGGCCTTGTGGGACGCTCGCCCTCAACAGTACTTATTCAGGGCCACTGAGGTAGCCTAGAAGCTTTGTACGTAAATGAGTGTGTGTGGACACAACTGGATTTACGGAAGCAGTGGTGCCAGCCATGGCTGTCAGCTCTGCTAGACCACGCTTCTGATGGCATGAGGGACAGGAGGCACTTGGTGTAATTACCTCAAACAGGAGTGACTCAGTGCCTTCCTGAGATGGGTCTTGGAAGTGGGGGTGTTAGAGGCACCATGAGAGTGAGCAAGAGACAGAGATGAGATGAGACAAGAGACTAAAGTAGTACACAGGCTATCCCTGGCCTCTGCATTCACCACGGGGTAGGGGCAAAGGACAGCCACAGTGTGGGTGTCCTTAGGGAGCACCAAGACAAGCCAACCGAAGGGCAAAATAGAACTCCAGGGGGGGAAATTCCTGATTCCGGTCCTTCTGAGATTCAGAGTGTGTCAGGAGCCCAGCAGCCTTCCATTTCTCTGACTAGCAGGGGATAAGCCTTTGGGAAGACTTCACAGTTGGGGTAAGGATATAACTCAGATGCTA
This sequence comes from Peromyscus californicus insignis, assembly GCF_007827085.1. Lineage (NCBI taxonomy): Eukaryota > Metazoa > Chordata > Mammalia > Rodentia > Cricetidae > Peromyscus > Peromyscus californicus. The sequence continues at coordinate 67,157,443 of NW_026294436.1, read as the reverse complement.
GAGTCATTACCCAGCATGCACAGAGCCCTGGGTTCATTCTCTAGTACTAGCAATCCCTGCACTGAGGAGGTGGAGTCAGGAGGATCAGAAGTTCGAGGTCACCCTCAGAGACATAGCAAGTTGAGCTATATGAACCCTTGTTCCAGAAGGAGAGAACAGAGGAAGCCATTTCCTCCTGAAAGGTGCAGATCTGCCTCTATAGCCCACCTCTCTCAGTAGCCACTCCGCCGGCCAGGGGCTTCAGCTGGCCTCTACTCGGCTTCCCCATCTCCACTTTTCTCATCCTTGTCCCAACACCTTAGCCCTAAGGCCGGGGCCCACCCCAGTTCCCAGCTTCTGGGCCTTTCTTCAGGGCTGGGCTCGTCTGTCCCTGTTGCACAGATACCTTCTGGATGAACCCTCAGTACCTAATCAAGCTGGAGGAAGAAGATGAGGACGATGAGGACGGGGAGAGAGGCTGCACCTTCCTGGTGGGCCTCATCCAGAAGCACCGGCGGCGGCAGAGGAAGATGGGCGAGGACATGCACACCATTGGCTTCGGCATCTATGAGGTACGGGCCGAGGATGGGGCGGCGGCACTCTACCTCCCCTTCCTTTCTCCCGGTCTCGCCCGCACAGACCCCAGAGGCAGGACTTGGAATAAGACAGAGGACAGGCAAGGTGACCAGGCCAAAGTAAAGACGCCAGCAGGGCCAGACTCGGCTGACACAAGGTCTGCACAGCTGTGTGTGTCTCCGAGGACCTCCTGGCCCTTCCCTGGGCCTCCATAGCTACCCTCCTAGGAGTTCTGTGCTTGGAAAAGACCGCTATGTCCCTTTTCACATCCCTTAGTCCTGGAATTCTGGTTAGCCCAGCAAACTCCAAAGAACAGAAAAGACTTAAGCTAGAACAGAATATTCTAGAGCACACCAGAAGCATTGTGAGGCCAGGGTTGAGCCAACAGGCCCTAATGGTCAAAGCCCAGCCAAGGACTTTGGCCTGGATGGGAGAGAGCCCAGGACAGGCTAAAGAAGAGTCATTATGCTCCCCTGGGGTCTGCTGGCTGCAGCCCGGCTCTCACAAACCCCTCACTGTCCACAGAGCCTTCTCTCATTCTAAGCCAAAGGAAAGCCACGCCTGCTCAACTGTGCCAGTGGGCAGCCTTGCCATGGCCGTCTCCCTTCTTCAAGCTGAGGGCTAGGGCCAGGAGACCTGACTCCATGTCGGGGCTCTGCTGCACAGAACATGGCCTTGGGTGGCAGGAGATGAGTGCAGCATGCAAGACCTCAGGGTAGCTGCAGAGGTGCCTTTTTGTTTAGTGAGTGCAATCTGGCAATTTGCTGGACTCTTCCTGGTTCTGCGAGCCGCCCCATCATTCCCTCAGCCCCGTGTTTAGCGAGATCACCTGGGTAGCCTGAACACGGCTTTGGGAAATGGCAGACATTACCAAGCTGGATTTCTGCCCACCAACTCCAAGCACACTCCTAGCACACTGGAAACCCAGACTAGGTGTCAGGGAGAAGGCTCAACTACTGTGCTCAGCACTGGCAACGTGGCTGCTTCTGATTGGCTACTTGTCTGAGCCCCATCCACCAGCCTGAGAAACGGAGTGGGATGAAACCCATCAGTTGTGCAGTGTACATAGTCCCTGGACTCTCAGTCTCTGAAATGGAAGCTGAGGACTTCAGATCTGGGCTGAATCACTCAGAAAGGCAAAGTGAATTGTGCCCACTCACACACGCACTTGGGAGTCCAGTCATGGGCTTTCAGAGTTGGACAGGATGCTGGCAGTTGTCAGTCCCATTTGAAATGTAAGAAAACTAAGGTCAGTGAGAGAATGTGGCGTAGTGGAGGAAATACGTTCATTCTTGATGGGGCTGGCCTGGCCTGTTGCTTCCTCCAGCTGCACCCAGCCTACTTTCCCTGAGTGAGAGATGGGTGTGGGCTTGAACACAGCTACCTGGTGACCTAAAACAAGTCACCACATGTCTCCAGGCCCATTCACCACATCACCAAGTCCTAAGAAGATTTTTTTTTTCTTCCAATGTGGCCAAAGTACTTTAAGTTGCTTGAAAAATAATTTCCGTGTTGACCTAGTTCATCACCCTGGGGCTGCAGAGAAAAGCGCACAACCAAGAGTCAGTCACCATGCTGGTGTGTTCATTACCCCCAATCTGAATCAGGTCTCCTTTATTTTTCAGGTTCCAGAGGAGGTACGTCCGGCACATGTCAGCCCCCAACCCCAGGGCTCCAGCTGCCAACACGATTGAGGCTTAGCCTGCCTGAACTCAGGGAGTAGCGGGGGCTTGGGAGGAGCTGGTGGCCGAGGGGTGAGCCCTTGTCCCCTCTGAGCCCTGTGGGGGTGGCTCCAGTCCTGGATCCCCGCTGGACTAAGCTCAGGACATCTATCTAGAGAGTTCATCGGTGCTTTCTGCTTCCCCGCGGCCCTTGAGAAGCTGCACAGAGTTTGGCTGTGGTGGCAGCCCTGCTGCTCTTGGACTGTGTGGCTCTGAGAACAAGCAGGGAGGGGCAGGGGAGGATGAAGGCCACACTGTCCTGGACCCAACTCCCAGGCTAGGTGACCCTGTACACATGACATATTCTCTCTGAGATTTCGTTTCTTTTCCGGTATAAATGGGGAGCCATCACCTCCCTGGGCACTGTAGGCATGAACTGAGTTATAGGTCACAGTTAACAGTAATAAGATGCATAACAGCCGGGTGACTCAAAATGCCAGGTATTAAATGACTCACCCATGGGCATCCTGCTTTCACCAATGGACAGTTCAGTTTTATTGAATACTACCTTAGGAGTTGTGGGCCCAGCCTTGAGTGAGAGCTGGGCCCCTTTCTCCTCCCCCAATCTCGTCTTAACTTTTATCAGTGTGTGAAATACAACCCCGAAGTGACCTGGGTCCTTTGTGAGGGAGGGGCCTCTAGCATCCCGAGAGTCAGTTAAAAGCAAGGTGGATGGGAGAGGGGACCTCCCGTCACACCTGGTCACATCTGAGCTCCGTACGAGTCATGTGTTGTTTGGGGTGTAGATTTTGCTTCTCATCGAAAGCGAACCAGGCACTGTCCCCATCATCCCTTCGTCTGGTTTCTTTGTTGACTCATCAGCTAACAGGGCAGACGAACATCCACCTCGGCAAGAACTTCTTCCTCACAACCAGAGCCCGGGAGCGGTCAGACACCTTCATCAACCTCCGGGAGGTACTCAACCGCTTCAAGCTGCCCCCGGGGGAGTATGTCGTGGTTCCCTCCACCTTCGAGCCCCACAAGGATGGCGATTTCTGCATCCGGGTCTTCTCAGAGAAGAAGGCTGACTACCAGTAGGTCCTGCCACCTCTCCTTGTCCCCGGCCCTGGCCGGCCCGTCTTTTCTCTTCCGGTCGGAGTAGGGATAGGTGAAGTGGCGCACTCTAAGGGATCTACTCCAGGAAGCAAAGGCGGAAAAATCATGCAGGATGTGTTCAGTTGGGACAGGGTAGCTGGGGGAGTGTGTAGCTTGCAGCCCAGTTTCACAGCGCACCTCTGAATTACCCAGGGTTAATACCATTCTAATGACCTGTGTGCACCCTCTAGGAGCCCGTACTCTGCTTAACCCCTGCTTTCCCAGGCCATGGGGAACTGACAGTGTTGATAGCCCGTGCATCCAGGACTTTCTGTGTCCGTCAGGAAGTCTCTGGCGGAGGCTTTTAGGCAGATGTCACAAGTTCCTGCCATTATCCCTGTGACTCACAGGAGCTTCTGACACATCTGTCACTGGGTCAGTCATTTCGCCAGCAGACAGAACCAACCCTGGACAGTATAAGCTGAAAGGCTGTGAGGACCTCAGCACTGATGGCTGGGACTAGGGACAAGATGAGAAGGACAGGAACAAGGGTGTTCTGGAGGACCATGGTTGGGACAACCTGTGCTAGAGACCCAAAAGCCCCGTAGATATGGTCTATGGAGTAGGCATAGGCCAGTCCCCAGTCATTACCCCCTGTGACAGGGAAGAGGTAGTGGGAGAGACCAGGAAACCTTTGCTTCAAACAACACATGCCAGAGAAAGAGTTTCAGTGCCCGACAGCTGTGAACTAGTAAATGTCACTGGAGTGTGACTGTGGCTCCCTGCCATGACAGGCTCTCTTGTTTCTTGTTTGTTGAAGCGTGCTGCAGGGAAGGGGCCCACTGGGTCATCTCCTGGCGGGGGTGCGGGGGTGCGGGGGGGGGGGGGCGTGTCGGGGTCAGTGTGTCCAACTTAGTCACCACTGATGAGATGGGGACAAGCCCGAATATCATTGTGATGCCATTGCTCTTGGTCAAACTCTATCCTCCCCTGCTAACCACAAGCCTGTCCAAGGGAAGTGTCAACCCCCTCTGCTTGACCCAGGGTGAGCTGTCTGCCCTTCAAAGCTGTCACCCTGACCCAGAATAGCCAACCTTCTATCCCAGTGAGCAGTACTTAGAAGTCCCTTTACCCTCTTTTGAAGCTGAAACCTAGTTTAAGATTTCAGGCACCCAATGAAGGCCCTCCTAGGCGTAAGTACCCTCACTGAGGGACTAGCTTATGTAAGGGGCTGTGTGAGAGCAAGCTTACTTTGCTAGCAGACTCTCTATGGCTTGCTCCAACTCAACATGGGACAAAGAGAGGTTCATGTGGGCAAGTCTCACCATGAAAGTCTTCCCGTGGCAAAGAGAGTTTTAGATGGAACTTCAATGTTGTCCTCTGAGGCTGGGGATGTAGCTCATTGGCAGGGTGCTTGAACAAAACAAAGTCCAGCTGGAAGTGAGCCCACAGAGCCCTTACCCTCCACACAGGAAGACTGTGCTGTTCGATAAAGACCCCCAAACCAACAGAGTATCTCTGTCTCAGCTTCTACTGCCAAGGGGCTGTGCTATCACAGAAACTCAAGGTGCAGGGATCCTCTCTCCTACAGCATGCTGGGTTTAAACACTGATGTTCTAGTTTATAGGGTGACTTTTGCAGTGTTTCTTGTTCACCCTCCCCAGCCTTCTAATAACAAAATTTCCTTCTGTTTGCAGAGCTGTGGATGATGAAATAGAGGCCAACATTGAAGAGGTATTTCTTCCTTATCTCTCTAGTTCTAGCCATTCTAATGGACACAGAATGCAGGAGAGCAAAAACATGGCGGGGGCCTGGGCGCTGCTTGGACTGTGGGAGCAGGGTTTGAAAGCCAGGCTGTAGATAGTCTCTTGTCCATTAAAGCCCAGTTTATCCACATGCAGCAGGCGTGAGGCTGGTGGGGAAGGACAAAACACCAATGCTGCATTGAGCAGGCTGGGTTCTGGTGACTCCTCTTGCTCAACCTCACTTTTATCATCTATAAAATGGACTCAAAGGATAACAGAACTCCCAAGTTTCTGAGAGTTCTAAGAATGATTCTCTCATTGGATCATTGTTGCTGAAGCCTGGTGCTTGCCATATGTACCCAGTGGGACACCAAATGGTTTGTCATTGACCAAACTGTTCCACAGCATTCCCCTTGGTTCCTGTTGGAGTAGGCCATACAAGGTCATTTTAGTTAAACATTAAAGATACTTGGAATTACAGGAAGTTAAAGCATAACCTCCCCTGCCATGTGCTTTCCACTCCCTCTCATGGGCTTTAGCCAAAAGAAACAAAACAAAACAAAACTTGAGCTGGGCATGGTGGTGCACATCTGTAATCTCGGCCCCGCAGAGGTAGAAGCCAGATGATAAGGAGTTCAAAGAATCCTTAGCTATGTAGTGAGTTCAAAGCCACCCTGGACTGCATGAGACCCTGTCTCGTGAAGGAAAAAAATTCTTAAAAGATAAGTGTGGTGACACATACCTGTCATCCCAACACTCGGGAGCTGAGACAAGGATCAGGAGTTCAAGGCCATCCCCAACTACATAAGGAATTTAGGGCCAGCCTGTGTTATATGAGACCTTGTCTCCAAACAAAACAAAATATATAATTCTTCACACTGCCATGCATCATAAGCCCGGTATCCCTAGAATTCTGGCCTGAGGGACAGGAAGACTCTGGAAGTTGGGGGGTTGGGGGAGGGGCTGCCATGGGAGGGCACCTTGCTGTCCATCTGCAGTTTAGCCCACTTCTGTTTCTGTGCTCCACCTTCTAGATCGAAGCCAACGAGGAGGACATTGACGATGGGTTCAGAAGGCTGTTTGCTCAGCTGGCGGGGGAGGTAGGTGTCACCCAAATTCTGCTGACATAAAGGAAAAGCGGTGTTCCTGGAGGAGACTTCAGTTTAAGCGGGGAGGAAACAAACCAGGCAAAAGCAGAGGAATTTTGGTCATCGCTCAGACCCTTAGCTCAACACCGATTGCTCACATCCTCTCAAGCCCTGTGCTGGCTCCCAGGGCCTCTTCTGTTCAGGTCAGCCCTGGCTCTGCTCTTCCTTCAGATTCTTGGCTCACTCTGAGGTTGTTTTATTTCCTCTGTCCCATGCCAACTGAGACATGAAACATGACTCCCGGTCTTGACCCCCGTAAACATACCTGAGATGGAAGGGTCCCGTTCCTCCAAAATGTAAGCAGATTATACCAAAGCATTACTTTTCTTTTTCTCCCTTTCTGCCCAGCAACCCCAGAAGCAAAGTGTCCTTCTCCATTGTGTAGCTCTCTAGTGTTACCATGACACCCGTCTCCTGCCTAGCCACAGACTCATCAAAGGACTTAGGCAGATGCTTTGCGGTACCAGCTGTGTTCCCCATTTCCCAAGGGGAGGGGCCTCAGAGAAACGTACTCTCTCCGCACACACACACACACGCCCCTCTATGCACACCCTGGGCCTTGTCCAGGTTACACAGATTATACAAGTACACCTAAGTGAGCAGAGGTAGCTGGACCACTTCTGAGAAGCCCTGGCAAATGACCCCGGAGAAAGGCTGAGCCATCTCAAAGATGGCCAAACTTAAGCAGTTTCAGGAAGCCCAGGATCTGAGCTGCAGAGGGTGGAGAAGGGCTGCTAGGTAGGAGGGATGGTGTGGGAGAATTAGGGTGAGGAACACCAGGAACGTGTTTCCCACCATACAGAAAGGGTGACTAAAGGGTGACACTCCACCTAGTGTGTGCCCTACATCATAACAGTCTGTTAAACACAAGCCAAGGCACTACTTCCGGTAGGCTGGGGACAGTGGAACCAACATCACTTGGGGCATTAGCAATATAAACAAGATCCATCTAAGATGTTCACCGTGGTTCACCCAGCTCCCACAGGGAGCCCATAATGATGGTCTGGTCCTTTGTCCACAGGATGCGGAGATCTCTGCCTTTGAGCTGCAGACCATCTTGAGAAGAGTTCTAGCCAGGCGTAAGTGTCCCCTTTCCAAGTCCCTCATCATACTCGTACCCCTGCGGACATGAGGGGGCACGGGACTTCAGGCGTAAGTGTCCCCTTTCCAAGTCCCTCATCATACTCTTACCCCTGTGGACATGAGGGGGCACGGGACTCCTTCCTTTAAGCACATGTCTGTAGCTGTGGCTGAACCGTCACTTTCTGCTCCAGGGAAGAACAGGACAGAGGAGGGTGTGTGACATAATGCTATAGAGCAAAGGTTCCTGGGTCTAGAGATAAGAGATCAAATCCAAATTCTTCTGCTTACAAGCTCAATAAGTAAACCAAGTTAAATAGATCACCTGTCTGACTTTTTACCCCTTATCTGCAAAATAGACACGCTATGACTCCCTCTTCCCAGTAGTGAACATTGTGTAAAATCTGCCTGGTCCAGAGCCTGTGTGCTGTGAATGGAAATTCTCGTAATGACTCGTTGGTAAGAAAAGGCTAAGTCAGTGCAGATGATGGGCACCAGAGTCCTGAGTTCCTGAGTTCCCTGCCTATGTTTAAGAGGCGAGGTCACTGATGGGCCGGGATGGAGGATAATACGCCTTCTTACACTCAGACTGAAGGAGACGGACCACAGAGGCTCTACTCCCAACCTTGAATTTAAATGAGCTTCAAGTCACTTGAGCCAATGGGCCAAGTCAATAACTTCTGGACTCTGGAGATGTCTGCTCAGGCTGGAGGCGCCCATAAAGAATAAACAAGACTAGGTGGAGGATGGAGAATGAGTTACCATCAACCTTTTTGTAGTTTGGGACTGTTAACCCTTTTTTTTCTTTTAAAAAGTATAGCGCATGTGTGTATATGTATGTGCATGTGTGCGTGCGTGTATACGCATGTAGGCCATGGTACACATGTAGAGGTCAGAGGACAACTTACAGGAGCCTGTTCTCTCCTTCCATTGCGTAGGTTCTAGATATCGAACTTAGGTCATCAGGTTTGGTGATAGCACCTCTACCCGTTGGGCCATCTCGATGGCTTTTTTTCTTTTCTTTTTGTTTTGAGGTAGGGTCTCATTCTGTAGCTTAGCATGACCTCCTTGGACTCCGTATGTAGCCCAGGCTGGTCTTGATCTCACAGCAGTCCCCCTGCCTTGGGCTCCTGAGTGTTGGATTACAGTATGTGTAATTCACCATGCCAGCTCTTCCAGCTGTTTCTTAAATAAAAATTGTCCAAGACTAGTGCTCGCTTCCCCCACTGTTCCTCACCACCAGAGAAGGAGGAAAATACGCTTTTCCCTGCCAATCGTTACAAATCGCGCTGCTCCTAATAAGATGGTAGTTAGTGTGCAATGCCTGAAGTCATGTGTGACATCACAGACATCAGCTGTCTGTCATCATGGACGGCCCATCTGACACCAGACCAGATGGCCTCTCACTCGACCCCCCAGGCTAAAAGTAAATCCTTGTTTTAAAGCCAAAGAAGAGTCCAAAGTCTGTAGAATAGTCCACAACTGGTGTGTGTCCCTCACAGATATGGGAGACAATGGGTTGCTGCCTGTGGCTCCTGAACAAACAGCCACAGGAGAGCATCTAGGATTCACAGAGCACTCAGCCATCAGGGCGAGGAGCCAGCACCCAGGCTGGCCAATGCAGGGCTTCCCCAGGGCTGCACCCAGCCACACTCTCCCTCTTCCAGGACAAGAGGACAGTGTGTACTTTTGTGGCTGTTAGGCACAAAGGGTGGTCACAGGGCTCTTCGGATGTTGGCTGTAGTGCCTTCAGAGGACAAAAGTCTCTTTGTCCCACACAACTGGAGTACGGGAGGAGCTAAGCCATGCCTGGTCCAGCCCATTCCTAGTTGAGGGAAAAGACGTGTGGTGTACGTACTTCTGAACTCAGGCCCTTCCCCTGCCTGCCTGGTGACTCCAGCTTTCTGTCCGTGTGTCCCCACACAGCCCCGTGCCCATCCTGGGGAATGGGTTGGTGTCTAGTACAGCAAGTTTAAGACAGGCTAAGCCCAAATAGTCTACAAAGACATCACCAAAAGGGTTGTTCCTTGTGGCCTGGTGAGATGGCTATGGGGGTGACGTGCTTGCCACGCTGGCATAAGGACCTGAGTTTGAGTCCCCAGAACCCATGTAACGCCAGGCACAGGAGCAAGCACCTGCAATCCTATGGTGAGTTGGGAGATGGAGACGAGTTCCCAGAAGCCTGTGAGCCAATCTAGCATGCACAGGGGCTGACAACAATAACCCTGTCTCAAACAAGGTGAAAGGTGAGGACCGACACCCCAGGCTGTCTGTCCTATGACTCCACACATGTGCCACGTTACACACCCATCCATACCCACACACATGCATACACACCCATCATACACACACATACCATCATCCTCATCACACACACACACACACACACACACACACACACACACACACACACACACACAGTTACTCCTCATGAAGTCTGTGGGGTGTGTGACAAGAGTCTCAGTCTCAGCACAGGACTTACCTAGTAAAGCGCAGAAGGTTCTTCAGATTTCCCCATCAGTTGGGACACAGACACACCTATCTGCAGATGGACAGATGGAAAAGTTGCCTTCCTCTCTCCGCTCAGAGCCTACAGTAAACACACGTGCTCTCTGGCTGCATGTGACCACAGGCAGTTTTCCACCCTGTCGGCATTTAAAGGTTCAGCCATGACCAGGTGTGGTAGCACATACCTATAATCTCAGCATTTGTGAGGCATAAGTATGGATCTGAAGCCTGTCTGAGCTTGAAAGCAAGGCTCTATCCAAAAAAAATAGCCCAGTCATTTTTTTTACGGTCTTACTTGTTTGTTTTAATACGAAAGCCCTGTCTGTCCATGGCAGTCTACAGAGAAATCCAGCCTGTGTAAGATCCTCTGTGCCGCCCCAGTTTGACAGCCAATTACCCACACATGATTAAAGTAATCCATGGGACTGTGGTAGTGGCCGGCCCAGAGGAAGGACATGTCTGTCTTTGTAGAAAGTTCTGTCAGACGGTGCTGGTCTGGAAGGCTTTGCTCACATTCTTACTTTGTCTTGTAGGCCAAGACATCAAGTCAGATGGCTTCAGCATCGAGACCTGTAAAATCATGGTGGACATGCTAGATGTATCCTTCAGTGTGCCCAGAGCAGAGGCTAGCTTCCTCGGATAAAGGAAGTGAATCCACTCCTCACCTGCCTTCATAGGCTTGGAGTGCGGACAGCCAGCCTGTCAGGTCCAGGGCTACAAACCCTGACCACACACCCACCGTCTCCGCCCAGAGCAGCCCCGGCAGCCTCTTGATGACAGCGTTCTCCTACTTTTCCAAAGCGGAGCTTCTCCAGTAGTGTGTCCGCTATGAATCTGGGTCTGTGGCAAGATTCCCTTCTCAAACCATGTGTGGTGGTACACTTCTGTTAATTCTAGCACATGGTGGGGCTGAGGCAGAAGGATTTCCAGTTTGAGACCAGCCTGGACTACACAGCAAGACTGTCTCAAAAAAAAAAAAAAGCTGGGCGGCAGTGGCGCACGCCTTTAATTCCAGCACTTGGGAAGTAGAGCCAGGTGGATCTCTGTGAGTTCGAGGCCAGCCTGGTCTACAGAGCGAGATCCAGGACAGGCACCAAAACTATACAGAGAAACTGAGGGCCCACCTACATGGCCATTCTTTCTCTGCGGCCTAGCTCCCCCTAGGCCACCCACCTGTCCCGGAAGCAGAATAATCATGCTTCCTCTCCATTTCTGATGGTCAGTAACAGAACAGCGCAAGCTTCTATGATCTACCGGCCGCATGGCATATACCTATGACACAACAGCTCCCTTCCCAAGATGCCTTAAAAATACCCAAATAGTTCTCAAGGGCCCAGTTATCTGTCTGTCATCTCATAGCAAACTGTCAGCAAGATCTGGGGTCCCCACAGCACCCCAGTCAGCAGACAGCAGGCTCCATCATACCCTTCCTGCTGCCCTTTTGAGGAAACTCTTGAGTATGAAAAGCAGAAGGCAAACCCTCCTGCAAAACCTCCCTGTGCCAAGCAGACGCCACTGTACCCAGTGACGACATACTCCAGGAGCTTTCCTTGACCGAGGGCAGGAAGATGGGAGCGGCAAGCTGGGGCTAAAGGAGTTCTACATCCTCTGGACGAAGATTCAGAAATACCAAGTAGGGGCCTGGGGACCCTGGGGTGGGTAAATCTGTGTTGGGGGATAGTCTAGACATATACTTTAAGATGCAACTTCTCTGGAGGGTGGGGGGACATTCCCGGGAATTGGACTTTAGTGGAACTCAGGAGTAAAGACCCGGATATGCCAAACACACAAACCAAGCAAGGACTTGCAGGTAAAGCAGTCTTAAACTTTCCTTTGCCTGATTAGTAACCAGAAACGAGGCCACGGTCAAGAGTCTCCTGGAAAGGCTGCATAGTGTCTTGTAGTTTGGGTTTGTGGCAGTTCATATGTAAAACATAGCATAGGCCTGTGCTGACGGGTTAGGTGATTTGATGGGCACATTAAGAAGTCAGCTCATAGAAAAAGGCAAGAGCACTAGACAGCAGTTCTCAACCTGTGGGTCATGACCCCCTTGGGGTTTGAATGACCCTTTCTCAGGGGTCACAGATTAGATACTTACCGTTTCGTCACGGTAGCAAAATTACAGTTATGAAGTAGCAAAGAAAATAATTTTATGGTTGGGGGTCACCACAACCTAAGGAACTCTATTAAAGGGTCACAGCATTAGGAAAGTTGAGACCCACTGCCCTACTAAATATTGAAAGTGCGAGTAAGGCCAAACTAGAGGCACGGAGACAGGCACCTGACACCTGTTTTGTTTGGGGTTGTGGTTCTAATAAGTATTTTCCGTGTTCCAGAAAATTTACCGGGAAATCGACGTTGACAGGTCCGGAACCATGAATTCCTACGAGATGCGGAAAGCGCTGGAAGAAGCAGGTAACACTTCATACCCACACCTCCCGCCTGTTTTCTGTGGAGCCTCGTTCTATACCATACAATATAAAGCTTTGTTGGTGGGTCTGAAGATGCAGCTCGGAGGTAGAGCTCTTGCCTAGCATGCACAAAACCCTGGGTCCTATCCCCAGCATCACAAAGAAGTTAGACAAACCAAAATTTGGTTGGTGGCATAAGCTGTGGATGCTGGTCAAAAACGGCATACCAATCCATCCTTCTCACTCCCCTGGAAAAGACGGACTGCTCATATTAAATGTCATCCCGGAAGCTCTGTCCTCAGTGTCCTCCTGAATCCAGGTTTTCTCTGGAACAGCCTGGCAGAGCAAGAAGGCAAAGACAGCTCTGAGTGTGTGTGTGTGTGTGTGTGTGTGTGTGTGTGTGTGTGTGTGTGTGTGTGTGTGTGTGTGTCCCTCCTCATGCTCCTCACGCTCTTTCCCCTGCAGAGCTGACTTGGTAGAATCTGTCTCAGCTCAGTTTCCAGGAAAGCCCCAGCAGAAGAGACATTAGTATCTGGGGTGTAAATCTAGCAAAGACCAACAGAGAGGAAAACTCTGTGCTTGAGGACAAATCTGACTACAAACAATGCTGTACCTTTCCCTCAGGCAGCCAAGACTGGGATGGGGCCTCTATCCACTAGCACCCAGGCTCCTCCTCTCTACTGCTTAGGATCTAGGACAGCAGGTCACCACCATCACATGCTGCCAGCAGGTCCACACACAAAGGGCTCCTTGCCTTTGAAGACACACCCATGACTTCTGCTCACGCACACTACTAGCCGGAACTTACAAGATCTCCGACAGCTGCAAGGGAAGCTGGGAAGTGCAGTCAGCATGCCCAGACAGCGATGGGCCTGCTCAAGTTCCTTTTCTGTTCACAAGAAAGAGTTAGTATCAATTAGTTTACCACCATCAGTCTACCACCTAAATCTAGGAAGAAACTAATCTCCCAGATGATTGACAGCTAACTTACATGGCTGTTGTTACATGTTGATGATCATGGTTATCAATTCAGAGTAGCATGACCATTGCAAAAGAACAGAGCAAAGCTTTATTTGTTAGTGAGGAAACAGACAGGGTGATGGAACAGTTCAGAAGGGAAAGAAAGGACTCCACTGCAAAGTTCAACCAGCCACACAGCCCGTGGACAAAAGCAACTGTGGGTGTCATTTAACGTGTCACACAGTTCGGGGAGCTGGGAAGATGGCTCAGTGCTTGGAAGTATTTGCTGCTCTCACAGAGTTGTGACTTTGGTTCCCAACACCCTCTGGGCAGCTCACAGCCACCTGTAACTCCAGTTCTAGGGGATCCAACACCCTCTTCTGGCCTCTGCAGACACTGCATACAGGTAGTGCACATATAGAAAAGCAGGTACATGCACATAAAAAATAAGTAAATAAAATGTAAAAATAAAGGAAGGGGGAGAGAGAGAAAGAGAGTGTCCCATTGGTTCCACAGCCTGTGAGCAGAACTAGATGGTGAGTGTGGCACTCGGCAGAGCTAAGCAGTGGGGTTCTGGTACCCAGGCAATGGCTGTTTGTTCACTCACCTCCAGGTTTCAAGCTACCCTGTCAACTCCACCAAGTCATCGTTGCCCGGTTTGCAGACGACGAACTCACCATCGATTTTAACAATTTTGTTCGGTGTTTGGTTCGGCTGGAAACACTATTCAGTACGTGGCTCTTTCTGTTCCCATCACTCAGAGTTAAGGCCTATCTTGTCTTTCCCCAGGGGTAAAGTCACTGGATGTGTCTATGAGTTGGGAATGAATTTCCCTTTTGTTAAACTGGGGAAGCGGGAAGGAGTAGTAACCTGTGTCGTCCAACAAAAATCAGCTGCCAAACTGGACAGCGCTGCAATCTGCCTTTCCACGCCCTCATTGTTCACCCCCTGTCCTCCCTCCACAGAGATATTCAAGCAGCTGGATTCTGAGAACACTGGGACAATAGAACTCAACCTTATTTCTGTAAGTCAGCAGCTCACACCAACCCTGGCTCCTGGGAAAGCTGGTGGAAGATGGGTCAGACAGACTGTGTTGGGGGTGATCTGAACGAGCTGTTCCTAGGATGACTTGAACAGGCTATTTTGGGGGTGACCTGAACAGGCTGTTCCTAGGGTGACATTCTTTTGGAAATTTTGCTTCTGAGGTTTTTTTGTTTTTTGTTTTTTTGTTTTTTCTGGTCTATTGGGGATTAGCCTGTAAATGGTTGTAAAGTCCCATGATGCACTTTGATTTTTCTATTTCTGAACTACTTGCTGATTCTTCTGCCTAGGAGAAAACACCTGGCTCTCTCATCCCATGAGCTTTGACTGGAACATGAGCACCAGGTTAAATTAAGATGACTGGGTATACCAGATGGCTGAGGAAAGAACTGATCAGCACTTGAGAGAATGTGCTTGTAGAATGAAACACTTGGGTGAAATTCAGGTTGGGTTCTGGGAAGACCTGCCATTTTAGGGCATAATATCTACTCAAAGTATTTTTTGAGACAAATACTTCTATTATCTCTCCTCTTTAACATGAAACTAACAACAATACATACATTTATCATATGTCATAATAGGCTTACATGTCTAGATCTCATCTGAGATCAATCTAAGTCTGCTATTTTCAACCTGTAGATCCGCAACCTCTTGGGATCAACTGACCCTTTCATAGGGGTCTCTTCAAACCATCAGAAAACACAGATATTTACATTATGATTCATAACAGTAGCAAAATTAGTGTTGTAAAGTAGCAAGGTTTATGGTTGGGGGTCACCACAACATGGGGTTCTATATTAAAGGGTTACAGCATTAGGAAGGTTGATAACCACTGATCTAAGTCAATGTGGCAGGCAACTTCACCAAAAACAAAGCATAGGACATCCTCTTGTCACCCTGCTAACAGAAGACTCACACTCACAGAAGCAACTGGGTGAGTAGAGAGCCTGCTGAGTGTTCACAAGGCCCTAGGTTTGAGTCTCAGCATGGCAGAAAAGAATAAAAACAGCAGAGAATCCAGGACCACATGAGTCCAGAAGGCCACAGAAGGATGCATTACTGGGTGGGAATGGTCATCATTGATATTTCCTCATGTCACACAGAGGAACAGAATAGCAGGAAGACAGGGATTAGGTTCCAACAACTTTTTTTCTTGAATTTTGAACTTTGGTTTAAACCAACACTCAAACAGCTGTTCACTGCTCTGCAGTGCATTGTAAAGTACCTGTATCCAAGTGGAAACCTTTTAGCTAGCTACAAATGACCAGTTGCTTAAAGCTCTCCCTCTCTCTCTCTCTCTCTCTCTCTCTCTCTCTCTCTCTCTATATATATATATATATATATATATATATATATATATATATATATATATATATGTATGTATGTATGTATATATATATATACACACACATATATATATATACATATATATATGTATATATATATGTTAGATGTTAGACGTTATATTACCTAAGAAACACCCTCAGCCTGAGCCTGCAATTTAAAGGCAAGTCAATACAACTGGAATGTCAAACATGCAACGCTAGGTTCTAGAAGCTAGCCTATTCTCATTCCTGCTGGATAGCCAACTCTGGCTCCCCAACCCCACTCCCTGCTTACACTCTGACCAGTCCCTTCCTGTTTCCTAAGGAATACCTTGTATTCACCCTCCATTTAGCTTACCCTCCACAGGTTCCTAAAGATCCCCTAGGAGGTGTTGCCAAGGATTAGCCCTGTCTAGAAAGTCTCCCCTTAATTATGCTGTGGTTTTCATGATTTTCAACTTCAGTTGTGGGTTACATCACCCTGGAGGGCTTCCACACAGTCCTGATGACTTGGTGTATTCCACACCGACCTAGGGTCTGAGAGTTCCTGTTGCTCCAATTTAGAACCCAAGCTGAAGCCAGTGGTTTCTGGATGTCCACAACTCAAAACTTTTTTTAAATTTTTTTGAGACAGGATCTCAAAAAATTCCTGGTTGGCCTGAAATTCTCTATGTAGACCAGGCTAGCCTCAAATTCACAGCAATCTGCCTGCCTCTGACTCCCTAGTACTGGAACTCCAGGTATACACCACCATACCAGCCCTGAAACAAACCTCTGATGTGATGTGTTGAAGCAAAAGTGTGAAAATGCTAGTCCATACATTATTTGTATTCAGTACTAATGCAACCACCAGTTTAATCATCAAACTGCTAAACTAGTCTCCAGAAGTTAGGTAGAATGAACTGCTAGGGCACTGACATCTTAGTCCTTGGTAAGCTTTCAGGTTCAACCATCTTCCAGCATAACCCAAAGCCACCTATAAAGCCTTTCATTTTAACAATGGTCCCTGAATAACTGGTTCTTTTCTTCACACAGTGGCTGAGTTTTTCAGTACTCTGAAGTTACATGCCTGAAGACTTCTAATGGAAGAAAACAGCCAATGCCTAAACTCCCAAACACTTTGTCTCTGGACCTCGACCTTATGGGAACATTTACTTAAATGGATGATTAACCTGAAGAATATAACCGTCTGAGATAGATGAATTGTCACTTACCAGAGTAAAAGTTTTCATATAGATAAACCAAATGCAAATGAATTGCATAACCCTTGATAAGCTCGAAGAAAGCTTCATGTCTGTAAATAGTATATACTTTTTACTTCTACACCTTTTCCTGTTCACAGCAATATTAAATCAGGAAGGAATGCAGAGAGGCATTAAACAGCTAGGCAAACAGTAAATCAGTCTCAGAGGCCACAAGGCCTTGATGGGAATATTTAAAGAAATTTTTTTAAGTTTTAAAATGCAGTGGTGGCATCTGCCACAGCAGCCCAGGGACTGACACTTGCCCTGAGCAAACTGGTAAATATAACGATGCATCCTGAAGTAATTTGATGGAGATATCTAAAGAATCCAGGAGCCAGCAGTGGTGGCACTCCCCTGCAAATAGGAGTCTGAGATAGAGGTCAACCAGGGCTACCTAGCAAGACGCTGTCTCAAAAATGAAATCAGAAAAAAAAAAAAAAAAACATGGTTGCATTATTTGGTTCTAACAAAAGATGGTTTTTATACACTGTCATGAACAGTAAAGTCCTTCTTAAACTCAAGTCCTTGACCATAGTTGGCCTTACACATTTAAGACTTACAAATAGTGAGTGGTGACAGCATCCTACCCTGAGCAACTGTAGCAGTGCATCAGAGCCAGGTGTCCAGTTTGCAAGAAGATCATGATAAAGGACAAGCAACCTGTTGGATGCCTCATATGTTTCTGTACTTCACCTAACCCCAGGGATTGTGCCTAGAGCTGGGGTGGAGAGCTCAGAAGGTCTTCTTAAAACAAACAGGCTGGCTTCTTGATTTTGGGGAAACGCTAGCAACATTGTAAGCATATTGCCTTATCTCCTTACAAATGTACTGTTAATAAAGAGTTGCCAATGCAGTCACACCACACCTTGTTTTTGTTCCTAGAGTGTGGCCCCCGTGGGAGGGTTTATGAGCACACAGTATTACAGCTGGGTTCTACTTAGACAGGTCTGCTGCTCTGAAAACTCATCCATTGAGAAGACATCTTACCTACAATTAAACTATGGAGCTATACGATGTTTTAAAACTCCAGTTCAGAAGTTCTGGGCATTCGACCAGAAAGGGCAGCCCTAATTTCACCTGTTTGTTGG
Organism: Peromyscus californicus insignis; assembly: GCF_007827085.1. Classification (NCBI taxonomy): domain Eukaryota; kingdom Metazoa; phylum Chordata; class Mammalia; order Rodentia; family Cricetidae; genus Peromyscus; species Peromyscus californicus. The sequence goes on along the minus strand of NW_026294436.1, from coordinate 67,139,582 downwards.
TCTCTATCATTGCTGGCTCCACCACTTAGGCCAGCAAGAGAGCTGAGAAAACCCCATATTAATTCACGAATCCCGGGTTATGACTGTCACTGGTGATCCTTGAAGAATAATAAAATGGGAAAAAATGACTGTAGAAGGACAGGCCCATAGGGTTGAGGAAGTTGGCTCAGACCAGTTGCCAAGGCATGCACATAATGTACTCCTTATGAGCCAACCTGGAGTCTGCCTGAGGGCCTAGCAACAGTAGCTGTCAGAGTACCTAGTCGCTGTTAAAAGTTCCTGATCAATGTCAGAGTTCCTGATCATGCCCAGTCAATGAGGGACGACCACACAGACTGGGTGCTGGAAGGAGGGTATATAAGGCCTTCCCTGTTATTGAATAAATGAGTTCCTTATTTGCCTTCAACAGACTCCCGGTGTCTGTGCCGTTGATGCTGCACCTTCTTACCCCCTCCCTGGAGGGAACCATTAGAATCCAAGCAACAGATGACCTGATGGAAAATGCTACCTACTCTTTCACGGAAAGAGGTCTTTTGTTGTTGTTGTTTTCCCCTAGGGGCAGGGGGTATATAACAGAGCTTCATATAGTCCAGACAGACCTGCAACTATGGCCTTGAACTCCTGATCCTCCTGCCTCCACACCCACAGTGGGAATTTCAGCCCCATGTAAGTAGTAGATGGATTTCTCAAATGCAGCTAGAGTGGGCTGGGAAGGCTAAGAGGTTGGAGTATGAATATGGAGCAAACTTGGGTCACTGGTATGAGCTTCCTCTGTTCAAGACTGGGGGTTTCAGGATAGAGAGGAGTGGATTGTCTCAGGACTATCGGTGACAAGGTAGTGTAGATGAAGGACTGAAGATGGGGTAGGGTTGAGGAAGGTGATAAAATGTTTGAAATATGAGGCTAGGAGACCCAGCTGGGAGGGGATGGGAGTGAGGGCAGGGATCCTGCCTTAATAAGCTGAGAGAGGAGGAGGGTCTCAGGTTAGGTGCAGAACGGGGCAGGAGAGCTGGCCACTCCCAAACGGCGGAGGCTATTTTAGACATCACTGGCTGGCACCACGTAGCCAGGCCCTCCTGCTGCATTTTAATCTCAAGGGCTGACCCTGTTGCCAACTGTGCTCTTTATTGCAATGGGGGAGGGGGGCGGGGAGGAGAGACCAGGTTCAGTTCCCAGAACCGCATGGCAGCTCACAACCTCCTGTAACTCCAGTTCCAGGGCATCTGATGCCCTCTTCTGACCTCCACGGGCATTGCACGCATGTGGTGCACTCTCACATAAGCAGGCAAAACGACCAAACACATACAACGTAAGTATAAAATCAAAAACTGGGCGATGCCTGTTACAGGGAGGAAATAAACCTCCAAGCTTTTTGATCCCATAGGAACTGTCCTAACCAACATCTCGCCACCACTCCCCGACACCTCTGTCCTGAATTGCAAGCCCAGACCTATCTTATCCCGTCTATGCACTGGGCACACATCTCTTCAGTTGTTCTTTTCACAGCTCCTCGGTGACACATCCTACTCACACACCTGCCCTCCCCTGACCTGTCCTTCCCCCAGGGCCAGCGTTCTAAGCTGTCCCTCCTACATCCACTTCTTTTTGCCCAAATCACATCTCCACCTGGTACCATCTAGTTAACAGCCAGTTACCCCCTCGTGCCAACTCCCAGGAACACCTTCCTGCCCTCCAGCCCACCCCCAACCAGCCTTTGCTGCCTTTAATTCCATTGCTACTTCCTCTGACCTGAGCCCACATTCTCCTGGTTTCCTTCTGTCCGGTCCTTTTGTCAGCTGGGACTCCAGTCACATGACACCACTTCCAGCCAAGGCTTCATCGCCTATTACATCAGAGCAGAGCTGACACTTCCTTCTTTCGCATGGCCCACTGCCCGGTGCCTCCTTCACCTTTACTTTGCAAAAACCTATAAATTCTGCTGTTAGAATGACAGCAACACAGAGAACTGAAAAGCAGTCCATGTTAAACATTAAGCTGTTTGATAAATTATGAGAGTTTTATATAGCCGTTGAATCTTAACAATGGCAAGCAACAGAATACAGAGTTGCTTACAGCATGCTCCCAATTATGCCGTAAAAATCCAGACAAGACTGTTGGAGCCCATTTAGGTTTCCCAGTGGCTTTACCCAGCAGGTCTGCATAAAAAGGATGACTGGACCACAGGCCTGAGTACCAGGTGTCTGAGATGGTCTACACTGAACTGTGCTGGGGGAAGGTCTTTTGTGCCACCCCTTGGCCTTTCTTTAAATCTCCTAGGGGAGCAACAGACACAGGGCCTGATGGGTTAGGATCCAGGCCCTCCCGAGGCTATCCTGTATTTTCTGTTTCTCTCCCCTCTATACTTCTATCTAGTATTTCTTGCTGCCCCTACTCAAGAGTACCCTGGGGGAAAAGTGTGGGGTGGGATGCCCCCCACCAAGACTACAAAAAAATATGCCTAACGGTGTCTCTACAATGTCCACTGCCTAACTCTAAACAAGAATTCCTAGAAAGAAGCTGGGTCTTCAGAGACTGTAGAAGTGCAGAGATGTGGAAAGATAGTAATGTTACAGGCCCAGGGCTTAATCACCATATCTTGGGCTAATTTTAGGCCCTGAATAGCCATCCCTTGCCTGCCTCTATGTCAAGCCAACATCTGGTGACTAATAGATAAAAATCAGAGTCTATGAATCTAAACTCTAAGACTGTCATCAGATACATCTGAGACCTATAGGAGATTCTCCATCTTGCTGCCTCTCTGATGTACCCACCAATCCCTTTTTAAGCCTTGATTTATGACTTTCTTTGCTCTACTTCTATAAAGCTTCACGAAACCACTTCCACGCAGACACATGGAACCTGGAGTAACCTGGCTCCATGTTTCCTAGGCCTCGGTCATTGAAATTGGCTCCATCATAAACTATCTTATTCCCTTGAAAGCTGTGGTTTTTTGAGTCAATAACCTTTTTCTATACTTTCAAGTATTAACCCCAAGAAGCTTTGATACTTTAATAATAAAACAGGTAAAACAACAACTACAAAGGGAATTCTTAGGATAAAGCAGCGGAAAGGCACCTGTGGTGGGCCTGGCCAAGGTGTGCTGCTGAGAGATCACAGCATGCAACAGATCTAATGTAAGGGGTTGATTGGGGGATGGAGGGAGAGTCTGGGAGCGGGGACAGGAGAGAAAGAGAGACAGAGAGACCAAGACTGGGAGACAGAGGGAAGGAACAAGACAGAGAAGACCATCTGGGGTGGCCTGTGTTGCTAGGCAACTCTACACAACTGGTAGCAGATGTGGAAATGTGGTGCACCTGGTGGTGGTGCCCAATTTACAACAAGAATAAGAACAAATGGTAGGATTACGGAATATGCAACAGACCTTCTTGGTTCCCTCTCCTAATTTCCACATCTTCTATTTTCATAGACTCACGTAAGTCTTTAGCTTACTCTACAGCACTTTCCATGGTTCCTCTCAACAACTCCTTAGGTTTCACGACATGGATTAGGAGTACAAGTCTCATGGAGATCAACTGCTTGGTCAGGTCACACAATTAATTCCTGCAGTGCAACAGTCTAGTTCTAGAATTCAAGTCCTATTTATTTCCTACTTGTAACATCTCATACAAATCCAGTGGCTTCACAAAAAATACCCTTTATTCCACACTTGTACAGACTGGGACCCAGCAAAAGTTTAAGTGCAGCCCACCTCCAGCTGTGGAATCATCTCCAGACAGATCAACTTGCCTGGTGGGGTGCTCTCAGGTCCATATGGCTTCAAACCTGAGGTCTTGTCTCCATCCAAGTTTTCAGTCCAGAGTTTTCTTAGTTTCTACACTTTCTAGTTCCTGATCCTTCATCTTCAAAAATACCCCAAGTCTGGCTGACCACCCCTTCTGTCTCAGGCTCCTGCCTCCCCTTCTGCTTTTCAAGGGCTCATGTGATTACACTGGGCCCACCTGGATAATCCAAGTTGATCTTCCTATTGTGTTAGCTGATTAAGGAACTTAGTCCCAAGTCCTGAGATCTGCACCAGACTCACTAACTGGGGAAGGGAGGAGGCCCACTGGGTTTAGAATTTTGCCTTTTATGTATAATCTCCATATTTAATCCATGTTGTCATTCTTTGTTATCTGAAAGGTTATGTTCAGTTTTTCATCTACTTTCCTTGTTAGAATTCAGCTTTACAAACGTCTAGAGAAAGTAACCACTGCTTTTGCATTTATATCTTCTATTAAATTATAGTTCCACTAAGCAAAATGGGTTCTAAAACAACTCATTAACTTGTATGGCAGTAAAGTAAAATTTAAAAATCAATGTATATAACTTTATGAAGAATGTGAAAAGAAATGAGAACACTGAAATAGCCCAGCAGAGGTTTCAGGTCTGCTACCATGACCTCCAAGATCTTTTTTAAAATTACAAAATTAGGGGCTGGAGAGATGGCTCAGTGGTTAAGAGCACTTACTGCTCTATCAGAAGACCAGAGTTCAGATCCCATCCCCAACATCAGGTAGCTCACAAACCATTTAAACTCCAGCTTCAAGGGATCTAACACCCCGCCCCAGCCTCCATGGATGAAACACACACACACACACACACACACACACACACACACACACACACACACACCTCACCCTTTCCCTCTCTCTCTAAAAAAAAAGTAAGATATTCTAGCCATCCAGACTCGTGAACTGCAAGGCTCAGTTTTTTGTAATTAAGAACTGCTTCTCAATCACACAACTGTAAGGAAATATTACCACAGTTCATTATTTCTCAGCTGTGCATGAGATAGTCCTGTGGCTCATGACCTATAACCAAAGATGTTTATGACATAGAAAGGAAAATTGGTAAGTGGCTGAGAGATTTAGAGACATAAAGTTTAATTTTATTACAATCATTTTTAAAATCAGCTATGATCTTGACAAATACAGATAAGTCTATAACAAATCTCTAATTTCCAAGATACAAAAAGACAATAAATACAGATTCAAATTCAACCTAAAAACAAGATTCTAAATCTAACCTAGATTAGGTAGTGTAATGTAGTTTAAGTATTTCAAATATATGCATAATTCTTAAAATGCTCCAGGAACTCATACCATAGTTATTGCTCAGTGACAAGCAGCTAACAGTTCTTCACTGACAATACACAAGTGTGCAGCACTGGGGGCTCCCAAGGCCTGCTGGGCTGGGGACAGTTGGAGAGGGTGCCAGATGACACTGGTCCTTTCTGGCAGGAGACTGGTATGGGAACAGTGCCAAAACACCCTAATCGGGACAAGAAGCTGATTTCCCACAGCCCGATAAATGGTCCCGTTTCTTGGAAGCAACAGGCTCACTGCAGCCTTTCTATATGCTGCCAGGAACACTCAGCCCAGCACGGCCGTGCTGACTCAGCATCTCAAGTCCCACTGCTCACGTCCTCTGCTAATGACTTCTTCAATCCTTCATTTTCTTCCAGGACACATTCTTCATTGCTTTCAAGCTACATTGTCATTAAAGTAAGTCTTTTGAAACTTTTTCCAAAGCAATCATAGTATTTCTTCTAGCTTATTAATTCTTCAGTAACTCGTTTCAGGCCAAGCTCCTCTGTCTTGGTTTAATTCTTGGGTATAGCTGCAAGAGAGTTTTAAAAACCATTGACATGTGCCATATGTATGGAAGTTCTGTAGTATTTCAATAAATGCAGGAATGAATGTGATACAGGAAACTGACTCAGAAAAGCACTGAGCTGTGGAAGCATGCTGGCTGCCTGAGTACACAAGAGCCCACACTTAGCACTGGTCACACTGGCTACTCGCTGAAAGCCCTTTGGCGGTCACAAGGGTCCATCAGCTGGAACAATACCACAGAGCAAAGACATGTAAAGCCCAGGCATTAACTCAGCTACACAGCAGTCTGGGAAGCCAAACTGCTGACGGCCGCTTGTCCGCAGCTGTGTGCTCCACAGTTTGGAATGCCCACTGTGACGGGGCAAAAAGTCTAAAAAAGGAGAGAAGAGTCTCCCGAGGTAGCCCAGACTAGCCTCATAATCCTCTTGCCTCAGCCTCCTAAGTGCTGGGATCACACATGTAAACCACACTTCTTCAACTTCTGAAGTGCCGAGTCAGCAGACCTAGGGAAGACAGGTGAACTGCTTTGGAATTCTGCTGACTTGTGCTCTCCATAACAAGGGTGAGCAGAAGCTATGTGAGGGTTGCAAGGTCCGTCTAGAAGGGCAGAGCAGGTCACACTAGAATTCAACCATCAAACTACACAAACCCTCCCCCTTCTTTCTCCTAGGGACAGGAAACAGAATGGTGGTGTGGTTATTTAAGAGTTAGTTTCAGCTGAGAAGATATTCACCAATGCACTTTCCAGATTTATGGCGGAGCCTGTCTTTAAAAAAAAAAAAAATCAGTATTATGTAATTTTCTTTATTTTTTTTAACACCAAAAGATATTAAAACATGGTATGAAGAGCACACTTCTACAGAAGAAATTGCCAGAGAACCAAGAGTATCTAAGTTTAGGACTAAAATTACAACCTTTATCCCAGTCTGTTAATTTCAGAACCTTCTGAAAGTTCAAGTCTCTGAGCAACCGCTTCCCCTCAAGAATAATCCTCCCATCTCATTAACCAGGGCATTTTGTTACTAGGGAATTAAACTCATTCAATGAGTTCTGTTGTACAACATGGGAATTATAGTTAAAAACATGCATATTAATTGAAAACTGGTTAACAGATTTTATTTTCATCACAAAATAAAAAGTTAGCTATGTAAGGTTTGATGGTAGTGAGCCTGACTTACCATTTTATAAATATAGACCTGTTATTTAAAGTTGGGTTAGGGGCTGGGGACATAGGCACTGGCAAGATGGTTCAGCAGGTAAGGACAACACTGGCTGCCAAGCTGCATGACCCGAGTTCAATCTCTGAACTCCCAAATTGTCTTCTGACCTCCACACACTTACTGTGGCGCAAGCATAAACACACGACACACATAAAGTAAATGTTTTTAAAACTCCTTAAAAGTCATGTTATCGACTGCAAATATGCACAACTAGTTATCAATTTACAATAGATGAGCTAGGTCAGTGAGACATATCTGTAAACCTAGCACTGAGAAGGCAGGAGGATTGAGAGTTTGAAGCCAGCCTCAGCTACATAGCAAAACCGTCTCATCCCCTCCCCCACACAAAAAATGGGGGGGGGGGCTTAAGCATGTCGGAACAACTGTAATCCCAGCACTTGAGAGACTAAGGCATGATGGAGAGATGACTCAGCAGTTGATTTCACAATAAATGTTGCTCTCTGGAAAGCAACAGTTAAAGTATAGGAAATGACCTAAAATGGACATTTGACAGGCAATCACAGGAAAGGGAGAGTCACTGTCAGAATACCAGGTCCCAGGGCCAAAGCCACTTGAAACACCCAAGCAGAGGAACCTTAGCAGGCAGGTGTGATGCTGGAGAAGTCTCCCCAGGCTGCTACGTGCTATCTACGTGGGAGACCCTGTCTATCTGATGCTTGATGAAAACCTACCAGTGCTTCCCATGGACTCCCTGCACTGTCTGTACACACAGCCCAGGGGCAGGCTTTTCTAGTCTTTCCCACCACCTGCTTATCCAGAACAGAAATGTTCCAACTGGATCAGCAGGGCTGTGGAACCCAGTGCCCGTGACCTACATGACAATGTATCCATGACTTCCACCCTTCCTTCCCTTAAGCTTCTTTCTACTCCTTACCAATAGCAGACCTGCAAGCAGGTACCTGCTGTGGGATGTTCTGTATGGCAAATGTGTTGCTAATTAGTCAATAAATAAAACACTGATTGGCCATTGGCTAGGCAGGAAGTGTAGGCGGGACAAGGAGGAGAATAAAGCTGGGAAGTGGAAGGCTGAGTCAGAGAGACACTGCCAGCCGCCACGATGACAAACAGCATGTGAAGATGCCGGTAAGCCACGAGCCATGTGGCAAGGTATAGATTAATGGAAATGGATTAATTTAAGCTGTAAGAACAGTTAGCAAGAAGCCTGCCACGGCCATACAGTTTGTAACCAATGTAAGTCTCTGTGTTTACTTGGTCGGGTTTGAGCGGCTGTGGGACTGGCAGGTGAGAGAGATTTGTCCTGACTGTGGGCCAGGCAGGAAAACTCTAGCTACAAATGGCGTCCAACGTGGTGGCAAGAGTTTCCACCTAAAACCTGAGAAAAAATTCTAAAACAGAGCTAAAAACAGCTTCCTAATTGTCTCTTTCAAATGAGCGGCAGCTGCTGGTTTGAGCTACTGGTGGGTGCCTAGCGTGCGCGCTCAACCTGCCATATGGCGGGGATGAAGCCTCTGCAAGTGGCACATTAAGCTGCATGGTGGATTTAGACTTTGCTAGTATAAAACAAAAAAAGAGGTTTCTGGGCTACACGCTGCTTGGATAAAAGCATAGACCCACGATAGCTCCCAGAGCTGGTGGAAAACATAGCCATGTTGGGAAGCTGAGGTGGGCGGAACCAGCAGTCACAGCTGCTGCAGTTTAAAGCAATAGATTTCACAATAAGACAGATTCAGATGTAATAGTTTACAATGTGTGTAAAATATACGTAGGCTTGAAAGAGATAAAAAAGGTGATATATGGTGATATATACAGTTATATAAACAAATACATAGTTTTAAAAAATAAAGTCTTTAAAGAGACAGTAAAATTAATATAAAAAAATAAGCCACGTAAAGATGAATATTACACAGAGAATCTGGATTGTGTTGTCTTTGGGATTTTTAACTGCAGAAAAACATTTGATTGTAAAAGCTGTTGAGTTATGCCAAAACGTATATTTTAAAGGTACCTTGACTTCAAAATTTGGATATAAGGATATGTTGCTTTGGAAAAGAGTCTCTTTTGTTCCCACAGAAAGCCAGAGGCTATGGATTTGTTCCAGATTAAGATACATCAGGTTTGACCAGCCAAGACCCCCTGAAAGGTCTCCGATGACACCAAGGCCCAAATGATTTAACATCCAGAATGGTTTCAAGGCAACTGGCTCAGACGATACACCCTCACGGACTACTCCATAATCCTAAAATTTTCTTTGTGTCCCCATAAGATACAGCGCCCCCCTCCAGCAGGAAGTAGTAAGAGAAGCTATGCCCAAATTCCCAAATTATATGTAATTTTACTTTGTTAAGGTTAAAACCTTCCTTTTTGAAAAAAAAAAAAGGGGGGGGGGAAGTACTGTGGGATGTTCTGTATGGCAAATGTGTTGCTGATTAGTCAATAAATAAAACACTGATTGGCCATTGGCTAGGCAGGAAGTATAGGCGGGACAAGGAGAAGAATAAAGCTGGGAAGTGGAAGGCTGAGTCAGAGAGACACTGCCAGCCGCCACGATGACAAACAGCATGTGAAGATGCCGGTAAGCCACGAGCCATGTGGCAAGGTATAGATTAATGGAAATGGATTAATTTAAGCTGTAAGAACAGTTAGCAAGAAGCCTGCCACGGCCATACAGTTTGTAACCAATATAAGTCTCTGTGTTTACTTGGTTGGGTCTGAGCGGCTGTGGACTGGCAGGTGAGAGAGATTTGTCCTGACTGTGGGCCAGGCAGGAAAACTCTAGCTACAGGTACCTTCAATCTACCTATACTATTTCTCTCATACTTTCATACACCCAACACATCTCTGTGTGCATAAGCCACACAAAAGAATACCCATCAAAGAAGTCCATCAAAGAGCTTTTTTTGATCTTCCTACTTCCATTCCCCAAGTGCTGGGGATATGGGCATGACCTATGGCACCTGGCTTAAACCTATATAAGAGCCTAATGCAAAAATCTTGAAAACACATTATTCTGGCTTTCAAACCTATTAATATTCCCTAAGTATAATCAGGTGCACTGTAAATATGGCTGTGAATCTAAATTAAGAGCATCAGAAATTTAAGCTTCATGTGTCTTTTTAAAAGATTTTAGGTGTACGAGTGTTTTGTCTGAGTGTATGGACGTGTACCATGGGTGTGCAGTGAGCAGGCATTGGATCCCCTAGAACTAGAGTTTATATAGATGATTGAAAGCTGCGAGGGAGATGCTGGGAACTGACCCCGGATTCTCTGCAAGAGCAGCAAGTGCTCTTAACTGCTGGGCCACCTCTCCAGCCTCTCCAGCCCAGTATCACGTCTTATTATCAAAGGGCAGTAAGTTGTACTGGACCTACACAACAGTTCATGCAAAGCTGTTTTACACACAAAAAACATGTTGGAGGACTTACTCCTAGCAAGTTGCGTGGAACATATCCTTCCTTGTCATTAAGGCGTGCCCACCACCACTCGATTTCATCCTCATCTTCCCTGTGGATGACAGTCATGCAATCTCCTTCTCTCATGAGCAGCTCATCTTCATTCTGGGGCTCATAGTCCCACAGTGCATAAATGACTCCCTTGTTCATTATGCCCATTTTCTCCTGGACTCCTACAACAGAGACAGAGGACGAGAACACACGGGATTACCACTCAGATTACACCACTCATAAGAACTTTAAACTCGATGAAACAATGGGAAAAGGATACTAACTAGAACGTCAGAACTACTACATCAAGCATTCAATAAATAAATGACCCAGCCTGGGAGAGAAACTAGAACCCCAGCAGTGTTTATACAACACGGAAGGATGCTGTACTACAAGGCCAGAAACAGCCACTTCCTAGGCATCTTGAAAAGCTTGCATTCCCCAGAGAGGAAGCCTTCTGCTTGCCCAGGAGCTAAAAGAAAAACTTGAATCCAGGACATTAAAAGAGGAAGTGACAGGCTTGTCAGCTTTCGGCCTACTTCTAAGCATAGCGACCAGGAGCTCTGCAACTTCAATCCTCACCAGACACACAGAGCAAACAGGAAAACTTTCAAAGAGTTCTCCATCAATGAAGAAAAAGGGCAACATCGTGTGTTAGATGCAGAATACAGCAGTGTAGGTAAGATAGAAAAGTCTGTGTATGGTTACTTTCTATACATGGGAAATCAGAATTCTGCATGTTGAAATCTACAAACAGGAAAATTCCCAAAAGGCTATTTTCCAGCAGTTACTTAATGACTGTGAGTTAGGTCAACTTCCTCATTCTGTGCCCTAGGGTGAAGGGCAGCACAGGACACAGAAAGCAGAGGAAGCAAGTGGGGCATGGCAACAAGGTTTACAGCACACAGTTAATTTTCATCTGCCTTTATGTCTTAAAAATACGGGAAAATATCTGCTTGACTCTTGAACGTATTTTTCAGCTCTGAACACCCAACAATTAGTTATCAGCCTATAACAATTAATGTATCAATTAATAAGCAGTACATGCTATATCTCTTGCTCTGGGCAAAACAAAACAAAAACCAAGAAATGAAATGTTCTTTTCCAAAAGACAATAAGACCTTTTTAAATAACATGAAGACCAAACAGGACAAAAGCTGGAGTGTCACTCAGTGGGAAATCATTCATGAAGCATGTACAAGGCCCCAGGTCCCACCCCAACATCACAGACAAGACTGTACAACAAAACCTCACACAAATCTAACTCCGCCATGTTTTAAAGCTTCACTTTGTTCTTGCTTGGGATGGGAATGGAAAGAAATCCTAGGTACTGTAATATGCTCAAATTAACAATTCAAGTCCTAGTTTTCAATGACATTTCCATTAAAAATGGGGGGAGGAGAGGCAGGGGCAACCCTGAAGACATGTTAAGAGTACCGGCTGCTCTTCCAGAGGACCTGGGGATCAATTCCCAGTGCCCACATGGTGGCTCACAAACCTCTCTAACTCCAGTTCCAAGGGATCCAATGCCCTCTTCTGGCCTCCAAGGACACTGCATGAACATGGTACACAGACATATATGCAGGCAAACCATCCGCATGCATAGAATAAAAGAAAATGAAATAGGAAAATAAATCTTAAAAAGATCCATGTATCAGAGGTCAGGTTCTTCTCCCTCAGACGGGAGCTGTGCCTAGTCCATTATCAGTAGTGAACCTTCATAATGTATCATCACCCCTGAAATCTGTGATATAATTCATCTATCAAAAAAGTCTAACCAAAAATCCTTCACATCTTTTTTAAAAAAGTCATTGTCTATCATATGAATTTACATAATGTTAATGCCAAAATACTCTATTGGTCCAAAGTTGAAAACAAACAAAATGCAATCATAAGTCTCAATAATGAATCTAAACAGTTTGAAGGGCTGGGTGTCACTCAATGGTAGAGACCCACTAGCATGTTTAAGACCTTAGGTTCAAAACTAGTGCCACAAAATGAACAGAAAAAGAGGGAGGGAGGGAGGGAGGGAGGGAGGGAGGGAGGGAGGGAGGGAGGGAGGGAGGGAGGGAGGGAGGGCAGGCGGATGAACACTTAGGAAGATGACAGGGATTTTGTGAGCTTAAAGAACTCCCTCTCTTCTCACCTACAACCTGAAATAGGCAAAGACACCCAAGACCTAAGGACCATGGCCAGGCAGAGGAGGCAAAGGCCTGTACCTTTAACCTCTGGAACTTTTCGAACAATTGGTAAGAAGCTTTTGAGAGCTTGGGCAACATAACCTCCTGACCACCTCCTGATTTCCTGTCTCTCAAGCCAAAATGAACTGAAAAGTTTACTGTAACTGCTAAGTCCTGTAAATTAAAAAAAAAAAAAAAATTAAAAAAAAATTTTTTTTTAAATCCTACATAAAAGACAATCAACATATATAACCCATCTCAACTTCACTTCCATTTTTCTCTAAACAGAGAGTTGTGTCTAGGTACAACCCTAACAGGACATCTTTTGACAGTAATCAAAATCATAAACTCAAAACATGAAATAAAAACAAACTCCAAAGCATGGTGTTTTTTTAAAAATTATTTATTATATGTATAGTATTCTGCCTACACATATACCTGCATGCTAGAAAAGGGCACCAGATCTCATTACAGATGGTTGTGAGCCACCATGTGGTTGCCGGGAATTGAACTCAGGACCTCTGGAAGAACAGCCAGTGCTCTTAACCTCTGAGCCATCTCTCCAGCCAACATGTTTACTTTTTAAATCTCATTTTACAACATGCTATACTCCACTAAGTGCTAACACACTAATAGAAGGCCTTCTGAACATACGAAAACTTAAACTAACACCAATAATCAGCTGTAGCTGAAGACGTCTCTGACAACAGCTTTTTCTAGGCACATGCACGGAAGCTGTATTGTATCTGTGACCTCGGCTGTCCTATTTTCAGCATCCAGAATTATGGAACAAATAAGATACTTATTGAGCTTTGAGCTGTTCCCCAGAGACAAAGGATAATGAATACAGCAGCCGACACATGTGACGGCACTGGCTACACACCACAGAGGAACTGGGAGCACTGCGTGTGCCTTCCTCCACACATACCACAGAGGAACTGGGAGCACTGCGTGTGCCTTCCTCCACACATACCACAGAGGAACTGGGAGCACTGCGTGTACCTTCCTCCACACACACCACAGAGGAACTGGGAGCACTGCGTGTACCTTCCTCCATACATACCACAGAGGAACTGGGAGCACTGCGTGTGCCTTCCTCCACACATACCACAGAGGAACTGGGAGCACTGCGTGTACCTTCCTCCACACACACCACAGAGGAACTGGGAGCACTGCGTGTACCTTCCTCCACACACACCACAGAGGAACTGGGAGCACTGCGTGTACCTTCCTCCACACATACCACAGAGGAACTGGGAGCACTGCGTGTACCTTCCTCCACACACACCACAGAGGAACTGGGAGCACTGCGTGTACCTTCCTCCACACACACCACAGAGGAACTGGGAGCACTGCGTGTAGCCTTCCTCCATACATACCATAGAGGAACTGGGAGCACTGCGTGTACCTTCCTCCACACATACCACAGAGGAACTGGGAGCACTGCGTGTAGCCTTCCTCCATACATACCATAGAGGAACTGGGAGCACTGCGTGTACCTTCCTCCACACACACCACAGAGGAACTGGGAGCACTGCGTGTACCTTCCTCCACACACACCACAGAGGAACTGGGAGCACTGCGTGTACCTTCCTCCACACACACCACAGAGGAACTGGGAGCACTGCGTGTACCTTCCTCCATACATACCACAGAGGAACTGGGAGCACTGCGTGTACCTTCCTCCACACATACCACAGAGGAACTGGGAGCACTGCGTGTACCTTCCTCCATACATACCACAGAGGAACTGGGAGCACTGCGTGTACCTTCCTCCATACATACCACAGAGGAACTGGGAGCACTGCGTGTACCTTCCTCCATACATACCACAGAGGAACTGGGAGCACTGCGTGTAGCCTTCCTCCATACATACCATAGAGGAACTGGGAGCACTGCGTGTAGCCTTCCTCCATCTCCTCACACTTGTCTGCAGCTGTCTGCATGTCACTGTAGGTCATAGCAAACACAGCTGCTCCCGACTCCACCAAGAACTTACACACTTGGACATTGTTACAGGAGGCGGCACAGTGCAATGGGGTCCTGTGAAGCAAAACACAGCGCTGGTTAGAAGTGTTTCTCCAACTGAACGGCCTCCACTTGGCAAGTTATCCGTGGAGAAAGTTCTTCGGTCTTTTATGTATTAGCCTCACAAACAGCTTTTTTTTTTTTTTTTTTTTTTTTTTTTGGTTTTTCGAGACAGGGTTTCTCTGTGTAGCTTTGCGCCTTTCCTGTAACTCGCTTTGGAGACCAGGCTGGCCTCGAACTCACAGAGATCCGCCTGGCTCTGCCTCCGGAGTGCTAGGATTAAAGGCGTGCGCCACCACCGCCCGGATACAAACAGCTTTTTAAAACCAGTTCAATCAGATGACAAACCTGTAAAAGAGTTACAGCTACAAAGGAAAGTATCTAAGCAATGGAGGACACTGGGGCTAGAAGCTGAGTGCTGGTGAGAAGAATCTGCACAGTGATCTACAAAGATAAGAAAAAAGTGGATTTGGTTCTTGTTTAAAATTTAGGGTTTTGCCGGGCGGTGGTGGCGCACGCCTTTAATCCCAGCACTTGGGAGGCAGAGGCAGGATCTTTGTGAATTCGAGGCCAGCCTGGTCTAGAGAGCGAGATCCAGGAAAGGCGCAAAGCTGCACAGAGAAACCCTGTCTTGAAAAACCTAAAAAAAAAAAAATAATAAATAAATAAATAAATAAATAAAATTTAGGGTTTTGCTTTATGTATATAGATGCTTTGCTTGCATGTATGTATGTGCCTGGTACCCAGAGAGGCCAGAAGAGGATGTCAGATACCCTGGAACTGGAGTTACATAGAGACGGCTGTGAATTACAACACAGTGCCAGGAATAGAACCCAGGTTCTGTGGAAGAACAGCCAATGCTCTTAACCACTAAGCCGTTTCTCTAGCCCTGAAACCTGCTCATTTCTGTCAGAGTAAAACTCTAAGTCTTTAAACTATATGCCTGAATGCCAATATTTATTTCTTTTCACCATCAACTTTCAAGGAATCAAATTGCACATATATTTTTAAAACTCAAAGTAAATTCTGACCCCAACTGTCAATTCAATTCTAAGTAGAAAAGTGACTGTAACAAACTGTAGAGATGATTCCTGAAAATAGTCTTAAAACACTGACTATAACACAAACATACATACGCACACACATGCACACACATAATTCAATCTATTTTAGGCAATGAGTTAGCAGGAACTTATTAACATTATAGAAAAAAAAAATCTGTGTCTCCAAACTCAGAAAACTGCCTTAAGACTGTTATGAATCAAGCTCTAAAATGCATTTTTCTTTAATTTTTCTTTCCCTCCTTCAGTCAGATTCTCTTGGACAGACGCTTTTCTGCTTGTTCTCTCTCTGTCTCTTCTCTCTCTTTCACTGATTCTACCCCCTTCTAACCGTAGAGCTGGGAGACCCCGGTGCCTCATTCCTGCAGAGACGTGCTCCACAACTGAGCTACATCTAGTGGTTTGGGTAAAAGGTTTGCTTATTTATTTATTTACAGACAAGACCTCACTATATCGACCTGGCTGGCTTTGAACTTCGAGATCCACCTGCTTCTGCCTCCTGAGTGCTAGGATTACAGGCCCATGTCATCACCCACAGCTGGATCTAGTTTTTTAAAAAAGAAATTCAGACCCTTCATGCTCCAGAATACTATTATTACTATTCTGGTGAAAATGACTACAGATTTACGTGTGTGCGCACATGTACAGTATATGCTTGAGTGCAAGCATTTGTGCACATTTATGGTTTTGTACACATCTGAGTGCATACCAATGTCAAAAGTCAGTTAAGTATCTTCCTCTATCAATGGAACCTTCCTTCTATTTTGAGACAAGGTTTTCCTCTGAGTCTAGAGCTCCCCAACTGGCTATGCTGGCTGGCCAGTGAGTTCATGGATCTGCCAGTCTCTGCCTGTCTCTGCCTGCCCAGCACTAGAGTTACAGACCTAGGAATCCAAACTCAGGGCTCACACTTGCAGGGCAGGCACTTTACCTAATATATCATCTCCCTAGCCCCATTTATACAGATTTTTTTTCCGTGCTAGTTTCTAAGAGTGAAAAATTACATACGATCAAAAGTTTCAAGAAAGGATAATGTGATACAGTAAGAATTTGCTTATGCTAAACCAAAAAAGTATGTATATATACACATAAATAAATATGTATTTATACACATATACATACATACATATATACATACGCACATCAAAGTGTGCAAAAGAGCTTGAGGGCAAGAGGAGCTGAAAGGAGCACTGCTTATACAGGTGCATACAAGGTTCTGAATTTAATACACAGGGAACCCCACCCTGCCACACAAAATGGAAAGAACTGTATTAAAAGCTTAATGTTGTCTACTTGTAGATAATGGAGGTATAGGTTGTTTTCCTCTTCTTATTTTTCTATTTTGTTTATTTTTCCATAGTGGACATACATTACTCCTACATTTTTTTTAATGCAATCATAATACTTCTCCAAATTTATTTGTAACAACAACAAATATCTAACAAAGAGGAAACAGTCTTCATAGAAGATCACACAGTCACTTGAAATGACAGGTTAATTCAAATTTATGACTTATACACATGAGCATCTGATATTATAACATTAAAAGAAAAAACAAAATTAAAGTACTTAAATATGAGATGAAATTGTAACATTTTCAGTCCTTCATAGAAAACATTTTCATATTACTCCACAAAAAGAGCGTTGTCTCTCCTATGGTTTGACTCTCTGAAGTATCAAGATAGGTGAGTAGCATGACGGAATCTTGCACTGCCTACCCTGTCCCCTGCAATGTGACTCATTACTCTGTCCGGAGTAGCCACACTGTATATGCCACCTACCTACTGGTCACATGGCAACCACCTGGCCAGTCCCTATACTCCAGCGCTCGTGACCTAGTAAATTGTATTTAAACTCAGTGACCTCAAAGCAGAGTAGAGATGCTGGCAATTTTATTGCAGTATACTATCATTACAATTTAAACTCCATTTGCTTCCAGAAACTGAACAAATGGTTACTACCGGAGGACACAGTAACTCCCCAAACAGCACGTGGAAGACATATACTGGTGTATTATGTCTTTGCTTTCCAACAGCACTACAACGATGCTTCTATAACAGCCATCCACAGGTGATGTTTGACTGGAGTTTAAAGCAAAACTTACCATCCATCACTATCTGCCGCATTTACATTCACACCAAACTGGACCAGGAACTTGACGATTTCTGTGTGGCCCGCACACACGGCATTATGAAGAGCTGTGATGCCCTCATCATTTGGTAGGCTTGGGTCATCAACCTGTCACACCAAGAAAAAGGGTGAGAGAGTCACTCCAATTTAATGTCACATCAACGTCATTACTAACTGGCTTCTTAGGATCAAGAATACAGAAACTTGGCTGACATTTTAAAAATCATAATTGAAACAGAGGAGCCAAGAAAACTATCCAGAAAATCCTAGAAACAGGAGAGACAGCATTAAGAACTTACTGTAAGAAGGCTTTCTTTAAATTCATAGCACCAGAAACAATATCCTTGGAGTTAGTTACCCTTGTTCTTCCTTCTAATTCCCACCACAAAACGGTTTTTTAAGTAGAAATCCTATTTGCTAGTTAAAGAAGTTCAACTAAAAACATTTTAAAGGAGTTGGACATGGTGGCACATGCCTGTAATTCCAATACTTGTGAAGTTGAGGTAGGAGGATCATGCATTTGAGGCTTACATCCCAAGACCCTCTCTCAATTAAAAAAAAAAAAAAAATTTAATAGATTTCTGAGTAGAGACCACAACTACAACTCAATACTATAGTGTACAAATTCATACAGAGCAACTTTCAGGAGAAATATTCTTTCTAATAAAGAAGTACGTTAAAATATTTCAAAGTGCAAACTGAACTCCTACATTATCAAAACCTTACAGTCACATTCTTAAAATAACACAGCCCGTTTTAGAGCATGTTCAATACTCCTCTCCACAACTCCATAGTCCCAAAAAAGAAAATTTAAAAATAGGATTTCCCTATAGTAGCTTTTGAGCTTTAAAATAAGATACAAAGTTGTATTTAAGAAACTTACCTCATAGATAATTCTCTGTACAAGGTCAAATTCTCCCTCCAAAGAGGAATCTAGGAGCAGAGCAAGAGGGTTGAACTTCACCCTCATCCCATGAGCAATCCTCTCGGACCCTGTTTTCCGCAAGTTTGTCCTTTTGCCCTGTAAAGGAAATGTGTGGGAAATCAGAGCAGCAAGAGCCGAGGCAGCACTCCGCTGAATTAGTTGAAAAAACTACTGTGTGGGGATCGATCTGTCTGTCTGTCTGTCTGTCTATCATCCATCCATCCATTCATCCATCCATCCATGTATTCAAAGATGCTCTCACTATTTAGCTCAGGCTGGCCTGGAACTTGCCATGTGGCCCAAGCTGACTCTGAACTTGCAATCTTCCTGCCTCAGTCTCCCAAGCCCTGGGATCACAGGAGTGTGCCATTAATGCCTGGATGTGGAACTCAGAGTGAACTAAGCATGGTGGCAACTGACTGGCTTTCTGTAGAGGACCACAACCCGACAAGATTATCTCTAATCATTTATCTAGTAGTATAATGCAGAGAGCCTAACTCTTAAATAGGGCAATACTCAGAATCATAACAACTCCCATACACAAGTGATTGTTTACTTAATCCTCATTAAAAACCCAATCACCCTTATTGCACAGAAAGGAAATGCACACAGTCAGAAAACAGCAGGACCAGAATGTGAACCTAGGTAAGCCCTTCCTCTTCAGTATTTCATACCATAGCCCTTCCTAAGGCACAAGCAAATTATTAGGCTACATAATAAAGACAATTAGTTATAACTAGACACACTGATGGAGAGGTTTACCTCTTAAGTTACTAAGTCATGTTAGTAAGTCAGGCTTTAAAGGGGCATTTTAAAAATGAGATCTTACATCCTATGAAACAGGATTTTTACACACACACACACACACACACACACACACACACACACACACACACACAGACTTCTTAAATTGCATTTATTTGGGGCTGGAGAGATGGCTCAGCAGTGAAGAACACTGGCTGCTTTTCCAGAGGACTCAGGTTCAGTTCCTGGCACCTACATGGTGACTCACAACTCTAACTCCAGTTCCAGAGAGATTTGACACCTTCACACAGATATACATGCAGGCAAAACCCCAAGAAATAATCTAAATTTCATTTATGTGTGTGTGTGTGTGTGTGTGTGTGTGTGTGTGTGTGTGTGTGTGTGCGCGCGCGCGCGTGCATATACTCATGTGTCGCAGTGTGAGTGTGGATGTCAGAAGACAACTTAACTTTCAAGAGTCAGTTCTCTCTGTCCGAAATGTGGGTCCCAGAAACAGAACTCAAGTTGTCAGGCTTGGTGGCAAGTGTCTTTGCCCACTGAGCCAACCTACCAGGCCCATTTTCATTTTTATCTCAGATATGAAGAGCCAGAGTTTTGCAAAAACATTAAGTGACAAATATTATATCTCACAGATGGGAAAGACGAAAGTGTTAGAAAAGTGTGATTAGTCTACGACTGTGCTAACATCAGCCTTTGGAAGCTGTAAGTGACCAGCCACCTGCCTCACAAGGCAAGCACCTAGCCACCCACTTTCAAAGAAACATACATAATCACAGTATCTGTGAAAGAGCAGTCATTTTCTAGGAAGAAAATAACAATCTTCCAAAGGAAGCACAAAGTGATATAAAAACATGATATCAGATATACAAAACCCATTTAAATAATCATTCGAAAGTGCCATTTGGGTTTTACTGTGTTTTCAATTCACAGCTCAGCATTCTATTTTGTTCGCACTTAAGGAATCAAAAATGACTTCCAACCAAGCAATAGAAAAGTAAACTGCAGGCACTGTGGTATTCTCTCCCACCAACTTTCCAAAAATTATGGAGTATCTTAATATATGGAAGAAGTGTAGAAGGCATTCCCAGGCCAGAAACATAGCTTTAGAGGAACTTGATGCTAGAGAAAAAGGAAACCAAGGGACTGCGGTGTTTGTTAGTGATTTCCAAACAACACTGAAGGGAAGGAAGGGGGCCAAAGAGCCGACTCCACTCTGCCCAGCTCTCCCTCCTGCTCCCACTCTGCCCAGCTTTCCCTCCTGCTCCCACTCTGCCCAGCTTTCCCTCCTGCTCCCACTCTGCCCAGCTCTCTCTCCTGCTCCCACTCTGCCCGGCTCTCCCTCCTGCTCCCGCTCTCTGCCCAGCTCTCCCTCCTGCTCCCACTCTGCCCGGCTCTCCCTCCTGCTCCACTCTGCCTAGCTCTCCCTCCTGCTCCCACTCTGCCCAGCTCTCCCTCCTGCTCCCGCTCTCTGCCCAGCTCTCCCTCCTGCTCCCGTTCTCTGCCCAGCTCTCCCTCCTGCTCCACTCTGCCTAGCTCTCCCTCCTGCTCCCGCTCTCTGCCCGGCTCTCCCTCCTGCTCCCTCTCTCTGCCCGGCTCTCCCTCCTGCTCCCGCTCTCTGCCCGGCTCTCCCTCCTGCTCCCGCTCTCTGCCCGGCTCTCCCTCCTGCTCCCGCTCTCTGCCCGGCTCTCCCTCCTGCTCCCGCTCTCTGCCCGGCTCTCCCTCCTGCTCCCACTCTCCAATCCTTCTAACTTCACCACTGTTTTAAGTTGGAGACTCAACCTAACATTTCACTAAGAATAAGTTTCAGGGGGCTGGAGAGGTGGCTCAGCGGTTAAGAGCACTGGCTGCTCCTGCAGAGGATCCCAGTTTGATTCCCAGCACCCACAGGCATCTGTAACTCCAGTTCCGGGGAACCGGCACTCTCTTCTGGACTCCTTGGCATTAGGCAGGCACACAATGCATATTTATATAAGTAGACAAAACACTCCTATACATCAAATAAAAATAGGAATAAAATCTTAAAGTTTCACTGCTAGAAAAATCAAAGCCTGGAAAGCAGTGACAGAGCCAATGAGAAGTTATATTATCTGCAGATTTCAGAGCTAAGCAAGTGATCAGCATGAAACCAGGTATTCTTTTCTCCAATCCACTGTGGTTTCCCTAGTGTCCCTTCAGCTAGAAAGACAACAAAGGTGGCCTTTACAGGCCTAAGAACAAAAATCTGTTTCCTTTATAAAGAACCTGAGTGCGCATGCACACATGCACGTGTATGTATACACACACACACACACACACACACACACACACACACACACACACACACATCAAAATACAGCAGTGTTTCTCATAATTAATGTCACCGCATCTATAACTCCCACCCTGAGCGTGATTTGATGGACAAAAGTCTGTATCTCAGCTACTCCAGAGGCAAAAGGTCTGTCTAGGCAACTGAGACTCTCAAAATAAAAAGAGAATTGAATATATAGCTCAGCACGAATAAGTCTCAATCCTGTCAAAAGCCAAGACTACAAAGATCCACTTCATGCCAAGGGATCATAAGATAAAAAGGCAAACTAGAGAAGAATAAAGCCACCATGATGAGCATTACAAGGGAAGGTCTCCTAAATGAACATGGGACACTACATTACTTACAGGAGGCAAAGACACCTGCCCGGTGATTTCAGGTGGGCGCATGCGTACAGAGTCTTCTTCAGGTCCCTCCGGCTCCCCAGAAGGATATGGAGGGGGAGGGTAGGGTGGGTATTCTTCTAGGTATACTTCCAGTAAATGGGGGGCCTCTGGGTTTGTGTCTTCTGTGTTGCTCTGGAGACCTGGACTGCTGTCTGTGACTCCTTCAGGCACACAGTCAAGGCCTGGAGAAGGAGCTGGCACACCACTGTTCTCTGTGCTGGCACTCCCCGTATCCTCTGGGGACAAGGGTTCAGGAACTACAGAGCCCACTTCTTTCTCTGGCTCCACATGTAAATACGGGTTGGGGATTTCTACTGGGCTGTCCGTGTTGACAGTCACTGAGCTCGGCGATTTCACTGGGTACGAGGGGACTGAGATGGTCTCCATGGCGGCTATGGTGGTCCTCTGATACAAAAGTTTCTGGATATTTGGCCCATTAGGGCCTTCTGGTTCCGTTATGGAGCTACGTTTCTTTAATGGCCTTGGTGCATTAGACAGTTTCTTCCGCAGAGCTTCTAAGTCAGCATCGCTCTGGTTTCGGTAAGGATTAGACAAGAAAGGCAGTAATTTCGTTGGGCTGAGTGGTCGAGGAATCCTTTCATTTTCATGGCTCTCGTGAGCTGAAGAAACAGGCTCTGCCTCAGGTTCCGGACTGCCGGGCTTGCCCTGGTTACAGGCATAAATGTTCTCTGGGTTCTGTTGTGGATTCTGAGCAGCAGCTATCACAGGCCTGCCATATACTGGTCAGAGAAGACAGAAAGGAAAAGCCCAGTTAGTGCTAACTCAACAAAACTGGTAAGAAAACAGCTCATGGTAAGTGAAGTCCTGTGGCATGGCATCAAGGAAAACCGGTAATCTGTCCACAAATCCAGACTAAGTCTAAACACATACTACCCACCTTCCACACTATTCAAATGTAGATCAATGTGAGAAATCATACTCAGCTCACACAACTGAGAACCACGTATCTTTCCCAAAAACATTCCCCTGAAACAGTCCAATGACGTCAAAATGACCTGATTTCCAAATTATTATATTAGCAATATTTACCAAGGATTAATGAAAAGACTACGCTGGTACTTTAATATCTGTTATGGTAGCTTTGAACCACAATTATATGCTTACTTCATAACTAAAAAGGCATTTTCAATCAATTAAGTCATGGTCAATTGTATCCTAGCCTCATAATATAACCAAGTCAGAAAAAAAACTCAAACATCCAAACTGCACATGTTTAACACAAACTAATTTTATTATGGTTTCATATTTACTTAGTGGTGGTATCCTTACTATAACAATTTAAAACACAAAGGAGTGCTGCTTTTAAAAATCAAGAGACAATGTAACTGTCCCACCCTCTGTGTGCCAAGAACAGTCGCATCACTAGTAAAGCTGCGGCCTTCCACACCATGTAACACCTGTGACCCTGTCTTCCCACATCAGCACGCGCCTTCAGAACTGAGACTCAACTCATCTGGGAGGGTTAGCTTTGAACTGTCAACTTGCCACAACCTAAAATCACCTCTGAAGAGAAGCACGATTGAGGACCTGTCTAGATCGGGTTGGCTTGTGGGCGTGTCTGTGGGGATTCCGATTGTTAACTGATGTGGGAGGCCCAGCCTACTGTATCTAACTGTTCCCCGGCAGAGGTCCTGAACTGTGTCGGACAGAAGAAAGAGAGAACAAGCAGAGAGCGTGGGTTCAGTCATTTCTCTCCACTCTCGACTGTGAATACAATGTGAACAGCTGCTTGCATTTCTGACCCAACTTCTCCGAAGTGATAAAGAGTAACCTGGAATTACAAGCTAAGGAAAAGCTTTCCTCCTTTGTTGCCTTTTGTAGGGTTTTCTAGCACAGTCATCGATATGAAACTAGGACACTATGCTGTGTCTGCAGTAACTACTGTAGTAGCTGACACTTGGCGGGCACTCCATTAACCAGATTAACCAGAGTCACAGTTAAAATCCTTAGAACTGCTTCAGCCTAAGAGACCTGGCATTTTACTGTCTGCTGGCAGCTTGGCATAGGACTTAAGCCCAAACTCTACACAGGTAAAAACGAAATCAAGAACCAAAGGGCTAGGAGAGATGGCTGTGTATGAAAGCTCTTACCACGTAAGCCTGACAGACAGCCTGAGTTCTATCTCTGGAACTCTCGGTAGAAGGAGGGAAGTGACTTCCAAAAGCTGTCCTCTGACCTCTACATGCACACTGGCACATGCATTTGCTCTTTTAAGCACACTCTTGCACATGCTCCCCCCCCACACACACACACACTTAAAAACGCAAACCAACAGAACCTTACCACTCGAAAAGTGGGGGCCTCTGGGGTGTGTCTTTGTCAGCGCGCTCTGCACAGCCTGTTGGAAGTTTTTTCCTGGTGCCTGATGCTGGGTATACATGGAGTAGATGGAGCTTGCTGCCACAGTCTGGGGTTTTCGGAAGGCTGGAGGGAAGGTGTCCTTGGAAGGCTGGGGCGTAAAGGGGCGGACTGCAGCAGCAGGTGGGCTTTCTTGCTTAGATCCTGGAGAGAGGACTTGGTCTTGGCCACCTGATGGTGCACCTGGAGACAGCAGCACCCTTGGCTGTGGCCCTGCTGGCTTGAGCTTAGCTCCCATGCATTGAGCAGCTATTGGCAATTGCTGAGGATTTCCATCTGGCTTCATGTCAGGAGGTGACTGACTCGTTTGTCCAAAGTAAGGCAAATTAATCTGTTTTGGCTTTGTAGGAACAGGAGGTGGAACTTTAGCCACATTTTTATTTGCAGCCTGTAACACATATGCACACACACAGCAATGTGGTTAAAATACTGTACAAAATTATATAAAATACCCTAGTCAGCTCACTTCACAAATACAAGCACATGCATCAGCTCACGGGGCTCCAGCTAGCTCAAGGGCTAAAGCAGTTGCCACGCACCAAGAGGACTGCAGTTTGGACTCCCAGAACCTGCGTAAATGCTGAGTGGGAGCTCAACCGTAATTCCAGCCTGCAAGCTGTCTAGTGAGACCAGCCACACCAGCAAGCTCTGGGTATGACTGAGAGACCCTAGTTCAAAGAATAAGGAAGAAAAGCAACTGAAGAAAATTCCCAACATCAACCCTGGATCTCCACACCCAGGGGCACACATATGCACCCACACACTTGAACATGCATATACACATACATATACTTCTGCACACTAGATACATACTCATGAAAAGCAGACAAAATATTGCTTCTACATTTTAAAACCATTAAAGCTTTAAATCATATTAATAAGGGACTTACAGTGATATAATCCAATTCCCCCACCCCCCAACCCCATGACTTCCTTCCTAGTCTTGCTTCCTAGCTGGGCAAAACTCTTTACTGCCATTTTTCATTTCCACAGATGGCATCAATACATAAAAATATTCTTGTATATCCGAATGTCATACAACCTTAACTGTAAACTCAACCTTTGGCAGGCTAAGGCAGGAGGATCACAAGTTTGAGGTCAGAGTAAAACCAAGTCTCAAAACACCATTCCCAAACAAGCAAGCCCAGAGTTGTCTGCAATGCAGAACACATGAAAACCCACCTAACCTGCAGCGTTCATCCACAGGTCCACTCATCCTAATTTAAGATCCTAATATCACTAGAGATTCACATCATGTCTTTGCTACAGCCTTGGCTCTAGATTTCATCCTGGGTGTTTGTTCCGTTTTCATTCTTTGAGACACAATTTTACTCTGTAGCCCAGACTGGCTTCAAATTTGATGCAACCCTTCTGCCTCAGCATCTCCAGGGCTGGGAATAAGGCAGGAGCTGCCGTGTTCGCACACCAGACTTCAAGGGAACAAAACACCTGGGCACCATGAATACTTTCTTCTTCCGTGTACTTACACACTTCAGAGAATCACAAAAACCTGTGACCCAGAAGCAAATATGCACCATCCCCAAGGAGGAAGTGCTCACTCCTATCTAAACAACAGACTCCTATTATATTTCCTAATGTTCCACATACTGCATTTCTTCTGTTCTCCCTCACAGACAATATTTTAAAATCTTTTCTTTAAAAATGCTCTAGAGAAACACATTAGGTAGTAGCAACTGAGAGAGCACTAAATACCTGAGCATCCCGCAAGATGTCCTCACTGCTCTGGTTTTTCCTCAGCGTACCGAAGGAGGGCGGGGCAGCGCACTGGTCCACTGTGTCAAACATGGAAAAGGGGCGCACTTTCTTCTCCTTCTCCCTCACAGAGATCTCCCCATCATCAACTGAAGACAAAGAGGAAACCCACCCTGACATCCACGCTGTTTGGAATAAAACTACTTTCACCCGTTTCTTTCTTCTAGGTCTCTCTGAACACTGCACCCACTAAGTGCTCTCATATTTCTTTTCTAAGCTGTTAAAAAAAAAAAAAAACAAAACCAAATACTCCATGCTAATATCTTAGTTCCTGAGTTATGTTAGGAAATCATCTAAAGGAACTGCCGCGGTCTTAACAAGCTAACCAAAAAACGAGCTCCCTAGAAAAAGAACAAACATGCCTTTGAGAATCAAAGCACAAACAAACCTTACCTTGGTCCAGGGCAGTCCCCGTGCTCTGCGGTACAGAGGAGCCTTGACTGGGTAAGAGGTCTGCATTGGAGGGGTTCCAATCAGGGCCAGCTGGGTGAATTTTAGAGCCTAGAATGCAGAAAGCAGCCACAAGTCACTCACATTCTAAAGACATTTCACTGCTTCATTTCACTTTGCTGCTAAGACTTTTAATCTCTAAAAAAACAGCTTTAAAGCTTGGGCACACAGCCTCCCAGCAAATTTATTTAGAAAATACCTATGTCAGGTTTTGTTTCTTCTTTTAGATTTCCCACCTTACTCAAACAGTTTAAAAAATAGCCAAAGCAAAGGAAAAGTTGGCCTGAGCCAGAGAAGCCCTAGTCATTACTCTTGACTATGTAAGGAAGCATGGCCATCACCCAGAAGACAATTTCCACCACAGCAGATGGAAGCACATGAAACAGATGTGTACAAACAATGCCTCAGTGATGGATTGGTAAATGTGTGCCCACGAACTCCAACCCAGCTTTCACTATTTAGGGTATTCATGATTTTTCTACACTGGTATCTAAATTTCAAATGCCAGCCAGGAGTGGTAGCATATGCCTTTAATCTCAGCACTTGGGAGACAGCACTTAGCCTTGAATCTCTGAGTTCAAGGCCAGCCTGGTCTATAAATGTTGAGAGCCTACCTCAAAAACAACAACCACCACCATATATATAGATATAGATATATATATATTCTAAACTATTAAGTATTAATGCTTCATAGTAATAATTATGGCAAAACAAATAATTTAGTTATTTTTTTCATATAACAATGGGAAGAAGAAGAAGAAGAAAAAAATAATGGTTATCTGAATGATAAGAATGTTTGGACCCTGCACTTCCTGAAACTCTGCCATTATTGATCCTTCCATTATGAAATTCCAGCTTGCACCTCTCCACACTCCTGATACAGAAGGCAAAGTTGACTAAAGCAAGGGCCTCTGCTCTTCCCACCTTACACCTCCAGGTGTTTACCTTCATTCCAAAACCTGTCAGCAAGCAATGCTCATGCCTAAGAGCTCATGAATTCTTAATACTGTTCCAAAGAAAGAGGATTCACAACTCTGTAAAACTGGCATTACTGATATGTCTATACAGTCTCTTCGAACAGGACGAAAGATCTCAGATCAACATTTCCTTCCTAACAAGGATAACTTTCTTTTGTGAGATAATGCACCACTGTATAGGCCTCTAACTACACACAATCCTCCTGCTTCGACCTCTGCAGAAAGTGTTGGACTTAAAGGTGAACGCCACACATCCAGTAAGGACATTTCTGAAAACACTCTGATGTTATCCTGAGTAGAACTGTCTTGGTTACAATCACTAGCAAAGAATACAGGAATTGGAGAATTTAAAAGTAGGTAATACGAAAACAACTTTTTTAAATACTCATTGGCAAATACAGCGGCACAGGGAAGAGCTGAATATGGAGGACCTTGGAAAGGTCTTTTACCTTTACTTTGCAAAGCAGCCCCAGACCTCATGTTGGGCAGTGTCTGTATCTTCATTGGCCCCTCTGCTGACTGCATGACCAAAGCCCCATCGGGCAGGGCTGGCTTCACCAGCAGCTCGGGCCTGGAGGGCATCCGTGGCATAGTAGATGACTGGATGTACGGGCCGACAGCAGCCACACGACTCGGGGCTGACACTGCTTGTTGGGGAAGATTTCCATCAGGTGAAACCTTGGTTAAAAAGCACAGATCTTTTAATATTACATGTTTTACTAGAGGACTAATTCAGAAAAGAATGAAAATTTCAGAATGAGCAGTTTTGGAATTTAACCAGACTATAAAAACAAGTTCCAACAGAACTACTCCATTATGAACTCTCATATAACCTTGCTGCAAGTCTTAGAAAGGGAAGCTAAGCACCACAGGTAAACAAAAGGTGAACAGTCCCAGACCATCTTCTGCAGACTCACCCTGCACTGTCTTCTCTGAGGACAGCTGTAGGACTCCAACGCAGCTGCTGCCCCCTCCCCAGGCCCAGGGCAGACCCCTCCCCAGTACAGACAGCCTACTGGCTCACCGGGAGATTCTCTTTCTGCTGCAGCGCGGCCTTCTTCTTCCAGAGCCGGTCCCTGAGCTCATTAACTCGCTTGTCCATGACTGCCACTTCTGAATTGCGCTTGTTCAAACACTCCCTCTGTTGTTGCAGCTTGGCATTCTGCTCTTGGTTCAGTTTGTTTCTTAACTGAACAAAACAGGACGGAAACACCAAGATAACCAAGGGAAGGAAAGAAAAGCACCTCCAGGAAGCAATCACATGGTTAACTATTACAGAATTTCTAAAAATGTAAGGGGCTTGCTTCCACCTCTCTGCACACCTCACCTCCTGGTTTAAACTTCAGCAACATCTGTGCCTGACCACTGGCTGTGGTTATGCCTCAAATTTCCTGTTTGAGGCATCTTAAAGTTTATTCTGGATTCTTGGGGTTTAGGCCTCCCACTTCCACCCACCTTAAGGAAAAGCAGCTAAAGTCCAAAAGTTCCGGTCATCTCTGGGAAGTTTCTATTTCTGGGGCGGAGCTCGCGCTGCGTTGAGAGAGTGCCGTACCTGCAGTTCCTTGTAGAGGCGGTCAAGCTCAGCCACGGCTGACTGGTTGTCATGGTGGCCATCGATCCTGCCGTTCTTAAGCATCTCGAGCTGCCTTGTAAGTTCCTCCACTTTTGACACAGCCAGAACTAGCTCCCTCTGTTTCTGCTGGAACAAGCTATTCATCTGCTCAATTTCCTCCACTAGAAGAGAGAGAATGACCACGGCTGAAAATAAAATAAGAATGAACTACTTGCCAGGCAACCAAGCTCCATAATGAACTTTCTAGTAAGTAGAGAACTCTTTGAGAATGTTCTAGGACCAACCTACTTTTAGAAACAACAGAAATCCCTGAACGGCTGCATTATTGTCTAGATACAGACATTTGAAGGCTCTGAAGAATTTACACAGTGAATAAAGTAAACATTAAACTCTCAATTTTGGAAATCAATTTTCTTTTGAACTTTAGATCTCACTTTTATAATGGTAGAGCGACTGAATCACTAAAACTTTAATTATTAATAATATGGCAATTTAATAACTGGAGGTACCACATAAACAAAAATCCTTATCTTCATCAAATTCTTGATCAAGAATTTAGGAAAAAATATAACTTAAAAATGTAATTTTACGCCGGGCGATGGTGGCGCACGCCTTTAATCCCAGCACTCGGGAGGCAGAGGCAGGAGGATCTCTGTGAGTTCGAGGCCAGCCTGGTCTACAAAGTGAGTTCCAGGACAGGCACCAAAACAACACAGAGAAACCCTGTCTCGAAAAAAACCAAAAAAAAAAAAAAAAATGTAATTTTACAATCTACCTAAAACACTCAATGCTAACATCAACCAAGAGGAACTCTTTTAGAATTCCTTTAAACACAAACACTTATTCTCACTACAAACCCACATAAACTTCCCGTGCTGCTTTCATTCTGCAGAGCAGCTTCCAATCCAGCCTCTCCTGTCTACCGTGAGCCACGCACGCATGCACGCACGCACGTACCCAGCTTCCCGTTGCTCAGCCTCTTCTGCTCCACGTGGCCCTTCAGCGCTCTCACTTTCTTAAGCTTGGCTTCCTGACTTTCAGCTATTTCTTTGAGCCTCTTAAGTTTCTCCTGCTCAGCAGCTTGTTGCTGCTGACGTTGGTCTTGCTGTTTTAAAAACTTTAAGCGTTGCTCCTAAAGACAGAAAAAGAAGCATCACTGGGCCAGTCATTTTAAACAGGCACACTACCAACTTCAACATAACCTCACTCGACCCTCGCAGGCCAAGACTAGTGTTCCTGTAACAGTTCTGCTCTTCCCATATATCCTGCATGCTGTCACAATCACCCGGGCAGTATTCGAAACACACACTCCTTGGCCCACCCTAGAAGCTCTTGGAGAGAAGACTTAGAAATTAGTATTTTTAATCCAAGTAGTTCCTACATAGTAAGCGAGCAGTAATCCTGGAAGTGGTTTCATAAAGAACTGCTTGTAAAATAGATTGTTTGTGTAGTGTCCATGGGAGTATATACATGTGCATATGTGTATGTGTGTAGGCATGAAAGGTCAGAGGTCAACATCGGATATCTTCCTTGATCACCTTTTCTCCCTCATTTTTATTAGTTCTTTGAAAAGTTTTGTGTGATGAATTTTGATCATATTCAATCTTTCCCCAATCCTCTCAGAGCTACGCCCCCTTCCCTACCCACCCAACTTTGTGTCCCTTTTTATTAAAAGAAGATTAATTTTTAATAACGTGTATGTGTCTGTGTGGGGCTATGTGCACATGAATGAAGGTGTCTGTAGAGGCTGAGGGATTCCGAGCCCCAGGGCCGGGGTTATAGGCAGTTCTAAGTCACCTGACGTGAGTGCTGGGAACAGAACTCAGGCTCTCTGTAAGAACAGTGCATGCTCTGAACTGCTGAGCCTTTTCCCCACTTTAAAAAAAAATCAAGTACAGCTTGTGCCGCTCAAGTACTCTTGGATGTGTGCCTTTCACAGGAGGGTGGCCAACCCTAAACCCTAAGAAAAACTCACTCCCTTCTGCCAGAAGCCATCAGCTGACAGCACCTCCACCCCACCCCGGGGTGGGACTGCATGCCCACCTCCCTTCTCTGGGAGGGATTTTGTCTGGCTGAGACTGCACGGGTCTTATACATGTTGTCATAACTGCAATGAGTGCACATTGTGAGTGCCCTGTTGTGTCTGGAAAACGTTTCCCTGTAGTCGCCCACCGCCTCTGGCTCTTACAGTCTTTCGGGCCCCTCTTCTAACAGTCCCTGAGCCCTGGAGGAGGGGGATCACACGGGGAGAGAATGAGTTACTCGTTAGACCTGGACTGGCCAGACAAGGTGGCCAATGAGCTGCAGGGATCTGCCGTCTCGTCACCGTCCCTCCCAGTGCTATGGTCACACAGGCTGCCCCCGTGCCCAGCTGTTACATGAGTGCTGAGGATCCATCCAGTTCCTCAAACTTTCATAGCAGCCACTTCCCAAAGGGAGCTGTCTTTCTGCCCCCAGATGCGTCTAGAAGACGCTAACCTGGTCCGGTAAGGACAAGTACTTGCCTGAGAAACTGAGGTAAATCTCTGAAGCCCATATGGTAGAAGGAGAACCAACTCTCCGAGTTTTCCTCAGAGCTCCACTTACACTGTGGCAGAGATACGCATACAGGAAACACAAGCACACACGTGTTCACACACGTGCATGTGCGCATGCACACTAACTTAAAAAAGAGGCTCATTTTAAGGAGCCCATTTGAGTTGGGAGGCAATGTAAAAAAAAGCAGTTAAATGTAGAGGATATGAATTCAAATTCAGACTCCAAGCCAAACTATGAATTCCTATGAGATCTTGGACACACACATTTGTTTCTTCATCTGTAACGTGGGAATGAGTGTTAACAACTACTTGTTGCTGTGACAAGGATTAAATAGAAAATATAAATACTCCTCTTTGAGAAGTATCTTATATATTATATACTCCATGGGTAGGAACTGTAAAGAGCCAAGGAAGTAACATCTTTAGAAAACTGAAGTTAAGCCAGGCGGTGGTAGTGCACGCCTTTAATCCCAGCACTTGGGAGGCAGAGACAGGCGGATCTCTGTGAGTTCGAGGCCAGCCTGGTCTACAGAGTGAGTTCCAGGACAGGCTCCAAAGCTATAGAGAAACTCTGTCTTGAAAAACAAAACAAAACAAAACAAAAAAAAAAACCCTGCAGTTATGCAATTTAAAATTTGTATTACTTTATAATTTTAAAACACCAATCACAGAATCTACAATCAAAGGTAACCATCTCCAAATATGCTTAAAACATGTAAATAACATGGACTTTCAAAGGGAAGGTCTTGAGATTAGAGATTTACTCTGCAATGATCAACCGTTTAGATGAAGGTGTGTCCTCCCTCCACACTGTGATAGCATAACAGCTTATTTTTACAATAAGCTTTTAGAAATGTGGGATCTCAGGCTCCAAACTCTGAATCAGAAACCTGTTTCTTAGCTAGATGATTAGGTCCAGTTTGAGAAGCGATGCACCACGGTGCCGGCTATCACAAGTAGAAATGGGTGCATAAGAATGCATGGAAATGTTACATGCAAGAGCAAAGTGCATGGTGAGAACAGCTAAAAGATCTCCTAGCCATTACCTGTAAGGCTCAATGGGTAACCGGTTGAGTCATCATGTGGTTAATCCAGCTTCTGGAAGCTTCCAGTCACTAAAGGACTTCTAATTTAAGGATCCTGAGTGTGTGGACTAGGGGCTGACAACGTAGAGCCTGAAGATGAAACCAGCTTGCCGAGTTTTTTAGGTTTTTTTTGTTTGTTTGCTTGTTTTGAGTTTTTTTGTTTGTTTGTTTTAAATCAATCAATCTTTCTCTTCTCCCAGCAACCCTGCATGTGTATGGGGGTGGGGACATCTCACCACAGAAATGCTGGGGTCACAGATATAGTTACCAAACCCCGCTTCACATGGGTTCTGAGATCCAAACTCAGATCCTCAAACTTGGACAAGTACATTACCTACTAAGCCATTTCCTAAGCCCCTAATTTGCTGTTTTCATAAGTAGAGCTCCACTGGAACACACCACACACATCTGTGACTACTCACAGGCAAAGCTGACTAACCACTATGGAGACAGAGTGGCACACAAAGGCTGAGACTGTTACTACAGAGCTCTAAGGAGCAAAGTCTGCCGGCATCTGCTGTAGATTCTAAGCCTGTGGCTGGCAGATGCAGCGGCAGAGAGAGACTAGTTTTGATAGTAACTGAGGGCAATTTTTCTTATTCAAGGCCAGGACTAGGATTTTGAATAAAACACCTCTTTTCCACTGGGGCCAAGCAGCAGAAGGCGACAGCGACAGCTTGAGCAAATGTTCAAGTTGTTCCTGCTGCAGCACAGGTGAGCTCCAGGGAGCAAAGAAAAGTGTTCTTTCTAACTTCCCTTTCCCTGACTCCCAGCCCAGGGTAATCAGCCTTTATCAAAATCAAGGATCAAGTCAGACATGGTGGTGTAAGTCTATAATCCCAGCTATTCAGGAGCCAGAGGCAGGGGGAAATCACTTGGGACCAAAAGTTTGAGATCAGCTTAGGTAACAGAGACAGGCAACTAACTCAAAAAGAAAAAAAAAAAACAGTAACAAAAATTAGGTCAGGAAAATCCTGAACTGAAAGGATACAAGGGTTTCTGAAAAATGCTGAAGAAAATCACCCAGCAGGTAACTTGGGGTGATAACACCAGTTCCTATGTGAGAGAGAGGCCACTACCTCAATAAGCAGGGCAGACTGTGAACAGTCTCGACAAAGACATTAACAGCAGTAGGTGATGAGGTCTGGGAAGACTCTACCTTAGTAGCCAGCATTTGTTGCTGGGCCTCAATCTGCTGCTGCTGGCGAGATGCCATCTCCTGAAGTTCAGCAAGCGTCAGGTCCATCCTCGGACTATTCACCTACAAATGGAAACACACCACCATCTATTTCTATATTATGTTCAGAGGCCTGCTTAAAAGCTCCATCTAAACTAATCATAACAAAATTATTTGGGTATTAATTTTTACTTTAATAGTCACTGAGTTCATTTATTAAGATATAAAACATACTAACATACAGGCCAATGATTTTTGAAGCTGTACATTTTAAATAGTTTTCTCAGAAACACAAACAGAAGAATTCAGAGTTACTCTGTCCTGTGGTTAATTTACATTAAACAGTAGACTGTGGCTGTATAAACACAGTACTAGGGTGTCCACAGCAAACCTAGAACATAGTCATCAAAACATGACTTCAACACAAGGCACCACTGGCTAGGCCCGGCAGTGCACTGGGGAGGCCAAGGCAAGAGTTACCACTTTCCAATCTCCAAAAACCAGTCTAAAGTTAGTTATGATAGCTTACACCTGTAATCCCTGATCTATACAAGGAGGCCCTCCAGGCTGACCAGGGCTACACAGTCCTGACCTTGACTGAAAAAAAAAGGGGCGATTTGTTGTATCTCAGTTCTACTTACATAAACCTTCCTTTGGGAAAGTAAACACCAATTGAGGTATTATTTGTTAGGTCACACTTAGGAAAGCCTGCTACTGACTAAGACACTCCTGTCATTCTCCACTGGCCTTCATCACAGTAAGATAACTAACTGTGAATCAAAGAACAGAACAGGACGCACTTGAGGGAATGTACAGCAGGTACTTTAGACACCTGGAACTCTGGCAAAAATTAACTATAAAGTAGAGTAAGATAACTCAGGAAAACCAGACTGATATCCAAAGTTCTGGGATCTGAAAAGAACACCTTCAAAGGTATGCCAAGATATTTCAATTTATATATAACAGCAGGATCATTAATTAATAATTTTCCATTTTTCTAAAAGTAATTATAGCAACAAATAAAATCACCAAATATTTCCTGGAACTTGCTAAACATTTATTTTGTTGTGAATTTCTGGTGTATTCAGCAGCTAGCTTCTTATGAGTAATAGCCATACAAGAATCATGGAATTATCTATGAAAATATTTAAGGAGCTAAAGAGGTGGCTGGGTGGTTAAGAACACATACCATTCTTGCAGAGGACCCAAGTTCAATTCCCAGCACCCACAGGAGACAGCTCACAACTGCTTGTAACTCCAGCTCCAGGTGATCTGATGCCCCTCTGACCCAGTCCCCACAAATAAGTAAAAATATTTTTATGTTAAAAGAAGCAGCCTTGAAAAGGTGGTCATTATTGATCCACTGAATAAGAAAATAATAATGAGTGAGATTTAAAGTTTAAAAGCACATGACTGTGGCATATAATAAGATAAAAAAGAACCACTTACTCCATTCTCCTTTCTCCGATGCTCACCGGGAATTTTCACACCATTTCTTTTTACACTTGGATCTTGGGATCTTGGTCCACTCACTAAATACAGATTCAGAAACTAGGCATGAACATTAGAGTTGAGAGAAGTTCCACACAGCAGTTCCTTTCTGCTTTGTTTTACTGCTATCTGATTCTTGAGTTGACTGTACATTTAAAGTATCTTCTAACAGCAATAGAGTTCAGATCTCATAATTAGGCTTGTTTTGAAAACGCAATTATCTGAAACAATGAACAGCACTAAGGAAGCTCACATTCCACCTATTCCCTAGGAAGCTGCCCGATTCACTCAACAATGGCGAGAAATTACTGCACCTGTGACTCCAGGTAATTTGTACCATTTGCTTATAGTTGTTCCTCCTAGTTCTAGACCATGCAGTAATGAACTGAAAGAGCTTCAGAGGAACCTGGTTGCACAGGCCTATAATTTCAGCTCCTCAGGAGGCCCAACCATGAGAAGCCCAAGTTCAAACCCTGCCTGTCTCAAAATGAAAGGAGGGATGCGGGAACCAGAGACAAGCTCAACAGACTAGTAAGGTGTTTGCCGCCAAGCCCAACCAGCTGTTTGACTCCACGGACCCACAGGGTGGAA
The DNA here is from genome assembly GCF_007827085.1 of Peromyscus californicus insignis. NCBI lineage: Eukaryota > Metazoa > Chordata > Mammalia > Rodentia > Cricetidae > Peromyscus > Peromyscus californicus. The sequence goes on along the minus strand of NW_026294436.1, from coordinate 67,103,512 downwards.
AAAGAGAACTGACTTCCTAAGTTTTCCTCTGACCTCCACATTCATGCCACAGCACGAGCACACATGCATACCAGGACATGAGCGCACACACGCATGTGCGCGCACAGACACACACACACATACACACACACACACAAATGTGTACACATATACTGTGTGTGTGTGTGTGTGTGTGTGCGTGTGCGTGTGCGTGTGCGTGTGCGTGTGTGTGTATACATGGATTAAATATATATGTGCAATTTTTAAAAATGTAAGCAGGCTGGAGTATATGGAGATAGCTCAGTGGTAGAGTGCTTTCCTGGCATCCACAGGATGCTCGTTCAATGCTTCAATGCTTCCTTAGTACAGAAATGGGGAGGTGTTCAATAAAAGAAATAACTTAAAAATGCAATCAGTCTACCTCTTTATTAACAGTGAAAAAATAAAAAATAAAAAAATAAAAACTTGTACTTAAAAACAAATCCAGTGGTATTTTGATAATTTTATTTATTGGGACATTCTGTGGAAATTTGTAAGTATACTGTGAAGTATATCCTCATTAATTTATAAAAAATATTTCCATTTCTCTTGATTTAAAAAAGTCTAACTAAAAACTAATGACTACTCTGCATTTTTGACTAAAAAGAGTTTCAAGCCAAAACATGTATCTTGGCACTACTCAATGCACAATAAAGGAAAGGAATAAATTTAAACTAATACATATATGAAATATCAACAAAGATAACTTTTAAAATGTGTTAAACTCATACCCATATTTTCCAGAAATTAAAATAATTATTACAATTACCTGAGAGATTTTAAGACAACCATTTCTGTTGCTTGAATTTCTAAAGGTCTTATAATAAAAACCTTGGGGTAAATGCTGAAAGATCAGGGAGACAAAGGAACAAGCCATGTCTTATATCTAGAACTCCTTAGCCTGAAAAGGCCTCTAGCCGAAAGAGGTTCCTCAGCCGAAAAGGCTTTGGTTCCTGTCTCCTCACATCTTATATACCTTATATACATATATATACACACATATATATTTATTTATTTATTTACTTCACCCAGCCATCACTTCCTGGGGTTAAAAGTGTGTGTGCCGCCACTGCCTGCCCTGTTTTCTCTCCTAGACTGAGTCAATCTCATGTAGTCCAGGGTGGTTTTGAATGCACAGAAATCTAGATGGATCTCTGCCTCCCGAGTGCCAGGATTAAAGGTGTGTGTGCCACCACTGCCTGGCCTCTATGTTTAATCTAGTGACTTGTTCTGTTCTCTGATCTTCAGCCAAAATTTATTAGGGTACACAATATATCACCACATATTTCTTTGAATCAAATATCTATTATACCTATCAGGAAACTTAGAACAAATTCTTACATCAATAAATAAATATGACTAGCTAGCCTCAGAGCCAAGCATTACACTCAGTATGTAACTCTAATGCTAGCTTTTAAATGCTGGTTGACTCTCTAATACAATAACCTGAATAATTTATTATAGTATCTCTGAAGAAAAATATTTTTCTACAATACAAATAATTGCTTTCTTTTCTGTCTCAGGGAAAAAACATTCAACTAGCTTTTATTTTAGCCAGTTACATGATTGACAGTAAAAAGTGAAAGTTTTAAAAACAATTTCAAAAACATTGTGGGTCAGTCTTAGTTGGCGGTGCACATTATCAGTCTCCTAATCCTCAGCAGTCTGAACTAAAGAGGGAAGCACAGACCTGCCTACAGCAGACTGGAAAGCCAGCCATCTTGCTCTCCACTAGTCTAAACGCTGTGTGGCACTGGTGTTTGCAACAATGTGCAAACAGCTCCCTTGTCTTAGTTAACACTTTATTTCTCACATTACAGACACTCTGAAACTGCATAATGCACTATTGGGAGGCTACTTAATAATTCACCCGGTGCTGTACACAGCAAGACATTTGAACTGGGAGATGGATAGCCAAATTCCAACTTATTAGAATTCAGAATATATACAGTAATGTAAACACAGAAGAAAATAAAAACATGATGCAAATGTCAATTAAAATGCATTTTTAAAAGAAGGCTTAGGGAGGATACCTCTATGCATATTTAAAATAAAATTACAAACACCAGTAAAACCGAAAGGCTGTAAGTCAGCCTGGTCTGGGTGATTCGGGTTTTCCCTCTTGGCTCTGCCACTAGGTGTGTGGCCTGACAAGCCACTTAACCCCGACGTATCAGCACTTCTCATCGGTAGAGTAGAAGGCGCCAAACTAAGTCAATTCAGAGCAGGTATTATGTGCACACTTGGATTAAAATAAGAGCAAATAATAAAACTGGGATGTTTAACTACCCACTCATTAAGATGCTATCTACATTCTTACTCCCAAGAAAACTGTCCGGAACTTTCCTCTAGAAATCCCAGCATGTTTGGAAATGGAGTGATTCTGTTTCAGCTGGTGGCTTCCCAATGAGAAGGGCTCTTCCCTGACTGAAGGCGGGTTCATCTGCACCTTACAGCCAAGGCCCCATTCTCAGGGTCTAAACAACTTGCAGCCCACAGTCTCCACTTGGTGTCTTACTGTCTGTCCTCTCCTGTCCTGGATCAGTTATGAAGATTTAGCCATCCCATTCTTTTAGGCCCTCCAAGTCTGCCTTCATTTGGGACCCTGCTACCCAAGAGATCATCTAAGTTCTGTTGCCAAGTTGTTTCTAAATCAGGCTCTTTTTCAGGGTCTAACCTGAAAGAAGAAAACCACTGAAAGGGGTCTATACCCGAAATCTCATATTTAATCATTCTGCTTTTTGACCGCCCATTCCTCCATTTGTTTGTTAATCTGATCATGAGATTCGGCCATGGGATGCCATCTACTCTTTCCCCATAGGCCCATCCTTTCACCCCTACCCCACTGCATCGTGAGATACCTGACAGTATCTAGAAATCAGCCATGAAATAAGCCTCTGGGCATGCCTGGGGGGAGCATCTGGATCAGGTCAACTAGGGCTTGAAGACCTGCTAACTGCCAGTGGCCCCATTCCCTGGGTCAACAATCTGAATTGTGCATAAAGGAGAAAGCGAAGTAAGCGCAGTATTCATGATCGGGCGTCCTGACTGTGGATGTGAGGTAACCAGTTGCTTCAAGCTCCCCCCAGTCTGACCTCCTGCCAAACACACCGTATGTACCCCTTGACCTGTAAACCAGAATAAACCCTCGGCCCTCCTAAGTTGCTTCTGTCAAGGTATTTTATCACAGCAACAGAAAACATCACTAAGATACCCACCCAACGTACACATCACCTTGCCAAGCACTGCACCACCACTGAACTCCCAGGAAGTCCATCAGGCAAACCCAACCCCAGGCCAGTCTGTCTTCCATCACAACCTCCTGAGCTGCAGAGCACTCCTAGGAGGCACAGGTGTCAAGTCTCTCATGAGTGGCCTCGATGCTTCCAGCACCCTACTTCTCCAGTACGCATGCTCTCCTCTTCCTAACAGCTCGGTCTGTCTACCCACCTCCATCACCACCACTTCCACATGACTTTATCTCCATCCCCAAAGAAAACACGTTTTCAGATGAGAAACACCTCAGCTTGCACCTGCAGACACCCAGATTTAGGTGTGTGTGGTTTTCTCTCTTTCCTGTTAGTGTGAGGAGGTCCAGACTCCTCCTTTTATCTCGGAGGAGAACCTCAGGTGGAGACACACATTTTCGGGGACCCTGCTGTATCTAGTAATCATTCCTCCTCCTTCTAGCTCCAACTTCTTGCTTTACAGACTCCTTCCTACCACATTAAAACCTACAGGCAAACTTCTCCCTTCCTCAAGCAAGCCATATCTCTTTCTCCCCCCACTACCAGTCAAGTCCAGACTAAGAAACCTGCCCCACTGCTCTAATTCCCTAGCTTCCCTTCACCCTCCAACTCCCAGCTTCTCGTCCTATGCCTCTCCTCAACTACTACAACGCACAAAATAAAAGCCTCAACACTAGTTATGATTCACAGAATATTATGTACCAATATCCCTGCTAGGGGGGCGTTCATGACGAAGAAAGAAACGGACTTCATTCCTTTGACTTCCAAATCGTTGAAGAACATCAAACATTCGTTCATTATCAGCAACTGGGCGTTCTAAAAGAAAAAAAATGACATTATCTACAGGTAAAAGAAAAACAAATATACCTTAAACATAAACTATGTATCAAATACAGGAAATACTTGGTATTTCACATAACTCTTTTCTTCCATTAACAGAACTCAGAAAAATGGTATGTCACAGCTTTTCCACACAATCACTATCAAGTCAGGATAAAGTAATAGAAACAATGGGTATATATCAGCTGTCAGGGTCTTAAGAGTCTAATTCAGTGGCTCCTTCATATCTATCAGCATGCCATTTAATTTCTGAGAATTTCAACAGTTTGTGTGATCCACATAGCCAGAGACCTACCTCACTAATACTAATGTTCTATGTACTCTTAAATATATGAAGAAAAAATTAAAAGCAATTTTCTAAATGGCCTCAGGTCAAGTTTTAATTTAAAGTCTTTACTACAGTTTATTTCCTGTATGAGTTTAGGGGATGATATATAGGTGTGTACATATACATGCACATGTGACATGTGTGTGGATGTGCATGCCCATGTGTACACACGTGGAGGCTAACATCAAGATGTCTTCCTCCATCACTTTCCACTTTCCTTATTTTTTGAAACAGGGTCTCTTCACTGAACTTGAATTTTTGCCACTTTAGCTAATTGGCTAGCCAGTGAGTCCCTGGGGTCCTTGTCTGCACCCCATCACTGGGGTTATGGGGTGCAGCATATCCAGTTACATGAGTGTTGGGGATACAAACTAGACCCACGCTGTGTGCAGCATTTTATCCACTGAGCCAACTTCCCAGACCCAATGTTGACAAATGATCAGTTTATAAAAAATGTCAAGAGTGAAACTTATTCATGTGTAAAAAGAATATTTCAATGAGAAGATATTTAGCTCTTTTGCAGCAAGACTGCCAGCTCTCATAACTTTTCTGGAACAAGAAAAAAAGATGCAGCTAAATACTCCATAACTGGGAGCTTCAGTAGAAACAATGTATCTTGAGCTATTTAAAAACAAAACAAAACAAACAAACTTCCCACTCTGGAAGGAAGCTGGATTTAAAAACCCAATGTACTAGCTGAGAAGGCAAGTGCATAAACTCAGTTCTCAATGACATCAGTGTAATTTGTAATAAGAATATTAAATTGTCCTATGAAAACTATACACTGATCAGTAATCGAAGACACCATCTCTCAATGCCTCAGATAGACGACATGGACAGGGACAGGGCAGCCAAGCATTCAGCAGCCAATGTTGTGACTTAGCCCGGAACTTAATCTGCCTGGTTGGAACAAACAACACGCAGTCCTGGTTCTCCGTCCAGCAGCAGTAATGCATGTAGCTGCTTTCCACAAACCACGCAATTCTACAGTCCCTCAAAAAAAGGGGGAGGAAATTCTAAATAAACACCCCACTTCTCCCCCATCCTGGGAGGAGAGGGGAGGGGAGCGGAGGAGGACTGGACGGGTACCAGCACTCATCTCTGTCCCCGGTACCCTTTCCTCTGGAGGACGGAGCACGTCCACCTGCTCCACTTACCCTCACAGCACTGTAAGGGGGCGCCTGCCTCTCCTGCACTGAGAGATAGCTGAAAGCCAGAAATTTCCATCTCTGCACCCCTCAAAATCTAGTACACGGCATCTAAGAAACGATCTCCAAGCAAATGCACGAGTAGACAGAAGGACACGGAACGGGAAGGAGGGAAGAAGAGAGGCTTTAATATTTGGAGTGCAGCAACAGAACACACTTAAAGCTTTGGGGTAAGAATGGATGTCCCCCAGTTCTGGGGACCAAAGGCCTTGCACTGGAGTGCAGCTTCAGTGTGACAGCTCCCTCAAGCTCCTACCGCTGTGATGTCCCCACCATGACGGACGACAACCTCAACTGTCAGTCACAAGTTGCTTCGGCGTATTTACCATAGCAACAGGAAAATAAGACAATCCCCAACACCAATGGGAAGGGCAGGAAAAGGCAAGAGAAAGAAGAGAAGGGAAGAACGCTTCCCATTTCCAATAAACGAAAGCTTGACAGGGTCTCTCTGTGTGGCCCCGGCTGTCCTAGAGCTCACTCTACAGACCAGGCTGACCCCAAACTCAGAGATCCACTGCCTCTGCCTCCTAGGTGCTGGGATTAAAGGCGTGTGCCCCAATGCCCAGCAAGAAAAGCTTGAACATACAAAAAACAAAAAAACAAAAAAAAACCCCACCTCTTCTGAGTACCAAAATACCAAAGTACTTGACCATAACAATACCCCAGAAGCTTCCACCAACACATTTTAACACATTTGTCCTCTGCCCTAAGAACTATGCCTTTAACACTTGTTTGGTGACTTTCTTCTGTTGCGGGAAGAGAGAAAAACAAAAGGCTTTATGTCACCAAAAGTTGGAGCAAAAAATATGGCCTCCTAAGGTGCAGCCTATCCTGCTATCTGTAGGTGAAAACGAGCATTCCCACAGTGTTAATCCGAGAACCCAAAAGCAACAGAAGACAGCAGAACCCAAATGGAAAGCCAGGTCCATACCAGAGCCACACCACACTTCAGCCAAATGGCAGTCGCTCTCGCCAGGCTCTTTGCACAGATCCACCACATCTCTGCAGACTGTCTCCGGGGTAACAGGAACTTCTGTGAAGTGCTGCTCACTGTTACTGAGGTACACTGTCAGGAACATCTGAAAGACAGGGAAACCATCACCTGTTGTGTCTGCCCGCACAGCATCCCCCCAGATCCTGGCCCTGAAAGAAAGTGCAGGGGGCTGGCTGGGCCCAAAGCTTGGGTCCCTGTCCTTCCACAGATACTGCCGACTGAAGGGAACCACCACAGGACAGCCATTAGGCAGCCTCCAGACAGAAGGGCAAAGCAAACTTTTGTCTGCCAGTTTGATCTGTACTGTTTAAGCAAAAATGTAGCTAGACCAAGACATCAAAGAGATCTTTTCATGAATCCTTTCAGGGTTAATTAAAGATGTCATCCATGCCAGATGAGGTAGAACACACCTGTAGTCAAGCTCCTCAGGAAGCAGAGGCAGGAGGATTGTGTAGTTTGGGAATTCTGGACTGCAGTGCTCTACACTAATCAGCGTCCACACTAAGTTCGGCCTCAATGGGATGATCTCTCAGGCGTGAATGCTACAAACATACACACCAGTGCACTTCTTTTTGGAAGGATTTATAAAAATAAAGTTAAGTACATATTCTGATGCTAGGGATAAGAAACAGAAACCAGATCACAGAAGGAAAACTTATTTTTAGATCATGTGCATACATTAACTAGTCCCAAAAATTTTAAACTGAAATGTTTCAATCAAATCCAATACCTACTCTTAAGTATAGATTTCATTAACAAGTATAGATTTCATTAACAAGTATAGATTTCATTAACAAGTAGAAATTAGCTAGTATACCAAAACCTATCTGATCGTGTATATAAATTCAGTCCAACAGACAATTACAACTCATTGTAAATATTTCCCCTAGTAAAAAAAAATCTTAAAAAGCACTGCTACCAAAGTATGCCTATTAAATTATTTTTAAAATTTTGTTAATTTCTATGCTGAAGAAACTAACAAGATGCAGACAATGTTTGATGGCAATGCAAGTCATCCAATCCCATGAACACCTGCTCCCTGTGAACTGTCCCATATCAGTATGAAGAGTAACACTTGTAAGGCGCTATCCCACCTCCATTCCAGATGAGGAAGGGATGCAGAGAGTATGGGACCTTGATAAACAATAGATCAGGTACTGTCTTTCAGAGTAACCAAATGAGACTATGCTGACCACGGAGGAAGCATGGGGTTGGCTGGGCAGTGATGGTGCACAACTTTAATCCCAGCACTCAGGAGGCAGAGGTAGGCAATCTCTGAGTTCAAGGCCAGCCTGGTCTACAGATCGAATTACAGGATAGCCAGGGCTAGTCCAAGAAACCCTGTCTTGAACAAACAAATAAACCAAGTATGGGGTTTATGACTACAATAGGAAAAAAAGCAAAGTGAGTAGAATCCACACCCTGGTCACAGTGACACCTTACCATTACAGAGCTAGAGCGTTTGCCAAAAGTCACCTGACCACCCTTGCAGGCTGAAACTTCTCTGGCCATCATCCCAGTGAGAAAGCTGCACTAGGCTCTTCATAAAAGGGCAGCACTGAGGAGGGACAGTGACAGAAACGGACTCAGACATCACAGAGGACCAGAAGATGAGGAGAGACCTGGGTTCTGCTCCTCAGTATGCTAAAGCCCATTTCCTTGGGGACTTCGTCTCCACTTTTTGCAAATGCATCTCCTAACTTCCATAAACACCTATCACATACACAGTAATCCAGAAACAGTAGAAGTGGATTCTGTTAAAGTAGTAAACAGACCCTATAAAGGGGGAATGCTGTCAAGACGTCCAGTACAAACCCAATGTGTTCAAGCTAATTACCTCAGGTGTTGTGCGTTCTGATAACTGTCCCACATGAAGATGTGGAGTCAGAAAGTCTCAACTTAACCAACAAGGCAGCACAGAAGCTCCTTACACACAGCTCCTTAACAACACTGGGAAAAAGATTAACCAAGCTCAGAGAATGCTACTCTGTTGCTGCTGGGCCAGAAAACCCAGCATACTTAACCACAGCGGCACAGTATTAAGTAGAACTTCTCCATACTCCCCACCCACACGAAAACTTTCTCTGAAGTTTAAAGCTTCACTGTAAGTGTGAGACTTGACGCTGTTTATTCAATTATAGCAACGCCAGATGGAAGAAGATGCACTAAACACAGCCCGCCAGCAAATAAACACTGTTACATAAGAGCACCTCTGTGCACTCTGCCCTGCCTGCTACCTTCACAGGCATTATCCATCAGCCTTACACCAACTCTCAGACAAACAGACCAGGTATTATTTTCTCTTTCTCAATGAGGAAAAGACTCAGAGCAGTGATCTCCTTGGCCACTGAGACAAGGTCAGAGTACAGCTCTTTCTGGCCCATCCTCTACTCTTCAAGCTGTCCCTGCTTTTGGCAGGAAGATATCAGGAAGTCCTCCACTTGGCCAGCCACCCCAACTTAATAGCAATCTAGCCTTCCACTTTCTGAAAACCAATGGCTCTGGGGTTTTTTGGGGTTTTTGTTTTTGTTTTGTTTTGTTTTGTTTTGTTTTTTTGAGACAGGGTGTCTCTGTGTAGCTCTGGCTGTCCTGGAACTCACTCTGTAGACCAGGCTGGCCTCACAAAGATCCGCCTACCTCTGCCTCCCGAGTGCTGGAATCAAAGGCGTGCGCCACCACCGCCTGCCTATGGCTCTGCTATTTAAAAGCATAACTACTATAAGAATATGAGAGAAGTGCTCCTCCCGGGGTACCTGCCCCATGGAGTTAACACTGGTGTGAACGGCAAGCTCCTGAACCAACACCTTTCTTCCCCATAAAGACTAGCTGTGGTGATCTAGTACCTGTGCTAAATCCTCAATCTGAACCAGCAATGGCATTTGGTTGGCTTCCTGGAAAGATCTAATTAGAACTCCACATTCGTTCTACAGAGTACTTAGGAAAGGCACCTCCCTGAAACATTCATCTTTTTTTTAAAGATTTATTTATTATGTATATAATAAATATTATACAATGTTCTGCCTGCATGCCAGAAGAGGGCACCAGATCTCATTATAGATGGTTGTGAGCCATGATGTGGTTGCTGGAAATTAAACTCAGCACCTCTGGAAGAGGAGCCAATGCTCTTAACTGCTGAGCCATCTCTCCAGCCCAACAATCTTTTCTTTAAAATGAGTTTTATGCTGCCTAAGAACTGCCATTTAATCAGGTGCCACAATAAAAGCCAACACTGACTACAGACAAGACCATGTGTCCTGCCTACACCAACAACATTGCCACCATTAATTTTACAACTCCTCACTTCTACCCAGAGTCTCCGCTCTACCACAGTCCTCCAAGCTGTTACACAACAGGCCAGGCCTGTACCCACTAGAAGTCTGCACTCACTGTTCCTGTTGAGCATGTTCTTAAGCAGCCTGACTTGCCTCCCCTTCTGTCTACACAGCTGTCACCCTCTCAGTAACATCTTCCCTGGCAATCCCACCTAAAATTCCAACATCAAACACACACACACACACACACACACACACACACACACATACACACACACACTAGCCACCGCCTCTGCATAGATTCTGTACCTGCCAGTCCTCGGCTTTCCATCCATTACAAATGTGAGTGTCATGCAGTCAAGGGTGGTCTCTGTCAGTGTGCCTGTAGCACACAACACACATCAAATGCTGCAGACAGTAACACCCTGAAGCACAGAGACTAAGTTAAAGTCTGCACGTCGTACAGCTATGAAATGGAAAGCCAAGACCCAAACACACGCTGATTTCCTCCAGAGACTTTGCTCAACAGCCACATGGGACGCACTTGTCACTGACAGTAGTTCTGCCTTTCAGAGAACTTTTTTTGCCCACAACACATCATCTTACCCTCAGCTTATTTCAGTTAAGTTCTATCGGGTATCTCTAAATGGTCTTGCACATAGTATACAGCAAACTAGAGGCGGACACCTTCAGTTACAACCAGCCACCACCAGTCTACTTCTGATTCAATGTCCTTTCTATTCACTCAACATTTATAGATGATCTATGGTCTGGACTCTAACGTAGAAATAATCTGGTGAAATAGTTAATACTGAACAAATGCAGGAAGGAGAGAAGGGGGATTACAGAAGAACACAAAATCTATGTGGAAAAGACACAGCGGGGAGCTCCCTCTCTCTCTCCTATTTCCTGCTGGGCAACCCCAAGGAGAGCCAGATGGCTAGGGAGCTCTGGTGCACATGCACAAGTCACCTTCCTAAGACACAAGGTGAGAGAGAGGAGGGAACCATAGGGGAACCAAATGCCAGCTGAAGAGCCGAGCTCTTCTCCACAATGCTGGGAGGGCTCTTAAGCAGGCAGCCACCATCTAAGAGATGAGGCACAAGCCCAGCTAAGGTCGGGCAAGGATGCCACACAGAGAACAAAGGCCTCAGGAGGAAACAGCCGGTCACATCTGTGGAAAATGAAATCTCTGTAGAGAGAGGAAGAAGAAAAGATCACAGGAGCAAGTGGAAAACAGCATGCAAGTCTTTATGGGCAGAGGTTCTAAAAGGCTGGCAAGGACAGAGGGTAGGTCAACACAGATTGCTAGCCTGGCCCCGACAGGTTCTGATTCAGCAGATATGGGAAGGGAATCAAGACTCCTTCATGTCTAACAAGTCCTGGATGGTGCACAACTGGTCTGAAACCTACCAAGAACCATTATGAAAGGCCAAAACAAGGAACTTGGATTGATTGTGAGACCCCTGGAGGCAAATAATTAAAATAATAATAATAATAATAATAATAATAATAATAATAATAGCAACAATAGATCCGTGGTTGCCAAGGGCCTCAGGAAGAAGATAGAGAATTGCCTCTTTCTCCTCTTAGAAGACATGAGAACAAAATGAAGTTACTACACTTTTGAAACATTCTTTTAAAGTTATGTCAAACATTTCCTTAGCCTAAGTATTCACCCAAGTTATAAAGGTTAAATATTACTTCAAATCTCTCAACTTAAAACCTAGCCACAATGATGAGTTTTAATGTGACAACCTATGATTCTATTTCAAACACTAAAGAGAATGAAATGCAGACTTGTTTCCAGGACTATCACCTCCTCTCCTCCTCCTCTGCTTGAAGAAGAGAAGGGAGAGGAGCGACAGCGGGCTGAACCAGCTATGTGGGGTAAGTGAAGGCTGAAGGCATGTCCATGCTGCACACTGCTACCTACCTACTGTCAGCTTTGCTTTACAAATGTGCTCTCCTAGATGATCCACATAGTCTCAAACTACAATTTAATTCCCAGAAATAAAGCAGAAACAAATAAAGCAGTTACTGTTTAGTTCAGATCAAGTGACTTTTAAATCACCATGATTAAAAAAAATGAAACAAATTTCAGAGTTAGACGTGGTAACATTCACACTTGGGAAGCTGAGGCAGGAGAATTTTAACTTCCAATTATATTATTGTTGAAAATTTAAAAATAATTTCCAGCTTGAAATCATGCCTAATACGATTATTGCTTGGTTCTGCCTCTTCCAGTGACCATAGAGGGAAACATGCAGCAAAGGATAAAATGCAACCCCAGGACACTGCACACTAGTTTGTGCCAAAGACATATCTACACAGAACTTCCAGAAACACAAGGGTGCAGATAACACTCAGTTTAAAAGAACAGGCCACAGACTTAGTCTACAGCTTCATTGTGATGGAACATGCATTCACTGTAATTAATGTCATGTCACTGGCATAAGAACGCTTCGTTTTCAAAGAGAGTTATTTCAGACGGAAGTAGGAGCAACCTCTCCAAGAGGACACACAGTGGAACACTGGCTAGGGCACTGTAAGGAATTGACTTTGAGACCGAGGTTTAAGTTTATTCCCTTGACTTAGAGGTTATTTATTTATTGGAGGTAGCACACACGTGTCACTGTATGTGTGGAGGTCAAAAGACAACCTGCAGATATTGGTTTTCTCTTCCCACCATACGGCTCCTTGGGATCAAATGCGGCTCGGCTGTCAGGGTGACAACAAGGACCTTTACTCACTGGGCCACTGTAACAGCCCATTCATTTGGTGTTAAAGCCACGTGATGTCACAGGGGAAGGAAACTGGAACCTTGGTGTAAGATGTTTGTTGTACCAGGAAGTAAAGGCTGACCAGTGTACCTTCAGAGTTGCCATTTGTGAAAACTCACACTTACCCTAGACTTAGCTATAGGAAGTCAGGTGTACAAGGAGAAAGGCCTGCCCTTCCAAGAAAAATGAGCAATCTATAAAAAGAACAAAAATCCTTTTCCAATTTCCCAACGAATAAGCAATTTCCCAAAAACTGGTAGGTAATTAAGCTAGTGCTGAGATTTAGAGGAAAGCTGAAGGGTTTCTTATTCCTCTGTGAAGAAAAATGTAAAATATCCCTCCAGTTTGCTATTTTGCTATGTTCACCCCAAGAAAGCCCCAGACTGCTTTCTGGAGAAGAATGCCGCAAAACTCCTTTTAAGCCAGCCCTGCAAAAATACCTTTCCAAACACTGACTCAAAAAGGGTGTGTGTGTGTGTGTGTGTGTGTGTGTGTGTGTGTGTGTGTGTGTGTGTATGTGTGTGTATTAGATTTTTTAATAAAAAAATAACATTAAGGACTATGGTGTTGCACAAGAGCAGAGCAAAGGTCTACCATGTGCCTGGGCCTGGGCTACACACACACACACACACACACACACACACAGCACCATCAACCAAAGTTTCCTTCCATCTCTCAAACTCTCATGGGGACTTTCAGCCTGAACACAGCTAGCTATACAACACTTGAGGAGTTTCTAATGCAGATCAGATCATTCCAGTCAGTCTCTTGCTCCTGTGGTTACTCTGCTGGCAGGGAGTATATCAGAGCACGTAGCTGGCTTTCTCAGGCAGGCATGCTCTGTCCCAGCCCCTGCATGAAGTCACTGTGGGATTACTCCAATCTCTGAGCGGGCAGCATATGGGGTCTCAGTGGATATGGAATCTCTTTCAGGAGCCCCAGGCATACTTCATCTCTGAGTGCCTTCCCAGCCTTCCTGCTGCTCACAACAGTCTAGCATGCTTGCTGAGCTCTTTCTTCCCCTCTGGAGTCTGTCCTGGGCTATCAGGCTATGTTGAAAGTCCTCATCAATTGCCATGAGTCCGACCTACCAATCTTCTATTAAGATTCGATCATATTAAAACTCTTCTGTGCTCACTGAATATACTGCTTTTTATGCTGGCATACTTTTAACCTAAATCTATCAGTGTCTATCAGCTAATCTGAGTTATTTAAAGCAAAATCACAAAATCATAGCCAATGGATATTTTTTTACATCATCAACTATTTCTTGGACCACTTACAAGAAGTTAGAACCTGGCTATTAACACATGAAGCATCAATTTGAACAAAACTCTGTGAGAAAGTTAAAACATGTTGTCATTCATTCAATACCATGTAGAGTAAATGATCATTTTCTAAAATAATCAAACATGGGGAGTTACACAATAAATTGTGATTATTTTAATTAAAGCAAAAAAGCATTATACATGAAAAATAGTGTTTTATAAGCAAGGAGCCTCTGGTCTTTGCTTTCTGGTAACACAACCATTCCTCTATATGGGCAACTTAACAGCTGTTTCTATACTCAACTTTCGGCATGGTGTCTTATCAAAGTCAGTCACTCCAAATAAGCTCCTGGTTCTGTCTTCCTCTTCACCCCAACTCCTTGCTAACTTCATGGATTGAGAGCTTATCGCGCACACACAGTTCAAGTAAGAGGAATACAGGAATGAAAAACTGCCTCCTTCGGGGCAGAATGGAAAGATTAATACTACACCGATGAACTGTGGAAGGTGAAGGAGAAAGTGTTAGACAAGCGAGATGTTTCAGCGATTAAGAGCACCAGCTGCTCTTCCACAACACCCTCATTTCATTCCCATCACCCACATGGCAGCTCAAAACTGTCTGTAACTCCAGTCCCCACTTCTTCGGCCTTCTATGGGCACTGCATTACACGGTGCACAGACATACATCTAGGCAAAACACCCACACACATAAATATAATAAATAAAATGTTTATTTTTAAAGGGATAAAGAATGTAGGCTTTATTGCTGGGGAAATCAGGTTTGCATATTTTGGTAATTTCAGATAATTCTAATTCAATTATAGAAAATGAAGGTTTGCTCCTTACCCAAAAGGCTTAGAACTACAAGTGTTTCAGAATTTGCTTTGTTTCTGTATTTTGGGGTATTTGCAAATACCCATGAAAGTCTTACTAAAGAGACTCAGGTATAAACATAAAATTCATGTGTTTTATATACACCTGTACATACAGCATAAAGGTTGCCTTTTTAATTGCAATGTTTCACATGCGGTCAGGGGTGAAATTTACTACTCATGACATTCTGTCCACACTCAAAGATTTCAGATTTTGGAGGTTTTTGGATCAGGGTGCTATGTGCTTAAAGCTCAACTGAGTGTGGTAGCTCACACCTATAATCTCAGCAACCAAGGCCCGGAGGCAGAAGAATCACGCCAAGTCTGGCTTACACAGTAATACCCTGCATGAAGAAGGAACAAAAATACCTAAAACTTACATCAAATGATCAGCTCCACCGTAGTAGCTTCAAGTCACCAAGTAAGACATCTAAACTCCACACTTTCTTCACTTCTCTCCTAGAACAGCTCATCTGCAGCCCCTGCCCATCCCCTCATGTTGAAGCCAGCCCTACAATTTTACACTAACTCAGACCGTAAAACCTCCTCTAGCTGCTCCTACACAAACACCCCAGCGCAGCAGAGGGAAATGCTCTCTTTGCCAGTCAACCACTCAGCCTTCCCCGACTACATCCCACTCCCCGAGTTCACTCAGCCCTTACACACAGTAACTGCAATCTGTGTCTGCCTGAGTGAACTAACGACACCAAGTCAGAGAGTCAACACTCCATGGAGGATCGGGGCACTTACAGGAGACGGGAATACAATGGTCAGTGTGTGTGCCTCAAGAAACAGTTATCCATAAACACAGCATTACTTCAAAGGGAGCATTTCCAAAGCTAGATAATGTTTCAAATGAAGGATAGAATACCACCTAAATTTGGAGACAAATTTAAAAACTTTCTTTTCAACTCTATCGAAAACTGAATTCAGTCCAAGTTTAAATACATCATCCAAAGCAATGTCTCCTGAAGTCACTCTGCTTTCCAGTAGCTGTCATAATCACAAATAAATTAAAAGGAGCAAAATACACATCTAATGAATTCTTCCTGCCTACAACTATCCTGTAAGATCAACGTTGCTATGCTCTCTCCCACAGGGGGCATTGCTACTGTGTTACTGCGTGACTTGTCTTACATGAAGGTGCTATTACATGTTTCATTTTACCCTTCACACGGAAAGATGGCCGAGTCCAATGGAGCAGAGCTGGCTATGAACAGGAAGATGCAAAAGGATTCACGTGCTGTGAGCAAGAGAAAAACTGAACACCCCTGCAGCCCTGTGGCACCCTAATGAGATTCCTTAGGAACATGAAATAGCAGTAAGGGTGACCAGACACTCCCTTCTAAATGATGACTTGGGGATTTTGAATTTTTTGGTCAGTTCCTGTAGGCAGCTAAAACTTCTGAAATGGGATGAACCCTTGACACAAAGGCTTAATTTCATTGGGCTAGATAACAAAGACACTTGAAATCAAGTATTTATTATGCTGTATTAGAGGCCTGTCCTGAAGGATCCTGGAGAGGGGAAAACAGTGTTTCTCAGAAAGGCCACAAGGAACACACAGTTTTGTATACACTGGAGCAAAAATAATGGCCACGGTGAGCATTGCATAAACCCAAGGAAAAGGAGACTGAAGATAAAGGGTCTAACCGCCACTGACGAAATAGTTGAAAGAAAATGAAAGGAAGGAAGGAGCGTGAATTTCAGGCTCTAGAGAGCAACAACCAAAATACCAAAGTACCGAGCTACCTTTAATAATAGCGTTGGGGGCCAGCAAGACAGCTCAGCAGCTAAAGGTGCATGCTGTGTACGCCTGACAGCCAAGCTGGATCTCCAGAACCCACTGGAGGAGAGAACCTTCCCCTTGAAAGTTGTCCCCTGATATCAACAAGTGCACCATGGCATGCACGATCCCACACACACACCAAACAGAGCCCACACACACACCAAACAGATCCCACACACACACCAAACAGAAAACGAAAACAACCCTGTTGTTCAAACTAGTGTCTCTACTTCATAAAATGAATGCATTTATCAAACATTACCTGCATCTTACAGACTAGCTGTCATCATCTACAGCTTGTGTGATGAGAAAACATGAGGAGACAGTTTTTAAAGTCAACTTGACTTGGCTTCCTTAGGTCTCTGTCTACTTTGTTCCCATTAGGAACATGAAAACAGCACTGATTTCAAAGCAAAAGGAAGTCAATTAGGCAGGATTCAGAGCTGCCAGAGCAACATGGCTGTGGTCAAACACTTCCTAAGGCACTGACAAGGCTGGAAGGGCATGTTAACGTGAACACTTTGTCAATTAAGAAAGTTAGCTGGGCCCGGTGGCACATGCTATAAATAACCCCACTGGGTATTTAGGAAACTGAGAAAAGAGGACTGTCAATTTAAGGCCTACCAAGGCCACAAAAAGAGTTCAAATTAGACTGGGCAACTTATGGAGATCCTATCTCAAAAGTAAGAAGCAAGCTGTGGGGCTGGCGAGATGGCTCAGTGGTTAAGAGCACTGACTGCTATTCAGAGGGCCTGGGTTCAATTCCCAGCACTCACAATGTCTGTAACTCCAGTTCCAGGGGATCTGACACTATCTTCTGGACTCCACAGGCGCTAGGCATGCATATGATAAACAGACATACATTCAGACAAAATACATTTTTAAAATAAATAACCATGGGGTTTCTATGTTTTAAAGTGAAGAAGTGAATGACAGGTAAATAGCTCCATCCCCACCTTGTTCTGATTCTCAACCCTAGGAAGTCTACCATTTCTCCTCTCACCCCACACACCCCTCAATGTCACCTGAGGCAAGCTAGAAGAGCAAGTGGCAAACTATATACACTCAATCTACAACTAGTTCCTACCATCGGCTGGGCCCTTCATGTGGCAAATTGAGCCTTTTGTTCATTTTTCCCAGTGTTCTTGCAGCCTTGACATCCCATCTTTCCCCATGGCATCCCTAGAAGCCCTTCTCCACACAGCCAAGGAACAAGCTTTCCTGTCGTTAGATCATGCCAGCTCTCACTATCCTGCACTCCTCGAGTGGCTACTACAACCCTTCCACAGGAAATCCACATGCCGCCAGCTCTCTACCTCACTTCCTGCCACTCTCCCCCTGCCCTCAAAGCTCTGGCCTAGCTGGTTTCCAACACTTGATGATGGACGTCTGCCCCCACACACTTGAAATGCTCCATGTGGAAATCTTCATTGTTAGCTCATCTCTTCCTGCCATGTAGGTCCAGTAGAAATGTCACTTCCCTGGCTACCCGATATAAAGCAGCCACCCGGTCACATTAACCTAACTTAAATCCCATCTAATGCCATTGCTTCCTTTTACATGTGTCTCAACCTCCCCAAACTCCATGAAAGGTAGTCTCCCTGAAAGATGTCCTATTCTGTTCTGTCCACGACACTCAGAAAGGAGCCTGAAATACTGAGGACATTCACTTAACATATATTGAACATGTGCTGTCCCCAAACAGCCATCATAAGAAAAAAATGAAGAGACACGATCCAATCATGATTCCATCCAAATCAGTCCTCAGTGAACTCACCACACAGACAGGCCTGAGAACACAATAGGTGCTCCGACCTACCTCCATCTCCACACTTCTTCAGGTCCTTTTGACCTAACCCTAACCCTAACCCTAACCC
Source organism: Peromyscus californicus insignis (assembly GCF_007827085.1). Classification (NCBI taxonomy): domain Eukaryota; kingdom Metazoa; phylum Chordata; class Mammalia; order Rodentia; family Cricetidae; genus Peromyscus; species Peromyscus californicus. Next base: position 67,085,015 of record NW_026294436.1, on the reverse strand, counting down.
TAACCCTAACCCTAACCCTAACCCTAACCCTAACCCTAACCCTAACCCTAACCCTAACCCACCAGTTGGAGATGGCTGTAGAAGGAGCCCAGCCATTTCAGTTTCCTGACTTCAACATCTCCCAGGGCCTCCATCCCAGTCTCTGACCCTTTTGTTTTGTTTTCCTTCACACTCTGTTGAAAACTACCACTGCAGGAGACTGATTAAACATCCCTCATAAAAAGAGAATTAGTAAGCCCCTTCTCTCTTCCTATGAATGAGAAAGGTCTAAGCTTTCTATAGTAGTAGAGGGGGATTTTTTTTTTTAAAGGCCACTGAGATCCTTCCTCTACTTAGGGGCTGGTAACCACCTCCCTTTCAATGGGAACTTGGTAAGAGATCTACCAATCTTCTCATTTAGTGTGCATTTAAATAGAAAAATCTCCATTTTCTTTTTCTACTTCAAAAATTAGTTACATTCTAGAGAAAATTTTTAAAATGTATTTTTATTTATGTGTATATGTGTATGTGAGAAAGAGTACATACATATGGAGACCAGAAATGGGCATCGGATCCCCAGGGGCAGGAGCTGTCATGAGCCACCTGACTTGGGTGTTGGGAAGCCATCCAGTCCTCTGGAAGAGCAGCAAGTGCCCTTAACCACTGGGCCCTCTCTCTAGCCTCTGAAGAGCCATTTTTGAAGTTATCATTAGCCGTTAGCCAAAATAACATGGCAACTGTTTGCTCTGTAAGTACTAGCCCAAGCGCTTGCAAGCTTGAACAGAGCATGTATTTGCAAACAGCTAGTTCAAACCTCACTTCAATGGAACGGCCAGAAGCAAATTACTGAAACCACTTTGAGCTTCAAATTCTGTTGAAGGAACATGGAAAGATCAACATCACTGTGTAACAAGGAGACTAGCTAGAAAGACCTCTCTAGTCACTGGGCTGTGTTAGACAAAGGGGCTCTAGATAGGAGCTTGTCACCCTACCTCCCACCTCACCCCACCTCCAACTCCAGGTTCTCAAGCAGATTGTCCCACAGTGGAAGATCAGTAAAGTGCCCTAACCATCTTTTTTATTATCACTAGTAGCTTAAATCGGTACTTTATAATTGTTCATTGTGGTTTTCTATAATAGTACTTTTCTATGGGGCTTTTAGTTGATGTGTTTGAAACTGCCCTAATTTCTAAGGGGCTGGAGCAATGGCTCAGGAGTTAAGAACATATACTGCTCAATTCCCAGCACCCAGGTTATGAACCACTGTGCCTCCAGCTCCAGGGGATCTACAGGCACCTGCACTCATATGTACATACCCTCATGCAGAAACATACAAACACATATTTTTTAAATTAAATCTTTTTAAAATTTTTCTGAGAAAGCAATTAATATGTCTTTCAGAAGTTCGGTAGGTCAACTGGGCATTTTCAATGGCAATTTGGTGCTAGTATATTGTAAGTAAATTAGCTTTTAAATTATTTTACATAGAAAAAAAGTAAAACCACCCAAAAGCATACTTGCTAAGTTTCTTACCCACAATCTAAAACTTGAACTCAGCACCTCTCTGGCAGAACATTCCTTGGTGTTTAGTGCCACTGCTTCCTGCTTCCTGCCTCCTTCTCTACGGAGTGCCTGTGACCAACACCTCTACATTCAGTACAGATGGAGGATCTGAAAAGTCTTACTTACCACTCCAACTAAGAAGACATTTCAAATGTGGTCATTTTATCTACATTTTCTCAATTCTAACTGATAAGAGAAAAATGTTCTGTTTAGTACCTAGCACACTATCAAAGCCCAGTATTTAATTAGTGTTCGGCCTGATGAGGTGGCATGAACCAAAAAGAACACTCTGGATTCCTAAGCTCTTACAGCCCATACTTTTAGCTCTTTGAGACATTTGTTAGTGGAGAAACCTAGGGAGAGGTTCCTAACACATGACGACATACTGGACCAGCATGCACTGCTACAAAGTTCTCCTGCTTGAGCTGAAGAAAACCTAGTCAAGGTGCTAACTTCACAAGGGCTCCATGCGCCTTTTAAAAGAAGGCCACCTGTGGTAGATCACCAAGAGATAAAGAGCACCAAAGTCCTCACTGTTCCTAGGGTCCGCTGGGAAGCGGGGACCGCCAGCTCTTCCTAGAAGACTAAGAATGATCCTCCAAGGTCCCTTCCAGATAAGCTAATTCTCTTTAATTCTGAAAATATGGGGCAGTGCATACTTGCTGACATTTCTTTATACTGTCTTAAATCTGACTTCTCTGAAAATCAAAAAAGAAAAAAAAATTCAAATGTGAAATCACACATACTATAATTGAAGTCACAAGGCCACAAAACTGAAACACGTGAAATGCGGGATCTTTTGTACATTTTTAAAAACAGACGATTCAACATCCTTTGAGAGTTACAACTCTAGACACAGGAAGTCATCTTTAAGAACTGAGCCTAAACTTCATTCTGGAATAAAACCCAACATGCACTACCTTCTTACAGTCCTGGTCAGCTGGAGGGAGTCTTTCAGAGCACAGAACTGACCCAGGCTCGATGCCCAAATCTGTAACATTTTTAATGTTTGTTTTCATGTTATGTGCACTGGTGTTTTGCCTGCATGTGTGTCCGTGTGAGGGCATCGGATCCCAGGAACTGGAGTTACAGACAATCGTGAGCTGCCATGTGGGTGCTGGGAATTAAACTCAGGTCCTCTGGAAGGGCAGCCAATGCTCTTAACCACTGAGCCAGCTCTCCAGCCCCCACATCTGTAGCTTAAAAGATTTTTTTTTTTTTTAAGTTTAAAAAAAATTTTTCAGCCGGGCGGTGGTGGCGCACGCCTTTAATCCCAGCACTTGGGAGGCAGAGCCAGGCGGATCTCTGTGAGTTCGAGGCCAGCCTGGGCTACCAAGTGAGTTCCAGGAAAGGCACAAAGCTACACAGAGATACCCTGTCTCGAAAAACCAAAAAAAAAAAAATTTCAGTTTGGAAAATATTGCAAATAAAATTGGACTTTTGAAAATACAGTACTTGGGTTGGGGATTTAGCTCAGTGGTAGAGTGCTGCCTAGCAAGCACAAGGCCCTGGGTTCGGTCCTCAGCTCCGAAAGAAAGAAAGAAAGAAAGAAAGAAAGAAAGAAAGAAAGAAGGGGAGGGAGGGAGGGAGGGAGGGAGGGAGGGAGGGAGGGAGGGAGGGAGGGAGGGAGGGAGGGAGGGAGAGAAAGAAAGAAAGAAAGAAAGAAAGAAAGAAAGAAAGAAAGAAAGAAAGAAAGAAGGAGATGCAGTACTTCAGCAGAAGTTCAGCTTTTGGGCTGTAGACTTCACAAATCGCACAGAGCAGAACTGCAGACTAGAGAAAGTGCTGACCAGGTGTCAAACCGCTAAAGGAATCACCGTGATAACCAATTAGCACTCTTGATGCCAGAGCTCAAAGAATCAGGTTTTGTTCTCCAGCGCTACAAAACAACTAACTCCAAGTAATTACGCCCCTGCAGCACTGACAGGAAAAATTGCCACAAATTTAAAACTAAGCCGTGGTCAGATCAACTGAGCTTTTTAAAATAAGCTAGTGTGTCTGGAAAGATTATCTGTAGTATGATGACATTTGGTTTGATTGCAAATACAAAACAGTCACCACCAGGCACAGACAGCTATTTAAACATAATTAAAATGAAATCATTTTTCAAGTTCAGTTCTTCACTCACAATAGCCACACTGTGTACGAGGTACCGCCAGATAACACAGGACAGCACACCCCACTGTCTACACAAGTATGTCCAAATGCTCCATACAGGCAAATCCCAGTCCTCTGGCCTTCTATGGGACACTGGCGATCACAGGGTGGAGTTCTTCACAGGAAGATTTTGCTTTTTAATTTACCACTTCAATAGCAGATATGAAATTTTTATGAAACTGTTCTCTGAAAAGAGCAGTAAACACTTTCAGAGCTCAATAAGCTCTTTCATAAAAATGTATTTTTGTTGGAATATAATACTTCACAAAATGGAAGTAATAAATGAAAGAAATTTAGTATAATTTTCAAGTGGGTGAGAATTTGTTTTGGATAATTGCCTCTGTTTGAAAATCAGTCACAATGAATGGCAAACTGAAGAGCCACCCTGTCCAGGCACAAACGGCCCTTCTCAAATGACGGTGAGGTGTCCACTACGAAGTCAGTCTCTCCTCACTGAGTGGTGCACAGCTCAGAACAAGAGATGCTAACCACGGCAGGTAGCTGAAAGCGAGAGCGATCAGCATTCCCACTTGCACAGCTACCCTCTCATTAGCGCTGTGATTCTGACTTATTTTTAGTTAGCCTGCTAAAACGCAGCTTCACTTCTGGCTTTGGAACCAATTATCACTTCATGTCCCACATAAAGGAAAACTACTTGAGTCTGTGCTATTGGGTGAGAAAATACATGAATACCATTTTGTGTGTATTTAATATAATGCAACAGAACTCCAGAATGCCTTCCAAAGCCAACCAAGGAGTACACTCAGTGCACAAAACTGCTCTTGAAAATGGTTAGAAAGGTAAAAGTTTAAATTATGTATATTTTACCACATTTAAAAAAAAAGCACATCAAGGCAACTGGTCTAGCTCTGAGTGCCCATCTTTCCATTAGCATGATGCTTTTCCTGATAAACTTTTAGTTTTCCAAAGTAGTAACAAAATACAACAAAACCTGACTTGTATTAGAATAAAACTCCAAGTCTTTTAAAAGGTAAAGATGAAAACCACATTTAAGAAAATGGTTTTAGGACGGGAATGGTGGCCCATGCCTGTTATCCCAGCATTCCAGATGCTGGTGCAGGAGAAATGCCGTGAGCTAAAGGGCAGCCTGGGTGTAGGTACTTCACCAGCCAGGTACTGCACAGCAAGGTCTATCTCAAAGAACCAAAATATACTTTCAGGGGCTTTATAGCTCAGTGACAGAGTGCTTGTCTAGCATGTATACAAGGCCCTGGGTTTCATCCTTCCTACCACACACACAAAAGTTTTCTTTTCAGATACCCTGATAATACAAGTATAAAGGCACATACAACCTGAGGCTTGCATGCTGGAGAGATATTTAGCAGTTAAGAGAACTTGTTATTCTTACAGAAGTCTTGGGTTCCATACCCACCATCTACATAGCAGCTCACAACCATTTGCAACTCCAGTTCCAGGGGACCTGATGACCTCTTCTGACCTCTGTAGGCACCAGGCACACGCGTGATACACAGACATACATGCAAGGAAAACACTCATATACATACAATAAATCTTTTGTAAAAAGAACACAAGGCTGCTAAATGAAAATCTATCATATTTTTATGTATCACAGAATAAAAATCTTATGTGTAATCATGGTTGCCAATTCAGGAGTTTGCCAGCACCTATCCCAAGCCAGGCACTGTATTAATCCCTCCCTTCATAAACAGTAACTCTAATCTTCCAAACTACCCCCAAGAACTGGTATTCTATCATCCCTAAGTTACAGATGCTGAAGCAGAGAAACAGTTTTGTTTTTGTTTTTAACATCTGGGATTACTAATGCTACGCAAAATTCCAGAGGGCATCATGTACACTACACCTGTTCTATTAAGATTACATTCTGACATCAGAAAAGCAGTCAGAACCACACTACTTAAGTGACTTTAGTCCCAAGATTCGTAACTTCTTATAAGAATTCTGATGATCTGCTATGTAGTTGGGAGAAAAACATCCCTACATAAAGCAAAAAGAAAAACAAAACAAAACAAAGGATACCTTGATATTAAACTGATCTTTCAGGAAGAAGTCACACTACAACAAAAACACCTATTCTTTTCCTTTTACTGTTCAGAAAAAAAAAAAAAAAACTGGTAAACAACCTACGAAAGTTTTTTCACAACAAAGAAATAAAAAACACAAGGAATAAAAAAGTTAACAAAGAGCCAGCATGGTGACTCAGGCCTTTGATCCCAGCACTCTGGAGGCAGAGGCATCTATGAGTTTGAGGCCAACCTGGTATACAAAGTGAGTTCCACGACAGCCAGAGCTGTTACATAGAGAAACCCTGGGAAGGGGGGGTGCTGGAGGGGGTGGGGAGTTAACAAAACCTATCATTATCAAGATATGTATTTTACTATGAGGTATTCACATCACAAACCTAACTCCATAAATGAGTACTAAATCAGAAGATACAAAACGCTAACAATTCCAAATCCTTGACTCTTACCAATAAAAACCATGCCAAGCCATCTAAACCCCCAAAATAAAATTATTATGGATATGTACAAGATAGAAAAATGTACACTCTTCCACAACACAAGGGGACAAGAAGACAATATAGTATATTCTGCATGTGTAATTACAAAAACAAAACAAAATAGAAACACACCACACACACACACACACACACACACACACACACACAGATTTCATCACTCTATTCCACGGATTTTACAAAAGCAAAAAAAGGGGTTGTTTTAGTTTTTTTTGTTTTGTTTGTTTTCTTAAACAAGTAAAGCTATACGAACATGGGTTGGGGGTGGTTAGGGATGGGTATTAAAATACATAAACTTTGCAAAGAATATATAAAAATTATTATTATTTAAAAAAAGAATTCAAGTTGGTTGCAAGAATGATTCCGCCTGAGAAAGGAGCAAATATAGAACCCACGAGGAAATCCACTACAAGAGCCACCAGAACCAGCCAAATCTTGCTCTCGCTAAAGAAAAATGGCTTTTCGGAAACATCTCCATCTAACCTGCAGATCACCTGTGGTCTGTCTGGTGACCAAGTCAGATGCCTAAAGAACTCACTCCACTTCCTCCGAGGTCTTGCAGAGCAAGCTGTGGGAGCGAGGCACAGAAGTTTTCCTGCGAACTAAAACTTTTAAGGTTACGTTTACTAAAACCTGTTTCCACAAAGAGATAGTGTGACTTGGCTGCTCTCGCCAACATCAGATCGAAATTCAAAGGGGGGGAAAGAGAACCAGCAGAAATAAAGAAAAAGAAAGGCAAGCCTTTTCAAGCGTTATGCTTCACTCCAAGTAAAACGCTTAAACAATTAAAAGAAAGAACAAGCTTCCCGGTTCTCTGGCTCTTGACCTTCAAAACAACCCCTAAAAGGTCTCAATCCGAGAGGCAAAGTTTGGAGCGGCGGCCCAGAGCTGTCGCCCTGACCGGCGAGGCAGCACCGCGACCCTCGCGGGGACCGGGCGGAACGGATCCTCGGAGTCCCGAACCCCCGAGCTCGACTGGCTCGGCTGACCCGGCCCCCGCGCCCCGCACACTTCCGGGCCCCACGCCCCGGCCCCAGCACGCCCACACGCTTACCGGCATCATTTTGGACCCGAACCGCATGGAAGCGGGGGTCTGGCCGCGGCCTGGCCGAGCAGAAGTGGCCCGGGGGTCGCGGGCCCGGGGAAGCCGAGCGAGGACGAGGCCGCGCACCCGGCGGCCGACCTGTTGCAAGGCAGCGGCGCGCGAATCCCTTCAGCCGACCGGGACGCCACCGAGCCCCGGGCCCACTCCTCGCGCCGGTCCCCGGGACGCGACGCGGCTTTGTCTCGGCGTTCGCGACTCCCTCCTCCTCCTCCTCCTCCTCTCCGAAACCAACTAATCCCGGCCGGGCCCCCTCGGAGGCGCTCTGGCCCCGCCCCCTCCCGCCAGGCCCCGCCCGCGGCGCGCCCGGAGGCTCGAGGGAGGGGAGGGGGAGCGCCGGGCCGGGGCGACGAGGGCGCATGTGCAGACTCTGGGGGCGGGGCCCGGAGGGGGCGGAACCTTTTCGCCTGGGGAGGAAAGTGTCGGCGCGGGGGCGCGGCGGAGCTGCTCCGGTGTGCGCCTCCAGGCGGAGCCGGGGAGCGGGGAGGCGGCGCCTCTGGAGAACAATAATCGTAAAACCGGGGGATGGAGCCCAGGGCTGTGTCCCTCGCCTCCACGGCAGTTCCGAGTTGCTCAAGACAGCCCTTTGCCTTAGGAACCGTGATCCTGCCTCCAGGCGCTGGCCGCAGAGCGGCCCGGCGGCGCCACGGGACACACCTGACTCGGGGAGCCCTGGGGGATCCGACCGCCCGGCAAAATGGAGCCTCGCGAGTCCCGCCTGGCCCCCAGCACGTTCTTCACGGCAGGAGCTCTCGAATGTGTCCTTCCTTCCCGTCCTCAGGCCAGGTCCAAGGCCTCCTCTAAAGTGTTACTTGCTATGATGTAAGGAGAAAAAAATACTTGGATGTTACTGACGTGGGAGGTGTTGTGTATGCTTTGAAGAGTCAAGGGTTTGGAAACGTGTCAAACAGCTTTCTGAGACGCTCTTCAGCTTGTCACACGCCACAAACTTGACACAAGGATCGTCCTTTCGTGCTGTGGAAGCTCACACGCTGGCAAAGTTGCCGTGTTTCGCTTTGAGAGAGGGCAATAGAGGTAGCTGGGGAGCCCTCTTCTACCATCCAGAGAGACACAGGCTGCAGGACCCCTAACTCCCAGAAGCTCTTTTCAGGTTAAGTAGCCCATGCTAGCTCACTCGGAATTCTATATCATTACACAAGATTCCCGAAAACGAAATAGAATGAAGCACCTGGATTTATGTAGCTTCAAGAATGGAGCCAGCTGAATACAAGTGGCATACCCTTGTAATCTCAGTGCTTGTGAGGCTGAGGCAGGAGGATTGCAGTGTAGAGGCCAGCCTGGGCTGAAAGAGTAAGCCCTTACCAAAAAAACAAACAAACAAACAAACAAAAAACACACACACACACCCTCTTTTGTTTGTTTTTTGTTTTGCTTTTTGTTTTTTTGTTTTTCGAGAGGATTTCTCTGTGTAACAACTCTGACTGTCCTGGAACTCACTCTGTAGACCAGGCTGGCCTCGAACTCACAGAGAGAGATCCGCCTGGCTATGCCTCCCGAATTCTGGGAGTCAAGGCATGTGCCACCACCACCCGGCTAAAATATCTTTTTTAAACTAAATTAAAAATTAACCTGTGGCGCAGACTTATATCCCCAGCTGCTCAGAAGGCTGAGGCAGGAAGATTCCAAATAAAAGGCCTGCCTGGGCAGCTTGGCAGAATAGGTCTCTGTTGTCCTTCTTATTAAAACTAGGAGCTTATTCATGTTAAACAAGCACTCTATCACCGAGCTGTTTCCAGACTCTTTTTTTTTTTTTTTTTCAGCAACAGAAGGAATGAGCAATCCTTGTTTGGAGTAGTGCTTGTCATCCCAGCACTGGGAAGGCTGAGGCAAGAAGAATCAGAAGTCTGAGGCCAGCCTGGGCTACATGCCCTGTCTCCAAGTACATAAATAAACAAGTATAAGAGTAATTATTTCTTAATTTAACATATCCTTAATCAAAATTGCCATCAAACTCCCTATTGGTACCATCCCAGCTACTATATCTAAATATGAAATTTTAACTGGTGCAACCAGAATTTAATGTTCTAGCAAAACCTAGTTTGAGTGTTTATTTTAAGATTATCCTGAGTTAAGTAAAGGAAATCCAGACCTCCATTTATTCAGTAATATTAATCAAAATGCTAACTATGTACTAGGTAGTCTAAGTACTGTGTGGATCAATTCATGAACAAAATAAAAGTTGAATAGACAATAAAACCAGCATTTAAGTATTTTGATAATATTTTATTTAAAAACCAATTGTATTTATATATTATCAGGGTGGGGAAATAGACTGTAAAAGGATGAGGCTTAGAGGTGTATTTTTTAATAGAATATTCAAAACAGGCCTCACTGAAAAGCACAAACTTAAAGGAGATGGAGGAGTAAACCACATGAGTATGTAAAGAAAATTTCCAAGCAGATCAGCCAATACTTAGCACCAGAGAGAGGAGCCTGCTTAGTGTATTCAGGTCCACCAAAAGAGGCCAACATATCTTTTGAGACTGAGGAGAGTAGTAGGATATAAGAGGGTGATGTGAAGGATTTTGTAGGGGCTGGAAAGGTAACTCAGTGGCTAAGAGCACTTGCTGCTTTTCCAGAGGACCTGAGTTTGATTCCCAGCACCCACCTACAAAGCAGCTAAAAACTGCCTTTAATTCTAGTTCTGGGGTGGGGATCTGTTGCTCTCTTCTGGCCACCACAGGCATTGCATGCACATGGTACACAGACATCCATGCAGGCAACATCCATACACATAAAATAAAAATAGTCAAGTAAACCAAGGCCTTGTGGACTAGTATTATAAGGATATTAGTGTTTACTAAGTAAAATAGGTGTGGTAGTTTGAGTGAAAGAGCCCCATAGGCTCATAGGGTCTGGCACTATTAGGAAGTGTGGTTTTGTGGTCTTTTTGAAGTAGGTGTGGCATTGCGTCACTGGAGGTGGGCTTTGAGGTCTCAAAATGCTCAAGCCAGGACTAGTGTGTCTGATTCTCTTCCTGCTGCCTGCCGATCTGGATGTAGAACTCTCACCTCCATCTCCAGTACCATGTCTGCCTGCATGACACCATGCTTCTCACAATGATGATAATGGACTAAACCTCTGAAACCGTAAGGCAGTCTCAAATGTTTTCTTTTCTAAGAGTTGCTGTGGTCATGGTGTCTCTTCACAGCAATAGAAACCCTAACTAGGACAATAGGGAAACAATGAGAAAAAGAGATGTATACCATCATATTTTAATAGGATCACTCCAGCCACTAGAAAAAAGACCAAAAGTGAGAGAATCTGTAGGAGGCACTCATAATACCATAGACAGGAGATGAAAGTAACTTGGGTATGGATGATCACAGTGGATGTGGTGACAAGTGGTCAGATGTAGGGTTATTCTTTAACAGGTGAACCCACAGGATTTCCACACAAATTAAATATGGAATGTGAGAGAAGTCAAGAATAACTTTAAGATCTTTGTCCTGAAGGATGAAAGTTGCCACAAACTGAGATGGATAACATTCTGAACAGAATAGTTTTCATGAAAAAGGAAATCAATCAGGAGCATGTTAACTTCCAGAATCTTAACAAAATAAAGGAAATCTAACACTGAGTTTTTGCACAATTGTGGAGAGTAAGTCATTTTCAGCTACTAGCAGTTCATACCGTGTTGCTGGATCCTAATGGCTCCCTCAGGGGAGAGAGTGAGAAAGCACAGTGTCAACAACACAGACATCGGGAGTCAGTTGACAGCAGTAGCAAACTCATTTATTCAATAATGGGAAAAGCCTTATATACCCTCCTCCTAGCACCCAAGCTGTGTCCCAATCTGGTGGCATTATGTGGTTGTCCCTCATTGTCTGGGCACGATCAGGAACTCTGACAGCAACCAGGAACTCTGACTGTGCCTGATGCTAGGCCCTCAGTCAGACTCCGCATGATCAGGAACTCTGACAGCACCTATTGCTAGGCCCTCGAGCAGATGAGCAGACTCCAGGTTGGCTCATAAGGAAGTACATTATGTGCATGCCTTGGCAGTTGGTTTGAGCCAATTTCCTCACCCTATGGGCCTGTCCTACTACGATACAGGGACTATTTTACACTAAAAATCTCATATTCTACTTGTTTTCATTTCTTTCCTATAACAAACAGCAGCCTGAGAGATGATCTACATACAGTCATCCAGAAAAAGAATTTTTATTGATCACTAATGCTCCAGTTCTCAACAAGTCAAGGAATGGGGAACTTATCTCATTATTACCAGAAAACTGACTACACATGGTACATTGTGTTTATTATGAACATTGGCAACACTGGATTAGTTTTTAAAAAAAACATTGCAGTAAAAATGGAAGCAAGGACAGAAGAATGTGAATAGTATACTCCACTTGTTTGTCTTCACTGTTGTTGACACAAATGTCCTGCCCAAGGGAAGGGAGAGGAAAAGGGACAGTTGTTGGCAATTTGTCCTGAAACTCACTTCCAGCCAACTGAGAATTTCCAGCTGCCAAATATCAGGTATGTTTACAGTTGAGGGATTTTTTTTTTTTAAATCATAGTAGAACGAAACTGAAGAAACCTTGTCTATGCTTCCTTCCACTCCCTTCAGTTCTGTGTAAGTCGCACATAGCTGATGAGTTGGCAGCTGCCTTCCAAGTTTCACTTTTTCTATATTCCCACCTTCACCAATTTACTCCTCCAAGAGCCTCCACTTGGTCCTCCCCACCCCATAATTCTGTATTTGACTCCAAGAGAGATAAATGAAATTACCACAAGCTGGTGAGGGAGGAGCTGCCTTCTCTCTTTACCTCACCCCACCCCTAGGCACAGTGCAATTACCTATCTGTTTGGCATGTGTCTTCCCCATGCTGCTCTTGCCCATTTCCCACAGATGTTCCAAACCTTGACTCCCTCTCTCTCGGGAGATGCATTCCCATGTTACTTAGGCAATAAGATAAAGACTACAGATCCTGCACCTTTGCAGTTTCATTCTCCCCTCTTTCCTTCAGCTGCCTTCCTTACTCTCTTCCTACTTCTCTTTTTGATTTGACTATTACAATCATTCCTCCATGTCCAGGGATGACTGGTTTCAGTATTTCCCCTAGATACCAAAATCTTCAAATGCTCAATCCCTTGCATAACGAGTATGGAGGCATATGCCTGTAATCCCAGCACTGGGAATCTGAGGCAGAAGGATCAAGAGTTTAAGGCCAGCCTGGGCAAGACCCAGTCAATCAGTCCATCAATCAATCAAATTGCATATAATCTGTACATATCTTCCAGAATACTTTGAATCACCTATGTATTATTCATACTATTTGATACGATGTAAATTCCTTACAGATACTGTCCTATAACAAGCTAAGGACAAGAAAGAAGTCTACACAAGTTCGAGTCCAACACAATTTTTTCCTGAAAATACTCAACCTGAGGTTGGTTGACTTTGCACATGCAGGACCTGTAGATATGGAGAATGAACTGCACTCTTGTGTGCCTCTGTTTGCCAGGCACTGTTCTAGATTTTAGAGGCAGTAGAGAGCCTACCTTCTTGAAGCATATATTCCGAGTAGAGAAACTAGACAATGAGCAAATGAGTGATGTAATCATAAATGCTGGAGTGAGAGGACAGCAATTAAGTAAACCTAACTGCAGAGTTTCTGTTTTAGACAGGGAGACCAGAGGAGGCCTCTGAGGAATAAAGAGATGAAGAGGTCGGACTCTGGGTGAAGGGCCTGTCTTGTGTTTGGCATCTTAAAAAAGTGGAAAAGGCTTGGAGCTGTGTGAAGATGAAGGAGACAGGTAAGAGCCAGAAGATGTAATGAAGCAAGGGCCTGGAGCATCTAGAACAATTTAATGATCCAATTGTCCTTCCCAGATAATCCATCTTTACAACTTTACTTTTTAATACATTTTACCTTGTGCATAGCAATTGTACATACTTATGGGTACAATATGTATTTCATCATACTTATACAGTATCTAATGATCAAACGAGAGTAACTGGCACATCTTCCCCTCAGACATTTACCATTTCTTTGTGCTAGAAACATTCAAAATCTCCCTATAAGGAAATACACAATTAATTGTTGTCAACCATAGCTACTTAACAGGTTCCTTGGCCTATAAACTCACCTTGTATTTTTCCTGCATTCTCCTCAATCAGCAGTATTCAAAGACCAGGAGATGGGGCTGAAGTTTGTATTCCCTGTTTGAAGTGTGCCACTTAGCCTATATGACAAGGCTTCTATGCATCTCTGAAGTTCCTAAATGTGACTCTTGAAAGTGCTATTTGATGTTTCTCAAGAGGAACTAACCTCTACATTCCATGCTGCCATGTCGTAGCACATGACACATGACACATGACAGACAGAAGCTCACGTCTAACTGGATTCAATGGCAAGTAATACTTACACACTTCTGCAGCTTCAGCCCTAACACTGTGCCTACGGCACAGTGGGTACTCATAAACGCAAAAGTGGTAGTACTTAACAAATCTCTCTCCCTCCCTTCCTGTCCCTCGCTGTCTGCCTCCTAGGTATATTGACTCTTTTGACTTTTGCCTTGGGCAGGTCTTCTTGCATCTTCTCCTCCAATCATTCTCTAATCCAGTGGTTCTCAACCTTCCTAATGCTTGTGACCCTTTAATACAGTTCCTCATGATGTGCTGACCCCCAACCATAGAATTATTTTCATTGCTACTTCATAACTATAAGTTTGCTACTGTTATGAATTGTAATGGAGACAGAGGTTTGCCAAAGGGGTCATGACCCACGTGTTGAGAAACTCTGCTCTAGTGTGTCATGAGTAGCAAACTACAGGCCATATCTGCTCTCCACCTGTTTTTATATTGCTTATGGAGCAAAAAATGATTTTTTTTATTTTCTGATTTGTTTGTTTGCAGTACTGGAGACTGAACCTAGGAAAATACCCCTGAACTATATCTCCAGGGTTCTTCTTCCTTTTTACATTTATTTTGACACAGATCTTGTTAAATTGCCCAGAGTGGTCTTGAACATACCATCCTCCTGTGTCTACTTCCCAAGTTGTTGGGATTTTAAACCTGTGCCACCAGCCCAGTCCACACCCCCTCAAACAATGTTTTTTGTGTTTTTAAATCATGAGGGAGGGAATCCAAAGATCTATGCCATATTAAAAGGGTATGAAGATTTCAGTCTGTAAGTAATATTTTATCGGAACACAGCCACACATTTATTAATATACAGTCTGGGACTGCTTTCCGGGCAGAACAACAGAGTCCAGCACCTATGACAAAACCTGTATGGCCTGCAAGGCTTTAAATATTTATTGTCTAGTATTGAGAAGTGGCCTATAGTCCCAGCTCTTCTGGTGACTGGGGCAAAAGGATGGCTTCAGTCCAAAGCTTTGAGCCACAAAAATATACAATTTGTTTGTGTGTGTGTGTGTGTGTGTGTGTGTGTGTGTGTGTGTGTGTGTGTGTGTGTACCCAGCAGCAGGAATGATCTTTTCAACTCCCATGTAATCACGTTGCTCTCAGACATAAAACCTTTCCATCCTGTGGCTAGGGTACAGGTGGGGCAGGGCTGAAGGATGAAGGTACCAAGTTAGTGGACGTGGAGGCCTATACTTTTCTGTCTTCTTGTGTGTTCTCTAAATTCTAGATAACAGAAAGGAAAGAAATGCCTTCTGCCACATTCTGTGGTTGTAAGGCTAAACGATACTCCTTAACATGGCCTCTGAGCCCTTGTGTGATCCCCCCTTCCCCCGCTCCAAGACTGTCAGGATAAGAGAGAAGTACAGTATGCGAGCCTCCTCACTGTCATGACAAAGTACTCAAAGTTGGTAACCTAGAGGGGCAGGTATGATGCTCTAAAGACCTGTCTGTAATATTGATTCTCTTTTACCAGACTGAACTGTGAATGTAATGGCATTGGCAACTTGTGGAATATGGAGCTCTTAAGTTTATCCTCTGTCACCAGTTCTCTCTGCATGCCCTCACGTTCCTCATCCAATCTGCTTCTCATCCCAACCCTCCACTGAACCAGCTCTTGCGGGAGTGGCCAGAAATCTCTAATTCACGGAGGGAACAAGCGTGTCCTGCCCCGTTGCCCTTGACCCTCCTGGAGGCAGCGTGTGGCTGGTGCTCCTCCCGTCTCCTCTGTACCACTTTTCCTCTGCCTTTAAGGCTATTCTTTTCCTTCTCTCTCCGACTGCTGCTTCTCTGGGCCCTTGGAAGCCCTTCTGTTCTTCATTGGTCTTTGCATGTTGAAGGTAACTGACTGATTCTCAGTCCTACCACGTCCTCATTTGACTGACCATTCTCTTCGTGACTGTTAACTAGACTGTTAAACCTTATCTGCACAAGCATCAGAGTTTTGTATTCCCAACTCTGGACTGCTCTGAGCTCTGGAACCGGGCTATTTTTTAAATATGAAAGTTGCTAGCTACACTACAAAGAACTTTTCCCTGTGCAGAGGATAGACCCCAAATCCTCCTTCATGTCAAGGCCATTCTCTGCCTTTGAGCTACATCTAACCCCTACATACAGCTATTGACTGCTTGAAATGTGACTAGTAGAACAGAGAGACTAAATTTTTAAAAGATTTTCTCTCTCTCTGTGTGTGTGTGTGTGTGTGTGTGTGTGTGTGTGTGTGTGTGTGTGTGTGTGTAAATGAGTACAGATGCCTACAAAGGCCAGAGGTGTCAGATCCCTCTGGAGTGGGAGTTACAGGCAGTCATGAGCCTTCTAACATGGGTGTTGGAAATCAATCCCACGCATTCTGGAAAAGCATCTCTCCAGTCCTCAAATGCTTCTATTTTAATTAAATTAAAGTTAAATGGCCATGTGTGTGTGATAGCTAAAACACACGCAGCTAGACAGTTGGTGGAGAATGTTTGTGTCATCACAGTGCTAGCTGTCTGTGTTTTATCATATTCAGATGTCTGCTTGATCACTTTCTCTTGCAAACTTGGCATGTCTAACATCAAATCCACACTCTTTCTCTCCCAGCCTTATCCTCTCCTATTTCCTGTCACAGTAAATGGCACCATATTCATTTCCTCAAACCAAACCCTAGGAATCATGCTTGAATAACATGTCTATCTCCTAAACAGCTCAAATCCGCTTCATCTACTACCATACCACACTGTTGAAACTACCATCACCTTCCATAGATCTATGGTGATATTTTATTTGTATTAAAATGTTATTTGTATGTTAATAAATAAAGTTGCCCCGGGGTCAGAGCTATTAGCAAGCCATAGGAAAGCAGGGCAGTGGTGGCGTACGCTTGTAATCCCAACACTTGGTAGGCAGAGCTGGGTAAGTCTCTGTGTGTTCAGGGATACAGCCAGTATTGGCTACACATGCCTTTAATTTCAATACCAATCATGGAAAACCTGGAGGCCTATACAGACAGGCCGTGACGAAGCGGTCATGTGGTTGGGTTTACAACCAATGAGAAGGCAGGACAGGAACTCTATATAAAGACTTTAACACAGGAGTAGCTCTGGTTCGGAGAGGTAGGACCACCGCAGGAGGAAGGGTAAGGTTTTAGCTCTTAGCTCTGACCTCTTGGCTTTCTTCTTTGCATTGGTTCTGTGTTTCTTATTTAATAAGAAGGTTGGTTACATCTACATAGATCTGATCAGCAGATAGCCTTGATGAAAGTCCGTCCTCATTTTTTCCTCCAAATCCTTGTGTGTCTGTCTGTGCCTGCCCTCTAGCCTAATTGCATACCACAATCCTCTCCCTCTCTGAGACTCAGCCACGCCATCTTTTCTCAGTCTCCTTTGCCTGCCATGCTTCCTCTAGCACATGCTATACCCAAGTCTAAAGACTCATCTTCGCCCTCTGTATTGCCATAGAGTATTCAGAAACGCAGTCTTGTGTCACAAGTGGTCTCCAGTCAGCTGCTGTCTCTCACCTAAGACTGTAAGCCATAGGCTCAAAAAAAAAAAAATTTTTTTTGCTTATCCCAAGTAGCATAAATTCTTCAGCACCTAAAACAGAGCTCATGATATAATAGTATGAAGGATGAATGAGCAAAACAATGTCAAATTAGTTATTGTCTTCAGCTTGTGAGGTTCAGATCAATGTTTTGTACATTTCCCAGTTCTATGGCCATAGATATATTATGACCCCAAATAGTTAATTCATTAAGCCTGTAAGAAGGTCTCATTGAGCCGGGCGGTGGTGGCGCACGCCTTTAATCCCAGCACTCGGGAGGCAGAGGCAGGTGGATCTTTGTGAGTTCGAGGCCAGCCTGGTCTACAGAGCGAGATCCAGGAAAAGGCGCAAAGCTACACAGGGAAACCCTGTCTCAAAAAACCAAAAAAAAAAAAAAAAAGAAAAAAGAAAAAAGAAGGTCTCATTGAATAAAATCTGTGGGGCCTAAACTCATTCCTGGAACACAATCCTAAAATGCTTCCTGTTTCTGATGATGGTCAATGGTGTCATCATCCATAGAGAACTTTATTTATAATTATTATGCAGCATTTGAAAAGGAAGGAAGTCTACATGATGAGGTTTGAGAAAGAGGTAAAGGCTTCACTGTTGACAAGTGAAAGCAGTCTGGTCTAAAACACCCAGGCACTGCTGGTGCCACGACCTCCCAAAGGCCCCCTGGCCTCCAACTGCAGTTTCCAACTGCAGTTTCCATTCTCCTGGTGCAACATTTCATTCCACTGTGAGAAATGCACATGAGGGTTTTTTCTCCCCGTCTCTGTTGAAATACACATCAAATCAGAATGAACTCTGTGGTAGTCATTGTGAAGCCTTCTTTAAAGTTTGTGTGTCATGGCAGGAGTTATTCATGCTTTCTTTTTTCAAGAATGCTGCCAAGAATGCTTGGCTTGTGTTGAAGGCTTCCCAGCCCGTAGCACTGCTGGAAGGTGGTGGAACCTTTAGGCGATGGGGCATAATAGAAGTGCTGTTATTGAGGCATGCCATGAACAGGATATTAGGACCAACCTCTCTTCTGCTTTGCTCCCTGGTTAGCAGGAGGTGAACAGCTTCTTTGGCAACAGGCTTCAGCCATGCTGTGCTTGCTACCTTAACATAGGCCCCAAAGCAATGGGGCCTATCAGCCGTGGAGTAAGACCTGCAAAATTGCAAGCCTAAACTTTTCCTCCCTTTTAAAGATGTATTCGTTGATTGTTATGTTCTGTATGAGTTTATGTGTACCATGTGCCTGCAGGTGCCCCAGGAGGCCAAAGGAGACCAGAGGGCCTTAAAGTCGGTGGAACTTGGAGTTACAGGCAGTTGCAAGTGACCTGATATGGGTAGTGGGAACGGAACCCAAGTCCAGTGTAAGAGAACCAAGAGCTCTTAACCACCAAGCCGTCCCTCCAGCCCTGACTTTACTCCTTTTCAATAGATTATCTCAGGTATAGTATCACATAGCTGAAGATAACGCCTATGAAAAATACACTGGTTTTATGGTAGGTAGGCAAAGTTCTTTCTGTTCCTGTGGATGCAACACACAATATTTTATCACCTGTTGTGTGCACTATATGAGTTTTCTCCAAATAGATAAAGAAAAACACTTAGA
Source organism: Peromyscus californicus insignis (assembly GCF_007827085.1). NCBI lineage: Eukaryota > Metazoa > Chordata > Mammalia > Rodentia > Cricetidae > Peromyscus > Peromyscus californicus. Next base: position 67,066,177 of record NW_026294436.1, on the reverse strand, counting down.
AAGGGTTAAACTAATCAGGTGTTTTTGGGGAAACATGGGGCTTCTTGGGAACTGAACATAGAGCATCACACATGCTAGGTGAGTATTCTACCACTGAGCTTTATACCAAGCCCAGACGGATTTCTGTATGTTGCCAAAACTTCATTTATGGAGACTCTACAACTGACCTGTAATAACCCTTAGGTGTAACATTCAAGTTAGCTATTCATTGATGGGTGAGAACATCCCATCTTGTTAATTAAGGAAATGTAACATTTCTGAACATCTTGAATAAACTCGGACTTTATTGCTGCTGTAGTTAAAGCTCGTGGGAACATTAGGAAGGTGCACAAAAAAGGAAACAGAGGACAAAAGAACCAAAATATGGGGCAAAGTATTTGTTTCAAAAGATTTTTCAGTTCAAACTAGTGACTTCCCAAATTATAACCACCGAAGCATCTTTTTCTTAATTTATATTCTAAGAGTGTCTAATATATTGATTTGTAGTAGAATATAAATCCATTCTCAGACATTTTCACATTTACTTCATCTACTAGAATGATTATGAAATTGAAAAATTAAAATTAGTCATACTTCACTAAATTAAATATTTTAACTAAAATATATTTATATGTGTTACAAGGGACAAGTTCTACCTACCTGTTTAATTATGTTTGCCAAAATGCTTTAATTTGCATATCTTTCAGTGACTGCTATTGAATGTCTTCTACGATCTATGTGCTGTCACATCTATATGAAATCAAGAGTTGAAGATACTCCTTAAAGAAACCCATGTGAAGAGACTACTATAATCCTATGATAACAGTGAAATTCATGTTTATATTCTCATTTTATGAATAACGGACTGGAGCCAAAGAAACATAAAGTACTTTGTCTGCTGTTTTAGAGTAGGCACATTCAGAAGCTGGAGGTTGAGCTTGAATGCCTTGGATCCAGAATCTTCATCCTTCATCACTATGCCATTGTTCTACTCCCAACACAGTCCAGTCCCTCCGTGCCTCTCTCCTGAGTGCCACCAGGCCCAGGGCCTGTCAGTAGGAACACAATAAGGATGATTCAAAGCATGTGTAGTCTAGGAGAGGAAGCTCTACCTGCAAGTGTATGAATGAAATCAAATATGTAAGTTCTTTGGTCAAAGTCACACAGAAAATAGTCACCTAATTTCCTGAACTTGCCATTGTGAAACACTCAGGAAAACCCTCATAGGGCAGAGAATTGACAAGTAGAGACTTAAATTTAAAAAAAAAAGAACTACCATAAAGTTTACACTAAAAAAAGAAGAAATTTTATTTTGACTAAATTTATAAACAGGCACAGTGGTGTGCACCTGTAGCCCCAGCCTCTTGGGAGGCTGAGTTGGTAGTATCACTTAAGTCTGGGAATTTTGAGACCAGCCTGACCACAAGTGAGACCCCTATCTCAAGTGAATTATAAACAGATAAACCAGGTTTTACTGAGTTCACCCCATTTGCATAGAAATATGATATGTACAAAGTTCCTAGGAGAATTTATGTACTAGAGAGATGTTGTTTGTTCTCTTTTTGGGAACCCACCACCCAGCTCCCAAATAAATCACACATGGAGGCTTATTCTTAATTATAAATGCTCGGCCTTAGCTTGGCTTATTTCTAGCCAGCTTTATTTTACCTTTGGCCTCCTGGCTTTTTCCATTCTCTTACTTCTGTTTCTCTTACTGTTACTTCATGTCTTGCTGTGTAGCTGGGTGGCTGGCCCCTGGAGTCCTCCTTCTCTTGTTCCTAGATCTCTCCTCTCCCAGATTTCTCCTTCTATATAGTCTCTCTGCCTGCCAGCCCCCCCCCCCATCCTTTCTCCTGCATTGCTATTGACCATTGAGTTCTTTATTAGGCCATCCAGTGTTTTAGACAGGCAACGTATCACAGCTTCACAGAGTTAAACAAATGCAACATAAACAAAAGTAACACACCTTAAAATAATGTTCTACAACAGAAAGGAGAGAATAGTGGGCAGAAATAGCTATAACTAGGTCTATCCTTTATAGCATACTTAGTGCATGTCACACATACATTCAGTCCCTCCATGAACATTTATTCATAAATGTTAACCTTCATTAACCCTAAAGGGAAAGATTATGGTCTGTATTTTACTAAAGCTTAGAGATGCTGACTTATTGATTCATTCCACAAACACTTCTAAAGAATTTACCTTGTTTGGACTAGGTACAATTCAAAGCTCTAGAGAAATGGTGGAGGAAAAGACCGATAAGGATTTGCCCTGCTTATGAAAACTATGTACTCTAATTGAGATGATCAGATAATAAGTAAATAAGAGCAATACTCAAAGAAATGCAAAATAAGATGACATCGTAGAGACTGGGGCTGGGTAGGTTGGAAATAGTGGTCAGGAAAGTCCCATCTAAGAGATGACATTTAAACTGATATCTGAACGACAAAGACTACCTTCAGAAGACCTAGACAAGGAGAGCATCAAGGGGGGCAGCAAGTGCAGAGATGCTAGGAGAGGTGATATTGGCATATTTGATGAGCAAAAGAAAACCCAGATTGTCTAGGGCAGAGAGCTCTCCTCTGAGCCATAGCACTAATAAACAGCAGAGCTGATACTCAAATCCACATCTGCTCAAGATGAAAACCCAGACTCCACATCATGCAACACTGCCCAAAGAAACAGGAAGAAAGCTCTGCATGTTATTATCATGGAATGTGTGTTTAAATTGACATGAGAACATGCAAAGATCACTGGAATTAAAGTGGAAGAAACTCTGGTGAGCAGAAAGGCTTCCTCTAAGAACATAAGCAGCCGAGTAAAGAATGGTGTTGTACCAACAGCATAAAATGCACCTTCATCTAACTCTGATGTTAATCTCATTCCATTCGCATTTCTTATCTTAGACTGGAATCCCTTGCAAGGATGCAGGAATGTAGGAGCGATGCTTCAGCTTAGAAGTTTAGATAAGCTTCCTGCCAAAAATGCTTGTACTTCTCCCAGGTATGAGGGGAGAGCCATTCAACCTGAAGAGTCCATGTTTCTGATGGCTCCAAGGGAAGCATGGTCAGCAGGCAGGAGCCACCTGGGCCAGAGGTTTGACCAGAGACACCGGGAATCTGCTAATCAGATTGGGATTAAATGGTATATGTGTGAGAAGGTGGCAAATTCAGACAGCAGTTGCTGGTGAGATAGTAATTATAAGGCAAGTGGCAGATGACCAAACCATGGGCAGGGCAGGCTCAAGTTGCCAGACAAGATGTCATAAACAAGAAAGGCAGAAACCTTCGGGAAACGTGACACCGCAGATGAGTCCAAGAGAGACACGATGTTCTGACACCTAGCTGGATCAAATGAGTCCATTTTAACGCAGATCAGCCTGAATATAACTGGACACCTTGTTCCCAGGAGATGTGATTTTTGTCTTAAAGAACCAGAACTTTCCCTGTATCTAGGAGCAAGATATTATACTCAGCTAGGAAAGGAAATTAATCCAGTTTCCCCCTGCTGCTTGTTTACATACTGGAAAATGCTTTTCTAGAGAATAATGCTACAGTCTGAACCTGAAATGTCTCCCAAATGCCTACGTATCAAGGGCTTGGACTCTGGAGTGATACTATTCGGAGGTGATGGAATGTTTCAGAGTGGAACCAATTAACACAGGCCACTGGCAGCGTGCCCTGCAAAAACATTGTGGATGCCTGTTTTTGTCTCTCTTTTTACTTCCTGGATACCGTGAAGTGAGCAACTCCCTCTATCACACATTCTCATCAAAATATCCACCACAGGCCCAAAGCAGCCTGGGGCCAACCTGCATGGACAGAAATCTCCAAAGCTGAGATGAAATGAGCCTTCTCTCTTCAGGTTGATTAACTTGGGTTGGTGTGTTCCTCCTGCATAATATGTGGGTGGCCGGAGCACACATGTCCCCTGATAACTTCAGAGGCAGCTTCTCAAAAGAACAAGGGAATTATAAACCATATTATTTCTTAACATGGTCAGGGAAAACTCCTGAATGTTGATTTTTAGGTTCATGCCAGACCCTGAAATGGCTCAGAATCTTGTTAAATCCTCATAGTATTTCTAATTTACAGGTAATGAATTTGAACTTAAATAAGGACCTTGTCCAAGATCATATATTAATTGAGAAGTTGTGGCAGGTTGATTATCCTGACACATAAACATGTGGTCTTTGTTTTAACTATCTTTATTGAGGTCTAACTTACACACCATATAATGCATATATTTTAGGGTATACTTTTTAGTTTGAGCAAATATATAAACCCTTGAAAATACCACAAAATAAAGCTACTTGACATTTCTGTTATACTTGTGTACCTTCACATCTATCACCCCTACCCTGGACATGAGGGATCTGCTCTCTGGCACTAGACAGTGTTCGCCTGTCCTAGAATATCACATAAGTAGTACCATTCAACGTTCACTCCTTTACATGTGGCTTCTGCTCAACATATGTAGTTGTTTCTTGGTATTATTATAATTTGACAAACCCTTTACATAACCTAAGTGAGTACAAAATTGAGCATCCCCTCCTCGAAGAGAGATTCTGGATCATTTTTAGACATAATTTTTTTTTTTTTGCTTTTTTTTGTTTTGTTTTGTTTTGTTTTTTGCTTTTTTTTGGTTTTTCCAGGCAGGGTTTCTCTGTGTAGCATTGCGCCTTTTCCTGGAACTCAATTGGTAGCCCAGGCTGGCCTCGAACTCACAGAGATCCGCCTGCCTCTGCCTCCCAAGTGCTGGGATTAAAGGCGTGCGCCACCACTGCCCGGCTTTAGACATAATTTTTAAAGTGATAATAAAATGAAATCTTACTTATGCAGAGCAAAGTTCTGTTTACATCTTCCATTGTCTGTTTTAAAGTTTATGAGTTCCATCTCCATATTATTTATTTTCCTCTCCATTTATTGTGGTATAACCAACAAAGCTATATATAAGATGGACAACATGATGTGTTGGCCTACATATAGATAATAAAACTATTACCACTTATTTAATGCAGCAACAACATAGCTATTGTTTGTGTGTGTTTGGCAATGACATTGAAGATCTATGTACCAGGCTTTTTCTTTGGGGGGCTGCCACCCAGTTCCCAAATCATGACACGGAGACTTATTATTGGTTTTGAATGCTCGTTCTTAGCTCAGCTCTTATTTTAATCTGTTTCTCTTTAGCTATGTTTTGACTTGGGGCTTTTTATCTTTCTTTCTTCCTTTTCGTATATCTTAGTTTCCTGCTGTCTCCATGTCTGGCTGGCGGCTGCCTGGCTTCTGGCCCCAGTTGTGTCCCTCCCTTCTCCCTCGTTCTCTCCTCCTCCTGCTTACTCGCTCTGCCCGCCAGCCCCGCCTATCCCTCTCCTGCCGAGCTATTGGCTGTTCAGCTTTTCATTAGACCAATCAGGTGCCTTAGGCAGGCAAGGTGAAACAAATGTAAAACATCCTTACATCATTAATTAAATGCAGCATAAACAAATGTAACACATCTTTACACAATTAAAGTAATATTCAACAGCATAAACAAATGTAACACATCTTTACACAATTAAAGTAATATTCCACAGCATAAACAAATGTAACACATCTTTACACAATTAAAGTAATATTCCACAGCATAAACAAATGTAACACATCTTTACACAATTAAAGTAATATTCCACAGCATAAACAAATGTAACACATCTTTACACAGTTAAAGTAATATTCCACTGCATAAACAAATGTAACACATCTTTACAGGGTTAAAGCAATATTCCACAGCATTAACAAATGTAACACACCTTTACATAGTTAAATATTGCACAGCAGATCTACTCTTTGAGCAAACATCATATAATTTGTTTTTGGGGACTTGTTTGTTTGATTGATTCAGGGTCTCATTATATAATCCTAGTTGGCATAGAACTTGTCATGTACAGAAGGCTTGCTTTGAACTCACAGAGTCCAGGTGGTATTTTCTATTGATTTGTGATAAACATCTTTGTACTCTGTACTTACTGGTCATTTATGTTTCCTTTCTTGAAGTCTTCAGCCCACCTGTGAGTTGTAAAAAAATTTAAACATAGTTTGAAAATGTCCTTTGGTGCACATACGTATTGAAAATTTTTTGGGTTTTTTTTTGTTTGTTTGTTTGTTTTCGAGTCAAGGTTTCTTTGTGTAGCTTTGTGCCTTTCCTGGAACTCGCTTTGTAGACCAGGCTGGCCTCAAACTCACGGAGATCCACCTGCCTCTGCCTCCCAAGTGCTGGGATTAAAGGCGTGCGCCGCCACCACCACCCGGCTGAGAATTTTTTTGTTGTTGTTAAGGTGTTTTGTCTTTTCATTTTCTTCATACAAATTAAAAATCTGAAATCTGAAGTACTTCAGAATTCAAAACTTTTTGGTACTGATAACCAGAAGTAGAAAATTCCACACCTGACCTTTTGTAACAAGTCACAGTCAAACCATAAGTGAACTAAAAATATAAAAATAACCTTCAGGCTCTGAGTATGAAATGTATATGAGACATAATGAATTTCATATGTAGACTTGGATCCCATATCCAAGATATCTCATTGTACACATTTAAACATTCTCAGATTTTTTTAAAAAATCTGCAACTCACCGGGCGGTGGTGGCGCACTCCTTTAATCCCAGCACTTGGGAGGCAGAGGCAGTCAGATCTCTGTGAGTTCGAGGCCAGCCTGGGCTACAGAGTGAGTTCCAGGAAAGGCACAAAACTACACGGAGAAACCCTGTCTCAAAAAACAAAAAACAGAAACAAAAACAACAAAAAATCTGCAACTCAAAACACTTAGGGGTTTCAGATAAGGATACTAACTTATATCTTTCCAAAATTCTTAATTTTATTTATTTAGTTAACGTGGCCTCTTTCTATCCTGTCCCATTGGTTTCCATATCTTGTAATAATCACTTTCCATTCCTTGCAAAACACTCCTCATCTCTACTCTCCAGCCCCAAACTCCTCTTTCTTAACTCAGAAGGGACCCCTCTCCTGTGCTCTGTCATGGCTGTCCCTAGTGATGCCATAGTCTAGAAATTGCACCCAGGTAAGAACATACTCACTCCATCAGCTTCCTTCCTGAAGCATTCCAATCCCATACAGTGTTTTGCCAAATTCCAGGAAGAAGTTCCTCATCCAGTTTGTCCAGTTTTCTGCTTGTTTACAGCAAGAAGGCAACTCCAGTTCCAATTACCCCATCTTGGCCTGTGGTAAGTGTGGGCTTCTGCTCCCAAACCTCAGCTCTAGTGCCCTCTAATGCTGGGAGGAACCCCCAAGAAGCCCCCACCAGCTGCAGTGGCAGCAGCAGTAGCAGCAGACACAAGGACTAACCAAGAGTATGACTTTGTTAGCCTGCTCAAGACTGCAAGTTTCCAAGTGTGTCATGAAGATGCATTCAACGCCCATCCCTCAAAAGGGTCTTACCGTTTTTTGAACATTATGAGGACTGGGAGAGGTTTCTTATGGTCAGTTTATCTGGTTCTTTATATGGCCACAATTGTCCACTAAAGTTCATGAACTGTCAGATTTCTTCTCCTATATTCAAGGCTGTCAAAAGTCTTAGGTGATCATAAAAAGGGTTATAAATCACTATGTCCTAAGACGGGCCCAAGTACATTATGTGGATCTAAATGTCCCAACAAGGACACATATCACGTGCATCTTCCTGGACTTCAGGTTAACTAGCAGAACCTGTTGACCCAAATGACAGCCTGGGTCCTCCCAAACACAAGGCTGACATGAGCGGAGACCTTGTAGCAGCATCGGCCAGGTTAGCACAATCACCTCTGGGGATGAATGTGTTTGGTTTAGAGTGAGACAGTATTTGCAAACAGCCTGTGAGAATGGGAGATGAAGATGGGCTGGTGGGAAGTTAGGCTGTTACCCAAAACTGGTTTAGCCTAAAGATGACGAGAGGTGTTTGCCAGTCTTGGTGGACAGTGGTAAGTTAAGTGGTTCCTTCAGATAATGCAAGATACCTAACTAAGAACTTTAAGTAAGTCTGAGAGTACATCTTCAAGGGAAGAGAATGTACAGGCCAATAACCAGAAGGAAATTTTCAACACACCAAGAAGACAGAACCAAGAAAGTCAGGAGAAAAATGCCTGAAAAAAAACTATATTCCAGCTGGGCTTGGTGATGCTCACTTACTGTGCCAAACAGTTGAGAGGCTGAGGCAGGAGGATTACTTGAGCCCAGGAGTACCCTGGGCACAATAGCAAGAGTCTCTCTTTCTTATATTGAATATATAATACATACTTTCTTAGAGACTTCACTTACTTCACTTTACATTTCTTTTAATGGTTTTCACATTTTGTCTTCTATACGGTTTTTTATTTAAATATAGGCAATACAGAAATATCTTCTAGCATAATAGTAATCACATTTTAATTAACCCACACTAAGACAAATGGAAAGTAAGCAAAAATCAAGGGCCTTCACTCATGGAGAGGAA